>NC_046626.1:1474950-2074950 GCF_900324465.2 Anabas testudineus
TATATATGGGATCTAGATGTATGTTATATATAGGGAGATATAGATGTATTATATATATTTATCTATATGTATATATTATATATTTATATATGTATTATATATATAATATCTCAAAATATAATTTTCTTTCTATGTATATATATATTATAGATTGTGTGGATATATATATATATATATATATATATATCTTATCTATATATATATATATATATATATATATATATATATATATATGTGTGTGTGTGTGTGTGTGTATATATTTTGTATATGTGTATACTATACACAATGTAACATACAGACATCCATTCACAGAAGTGTTGTGTGTGTATACTGTATTGCCTGAAGAAAGAACAGCTGGTTGTGTTGAAGAGAGACATGTACAACTTGACATTTACAGTACTCTAAACTTGATAGGGATTTAGTGAGCTGCCTCTTACACTGAACCTGGCTATATATAGACATTTCTGTCATGGGCCAGGCTCTGGCTTTTTTTGGTTCATCTTACAATATCTAACTGTGTTTTGTGTCAGGTATTCTTTTTGTTTATTTTTAAGCAGCTGTATTTTGCTTTGAGTGTGTTTTTTAGGAGATTTTCTTGCAATTAGCAGTGTTACACAGGCCAGTGTGGATGAGTGAGCCAGCATGTCAGTGCAGCTGGTTCATACAGGCTATAGACTTTGCTTTATAGTTTAATTAGTCAGAGTCATTCTGTTTTTTAAATATTTGATTTTAAAATAAATATATGATTATAAATCAAAAAATCCTGATAAAGTCTAAATAAGTTTAATCTGGAAAAGATTTCATAAATTCTAGTTATTGCATTGTGTATTCAAACAGTACAACATCTTCTGTCCCTGTTAGTAGTTTGTTGATGTTAGATATAGAGAAATATTCAGAATATCCCCCCTTTAAAAGGGGGAAAAAGAAACCTCACAGAGCAATGGAGGAGGGATAAAGCAGCATGGTACAGTTTGAGCAATGCAGTTGCTTTTGTGTGCCACAGTCAAAATATTTCTCTGTCCTTTAGGTTTTGAACTGCAGTTCCGTCTGGGTCCAAGCCTTCAGGGCAGGAAGGTTATGGTGCACACCAATTACCCACTTGAAGGACAACCATTTCAACGACACAACTTCCATGTTTTGGAGTGGAATTATCCATCAGGAAAGGATGATGACTCTGATAAGTTCTGCTCTCTGAACCTCAAGATAGCTGGGTCCTATCAGTACTACTTTGGATGCGGGTAAGACCCTACTGAAAATAGACTGTGTCCCACATTTGATAATTTACATTCATAGAATTATAATAGTATAATGTTGCTGTCATGGAAAGATGAATTGTTTTGCAAAATAAAAGTTGTCAGCCATTTGTCCATTTTTACCAGAAGGCAAATTACAACTCAAATGAAAAACATATTTTGTCTTTTTCTTTCTTGAAATTCTACTCAGACTTAGTTTCTGTTGAACTTGTATATTGCTTACTTTATTGATTTGTTGCAGAGGACAACAGAGCGGTCAGGAGGAGGATACATTGTGGTTGACCCAGTTCTTTGTGTTGAGCAGACAACCATGTTCTTCCATTAGATTGCATCACTATCCAGACCTACCTGTCCAAATGTCTGGGGCACTTGGATGATTGGCCAGATAGACTAAGAGTAGCCAAGGAGTCAGGTCTGTGTGTGTGTGTGTGTGTGTTTTATATACAAGTGGTTTAACATCATACACAATAGCAGAACCCTGGACTGGATGTAGCCTCAGGAACATCACTTAATAAGCTTAATATGTACCGTACAACTGTACAAAGTCTGAACTGTGGAAGCTTGGAGGTCAGCTGAGGTCACTGGATCATATTGACAGCCCGTCTTTGTTTGGAGTGTGTTATTTTTGTCCTCACTTTACACTCAAATGACTGAGCTCAAACCTCTGTTCAGGTCACAGGCACAGTGTTTCCCTCACTCTGCTCTGTATGATTTGGTATTAATATTGCCGTAGTATAGCTGTGTAAGTGTATTTCAATAACTGTTTTCTTGGCGTTGGCCTTTTCCAGGGTACAACATGATCCACTTCACTCCTCTGCAAACTCTAGGAGAGTCCAGGTCCTGTTACTCTTAGCTGACCAGCTGGCCGTCAACCCTGACTTTATCCCAGAGGGTCAGAGTTACAGCTGGGTAGATGTGGGGGCGCTGGTGGAGAAGTTACGAAAAGAATGGAACATGCTCTGTATTACCGATGTGGTGTACAATCATACTGGTGAGTTTGTAAGTTCATGTACTGCCTTCGTATACAACAGTCCAACCAGATGAAAGAACTTTCTAAGTATTCCCATTTAATTTTGAGAAACATCTTCTGTCTTTATCACTGATGCAATTTGTAATCTTGCGCTGAAACAGTTAGTTGGTTTCTCAAGTTGATCAACAGAAAAACAACACCCAAAACTCACTTCCTTTTTATTATACTGAACACAGACCACATTAGTTTGTCCAGTAACATAGCACTTTTCACTGTTTTCAATTGTTCAGATTTACTGTAGCACTTAAAATATTAATCAAAAAATATCAGCAGTTTAATTGTTGGTTGGAGGCCTCAATAGGTAGAGCAGTTGTCTGCCAATCACAGGATTGGTGGTTTGATTCCCGGCTGCCACGTCACATGCCAAAGTGTCCTTGGGCAAGATACTGAACCCCAGGTTGCCCCTGGTGAGTCAGGTCAGCTGCATAGCGGCTCTGCCATCGGTGTGTGAGTTTGTGTGTGTGAATGGGTGAATGAGACGCAGTGTAAAGCGCTTTGAGTACCAGCTAGGTAGAAAAGAGCTATATAAGTGCAGAACATTTACCATTTTGCCGAGTACAGGAGAAAACTGACAGACTGATTGATTTTGCTAGGCAGGCAGGTTTGAATGTGAGTGCCTCTAAGAACCAAGATTTGTGCTTGACCCAAAACAACCAGTAAGTGTTCAGTGAAGCTAAGTTGGAGAAGGTAGGCTTGGCGTTGGTGGCACACAAAATGCTGTCTGCAACGGGCCCACATAGACGCCTTATGTCCCACTGGGAGTGGACCAAAGAGGACCAATGAAAGACAAACAAAATTATTCAAAGTATGTTATCTGATGAGGTAGATTGATTCATGTGTAACTTACATTATGACAGATCATCATTTTAGAAAACTTAAAGAGAAATATTTCTGAATGCCTAGGTTCATGACACACATTGTAATTCCAGTGGCAAATGTGTGGTGGGACCATTATGTTGATAGACTTTGAGTTGAAGCCGATCAATAAAAACAGAACACATTCAGATGAAGGTTAAAGGGTCGTGCAGCTCTGCAGTGTATCAGCACAGTGTAGTCCATGTGTGCCTTCAGCCTCATCTCATCATCCTCTCTTGCTCTCTCAGAAAAGGTCAAGCAGTAAAATGAGACAGATTAAAAGGTTAAAGACTGACCAAGTGGTTGATTTACTGTTTGATTCATTGCGAGATGAGCTATAGGTCCTACATAAAATGAAATTCTCACTGAGAAGGAACATGACCCCCCCCCCAAGCTGTGAATAAAATTTACTACAAGATTAATTGAAGGCGCAGAGTCATAATTACTGCTTAAAGCAGTTTAAGCACTTGCTGAGTAATATTGATTGTAATCTTTTTTTCTTTCTAGCTGCTAACAGCGTGTGGATAAGAGAGCATCCAGAGTGTGGTTACAACCTGGTGAACTCTCCCCACCTGCGCCCAGCCTGGGTCTTAGACAGAGCTCTCTGGCATTTGACCACCAGAGTAGCAGAGGGACGCTACAAGGCGAAAGGTCTTCCTGCTGATATCACCAATGACAGCCATCTGAATGTGAGTGCACACAGTTGAGCTGGGCATGCACTGTACAACTGTAGAGATCATGAAAACAGTGGACACAAGTCACTTTGTCCCTGACACTTAACAAATTACACAGAGGAACCATATGAGTACGCTGTATGACTGGAACACACTGTGAAATGACTTATTTGCCAAATCCTAATGATGTAATTGTTGGTCTTTCCTTTTTTAATACATGAAAGGCTCATTTAATGCTGTTAATAATTCATTTTCTTGCTTCTTTCTCTCTCTCTGTGTATGGTGGTCTGTGTTTATCAGGCCATCCGTACTGTATTGCGTCAGGACTTGTTTCCTGAGATCAAACTGTGGGAGTTCTACCAGGTCAAAGTGGAAAGTGCTGTGGAGCAGTTCAGAATCCTTCTACAAAATGGTGGGTACTAAAGTATTACAACACTTGCAAAACTTTGAAAGGAATGCTGTCAGCAACAGAAGCTTTAGAGCAACTGGTGTTTAAATCTGTGCAGTGGCAGTATTTTGACCAACCAATGCATGATCACTGAAATCACGTGTTAGAAAAAAAGTGACATAGAGAGCAGAGAAGGGACTGGTGTAGTCAAATGTCTCACCACTGTACAGTATTGCAACTCAGAACTCCACAATATGTATTCCTGTTTCTGCTCTCTGTCAGCCTTGTAGAAAACACAGGCTGTTTTGATGACAGTCAGTGTGGATTGAGTTGAAAGTTGCTTCAGCTGCGAGTATGCACTGTTCACATCGCGCTTTCACTGTGACTTCCCAGTAAGGTTTCAGATTTTTGGCTATTTCTTTAAGAGATGTTCAGCCACGTTAAGAATCAATGATTGATTATAAAGCAGATTAAGTGAACACCAATTTAAGTTTTAAATTAATTGATATTATTTTAAACATTACAAATTTGATAATGGGTTCACCTTTGACCTCCCTTACTTTGAGGCCTTTACCTGCTATTTAATCACCTTAAAATATTTGCTGTGTTTATGTGGTTTTAGGCAGCAAGCCAGACCATAGTAAGACTGGAGGAAAGCCCGGTCTGAAGATTGTCCAGGACCCACAGTTCCGTCGTTATGGCAACACTGTGGATATGGACTCTGCTCTGGAGACATTTGTTCCTCACAGGTGTGGCAAAAGCACTTTGCTTACATCTCTGTGAACTCTATTCTCTTCTTCTTCTGCAGTCTGACAGTGTTGCTGTTCACTTCACTGATTCGGCACAATACATCATGTTCATCAATGCTTCTATTGCAAATGTTGAAATTCATAATTTAATGTGTTGTGTTGGATGTTGGAGGTTCCAGTGTTTGCCATAAATGGTAAACTATAAAAGCACAATAAAGTACATGCAGTATTCAAATACTCTTTACCAGTTTCTTACCGGTGTGAACAGGTTCATCTACACAGATACTCTGAGAAAGTAATCCTAACATTGCAGTCCCTTCTTATGCTCTTTCACTACTACATATTCACAGTATGTTAAATGTGGTGTTATTGGTATTTTTTGTTTCATGTTCCTTTTATTTTTACAGCTCCCTCCCCCAGCACATCGAAGAGTGCTGTGGTTGGCTGAGACAAAAACTGAGTGACCTCAACAAAGAACAGCTCCACATCATTCAACAGCATCAGGAGCAGGTAGGCTATCATGCTGATTTACTGCCGATGGCATTTATTTGGGATAGAGTTTTATCTGTTTATTTCTTTATCCAGGGTTTAGATGTGCTTTAAGACTTATAGACTTTCAAATTAAATTGAAGAGTTGTTTTAAAAGTACTGTATACATGATGAATTACAACTATTTCTCATAGCCCACACGGTTAAGAGGCTGTGTACGGCACTAGAAAATAGTGTGGAACCAATTTTTCAACATGTACTCCGTGTTGTTTTTATGACCAGGCTGCCAACTGCATTGTGGGAAACGTAGTGTATGAGCGTCTGGCTGACCATGGACCTAAGCTGGGTCCTGTTAACAGGAAGAACCCCCTGGTTACCAGGTAATACATTTAAAGATATGGGTTTAGAAAAAAAGAAAAAGATGGGCTAAATAACTGATACAGTGAGTAGCTTCTCATTTCTTAAACAACCATGTTAGAAGACACATCCTGTGATTGTGAAAAAGATGTTAATCTGTTTCACAGTGGTCAAATTATTGCCATGAATCAAGCAGAGAAAACATCTAAAGAGACTGCAGAAACTACTACAACTGGGTTAAGAACTGTCTAATAGCCAAGCCTGTGGGGGCAGTGCTATGATCTGGGGTTGCTGCAGTTAGTCAAGTCTAGGTTCAGCAACATTATGAGATCAGCTGACTACCTGAATATACTGAATGACCAGGTTATTCAATCAATGTATTTTTTCTTCCCTGATGACACGGGGATATTCCAAAAGGACAATGCCAGGATTCATCTGGCTCAAATTGTGAAAGAGTGTTTCAGGGAGCATAACACATAATTTTCACACATGGATTGGCCACTATAGAGTCCAGACCTTAACCCCATTGAGAATCTTTGGGATGTGCTGGAGAAGACTTTCTGACTCTCCTATCATCAATACAAGATTTTAGTGAAAAGTTAATGCAACTATGAACGGGAATAAATGTTGCGACATTGAAAAGCTTATTGAAATGTTGCCACAGCAAATGTGTGCTATAATCAAAGCTAATGAAGGTCCATTAGGTCCAGTGTGTGACTTCTTTTGGACAGGCAGTGTGGAACACAATGGACAAAAATGAAGGGTTGGGGAGATATTTAGGCCTCCAAAATCGAGAAGGTTGATCCTTGTGGATGTTTGTCAGCTTCAGTCACATTAAAAGCAACTTGCAAGTTTATGCCAAATTGTACCCTGTGAGAGCTGATTTTGTTGATGCAGACACACCATAATCCATAATCCATAATCCATAATACATAATACATAATACAAATGCTGAGTCATGTCCATGTAACAGGGATGTGAGGTTGTATGATTATGTTGGTGGAACTGAGTGTTTTCATCTGTCTGTCTCAGGTATTTTACCTTCCCATATCAGGACATGACTCTGGAGCAGGAGTTGCAGCTGTTGGATCAGCCAGACAAGTCATGTCACTTCTTGGCTCACAACGGTTGGGTGATGGGTGACGATCCACTGCGCAACTTTGCTGAACCAGGTGAACATAGAAAACAACTCACACATCAAGTGCATAAAAAATCAATATAGACTAGGCAATAAATATGTGCAGACATCAAATCATACAAAAGAGAGTCTCTTTTTCTCTCTTACGTGACAGTCCTTTCATCAGATCAGATCAGTCTTACTGGGAGGGGTGTTAGTTCTCCTCCACCATGTCTGAATGTTCGGTTGTATATTAAGCTGTGTGCACTTGATAATATACAGTAAATGATCTGTCGACATGTATCTCTGCTCCCTGTAGGCTCTAATGTGTACCTGCGTCGGGAACTGATCTGTTGGGGTGACAGTGTCAAACTGCGCTATGGCAATGGACCTGAGGACTGTCCATATCTGTGGGCCCACATGCAGAAATACACTGAAATTACAGCCAAATATTTCCATGGAGTCAGACTGGACAACTGCCACTCTACACCGTTACATGTAGCTGAGGTATTGTCATATATCATATCAAATGATTCTAATGCAATTCAACATTTTGTAATAAATACTAGCTTTGTAGTTTTTGGGAGTTTTTTGTCAGTTTTAGAACTCATTGATATTTTCAACATTTCCATATTTGCATATATTATCTTGAAATAGAAATTTATATAACATGTAAATAGTGGGAAGACAACATCTTAATTTCACTGAACATCACTAAAGGCCAGTCTTTAGTCTTCCCCTAGAGGCATATTGTACATCAGTGTGTCTGTGTTAATAGCAGACTCTTGTTTTCTCCCTGTCTGTAACACTGTGTAATGTATTGTCGTGTCCAGGCCATGCTGGATGCAGCCAGAGCGGTCAGACCCAATCTGTATGTGATAGCTGAACTGTTTACAGGCAGCGAGCTGATTGACAATGTGTTTGTTAACCGGCTGGGAATTAGCAGCCTTATACGAGGTACAAAAGTCCTGCATGAACTAACATAACTATTGTTTTTGTCTTTTTCTTCTCTTCACTGTTCTCCATTGTATCTCTTCAAACCCAAACATCCCCTCTCTACCTGTCCTTTTACTGTAATCCTCTGCTCTTGGACTGTGTGACTGCATGGTGTGGTTACTTTGAGGCCTGTTATCACTAACTGGCTGTATCCCCTTCACATGAACTCTCCTCCTCCTTATCCTGTTTATTTTCTTTTAATGCTTGCCCTGTACCCCACCGCTCCATCCTTCCCCCACCCCCTACACTGACACGTGATTTCGGTGTGCTGCCTTGCTGTGGTCGACCAGTTTATGCTGGATGTGGCCAGAGCAGTGTGTCCTAACCTGTATGTGGTGGCTGAACTGTTCACCGGCAGTGAGGAACTGGATAACATCTTCGTTACCAAGCTAGGGATTGCATCACTGATACGAGGTAGAGTGTTGTATGTATGTGTCCATAATGCACACTTTACACACCAACATACAATGACAATCAGCATAAATTGGTCATGAAATGGGTTCTGATCTTCCCCAAAGTCACACATATCAACAAACCCGCAATATTTCTAAGCTGATAAAACACATTAAACATTTACATTGTTACATGTACATAATGTAATGCTTTGGATAAAAGCGTCTGCTAAATGACTAAATTTAGCAGACGCTTTTATCCAAAGCATTACATTATGTACATACATTAGCATTACATACATTAAACATACAGAATAATAGTGGAAAACATCTGGCAAACGCTGGGTGATGCAGCAGGACAACAATTTAGTTACTTTTTCTTGCCACTGTATACAGAATATTATTTATTTCAGTACTTAACAGAGTTCACAGTTTGGCATGGTACAAAGTTAAGTGATACTAACTTTATATCTGTGTATTGTTTAAAGGTTTCCAATAGACGTCTGTACAGTAGCAATAAATCTGCACAAAAGAGAGTCGGACTTCTTTCAAGTTAAATGAGAACTCTGTCTTCAGAGCTAAAATATCTGTGTTAAAGGTTAACTTGTGTTCCATCTGCTCACAATAACAAACAGGGTGCCTGATTGGAATGTGGCCAGAATTGCACTGACCTTGAATGTATCAACTCCACTAGCCACTGAGTCTCTCACCCCACTACCCCCCTCCTTGTACACAGAGGCCATGTCAGCTGGCGACAGCCATGAAGAGGGTCGACTGGTCTACCGTTATGGAGGTGAGCCAGTAGGAGCCTTTGTTCAGCCCAGTCTCCGTCCACTGATGCCCTCCATTGCTCATGCTATGTTCCTTGATGTAACCCATGACAACGAGTGCCCCATACAGGTGGGTGTCAGTCAGAGTCAGATCCGGATAGGGTCACTAAAGATGCTGATTAGCATTAAATTGATATTAGTTTTGTTTGCCTCTGATGTAACAGTTTAGCTGCACAGATGTTGAGTGTGTAACTATTGTGACTCTGACTCTTGTTGTATAGTTGCGTTCAGCGTTGGACTCTCTGCCCAGTTCTGCTATTGTGTCCATGGCCTGCTGTGCTACTGGCTCTACCAGAGGATATGATGAATTAGTACCACACCAGGTTACTTTCAAACACACACACACACACACATTATTTCCATCTGCTATAATTTTGGATTACCGGTATTTCTTAGCATCATCCATATACCTATACCTTACCACATCAGTCTTCTGACATATCATTTTCAATATGTCAACCCCGAATTTCACTGCACATATTGAAAATATGAGAACATGGCAAATAACATAACATAATCTACAAATCCAAATCAGATAAAACGCAGATAAATCAATTATAATTTATATACAGTTCCCAAAATGTAGGGATGCTGTGTAAAATCTACTTAAAATTAGAAATTAATGATTTTCAAATCTCATAAAGCCACAATTTATTTATAAAAACACAACAAATCTTAACTTAAACTTAAGTCAAATGCAATGTATTCCTGAGTCCATACCGTGTCCATCACAGAATCCTGTCTGTTTTAAAATCACAGGCATCCAGTGTTGGGTTTTCAGCTTTGTTACTTGCTGCCATCAACTACATATTAAACATTTAATGTTTTCTATGTTCTATTGTGAATAAAATATGTCTTTTTGAGATTTGCAAATCATTGCATTCTGTTTTTATGTAGAGATTTTTTGGAATTGGGGGATTATTATTATTATTATTATTTGAATTGTCAGTGTTAATAAATAGCTTATAGATAGATTATCAGAATTATCAGACAAATCATTTCAGCTGTAATCTTCACACCAAGTAAACAATTTAACTCACACTTGCTCGCTTTGTCTGTGTGTGTGTGTGTGTGTGTGTGTGTGTGTGTGTGTGTGTGTGTGTGTGTGTGTGTGTGTGTAGATCTCTGTGGTGAAGGAGGAGCGTTTTTACCCCAAGTGGAACCCCGCTGCACCTGCCACTTCAGCCAGCGAGGTTGGATTTCACACTGGCATCATAGCTGGTAAACTAGCACTCAACAAGCTTCACCAGGAACTGGCTGCCCAAGGATTTATACAGGTACACTACAACTATATACTGTACATAAACAACCAAAAGATCAGCTTCATGTCATTCCACTTTCTGTTAATCTAGAACAGAACGTTTATTTATGTGTCTGTGCTGCTGCATTTCTTAGAAATGAATTATCAACAGTTTGTCAACTTTAATTTCTAATCATCTCCCTCTTTAGGTGTATGTAGACCAGGTCGACGCAGATATTGTTGCCATTACACGTCACTGTCCCAGCACCCACCAGTCTGTGGTGGCAGTGTGCAGGACAGCCTTCAAGGACCCCAAAACCCACCAGTATGACACCAACGTTCCACCCATGTTCATACCTGGTATGGTGATCACAATAGCACATATCACACCAATTGAACAGGCTTCCCAAACTGAGAATATTCATTGTCCTCTCTCCAGGGAAGATTGAGGAAGTAATACTGGAGGCAAGGACAGTGGATAGACATGCTGGGACGTACAAGAAGGATGATGGCTACATCAACGGCATGCCAGAATACACAGTGGAAATAAAAGAGCATATACCTGTAAATACTACCCTGATACAGTTTAGGATTACATCAAGCTTGTGAATAAGTGAATAAAATGGACAATATAAGTAAAAATATGAAAGCATATACTTTTATGTCTATAGTTACAGGACAGTACAGTGGTGAAGCAAGCTGGGGTGACATCTAAAGGTCGATCAGAGTTTGTGCAGGAAATCACTTTTCAGAAGCTGACTCCTGGTAGTGTCATAGCCTTCAGGTAAAACACACACACACACAAGTCTGCTACAGAAAAGTGAAATCAGTATCACTTGTATCATAGCCAGAAAAGCATTTGACATTCTAATCAGATGTTGGTGACAACTGTTACTCTTCCTCACAGGGTTAGTTTGGACCCTAAGGCCCAGAAGTTGGTGGGGGTCCTGAGGCATTATCTTTCGCAGTTCAGCCCAAAGTACAGACGAGGCAGCACAGCAGATGAGAACCCACCAGAGGTGCTGCAGAAGCCACTGGCACAGTGAGTAAACAACTGCACATCGAGCTAGAAGCAGCATGGAAGTCAGTGCCCTCCACTACACTGTGCCCTCGCTCTGCCTGCTTTACTGCACTCTGCCACACTCTGCCAAGCTCTTCAGGTGTTAGTCTTATGAAATTACAGTAAATACTAACACTAAAACACTACAATACTGCTGTGATTGGTTAGAGGGGTGAGCCTCACTCAGAAATCTTTACTGCTGCCAGACTGTACTGCAGCACATGTGAACGGCTGTGTTAAAGCTGTGTGTGTTTCACAGGCTGATGTCCAAACTGACATTAGCAGACCTGAACGTCCTGCTGTTTCGCTGTGACTCAGAAGAACAAGAAGATGGTGGAGGCTGTTACAACATCCCCGGATGGGAGACCCTCAAATACGCCGGACTTCAAGGTAGTTATGGAATAATACATGAAGCGTCACTGCTTAAGACCCAGCAGTAGCTACAGTATAATTATCACTATGACAAGGCTATAGTCTGTGCTATTGTGTGAGTGTGACAGGAGTCACAGTAGCTATTGTTGTGTCTCTGCAGGTCTGATGTCGGTGTTAGCTGACATCCGGCCAAACAACGACCTGGGCCATCCTGTGTGTGCTAACCTCAGACAAGGAGACTGGCTGATAGACTTTGTCTCAAACAGACTGGTGAACAGAGAGGGGCCACTGGCACAGGTGAAGATTTTACCACCTTAAAGAGCAACCTCACCCAGATTACAAATGTATTCACACACTGTTGATAGTTTTGCTTTTAAGTGTTGCAATATCTGTGGGGTTTGAGTCACTTTTGTGTCTTTGTATGTGTCTGCAGGTGGGTCAGTGGCTGGGAGCCATGTTCAACTATATGAAACACATCCCACGCTACCTCATTCCCTGTTACTTCGACGCCATACTGGTATCAACCTACACCACAGCCCTGGATGCAGCTTACAAACTCATGTCGAGGTGTGATAGATGATGGGATCATTGGTTTTATTGAGATCTAAGTTTTGAAAAAGTTTCTTCCTTATTCAAAACTCAAAGAAACGTTTTGTCCCTTTGTCCAGTTTCGTCCAGAACGGCTCCAGCTTTGTCCGTCACCTGGCGCTGGGTTCAATTCAGATGTGTGGAGTTGGACGCTTCCCTGCCCTCCCTCCCCTCTCTGCAAAAATAGAGGATGTTCCCTATCGTGTCAATCCAATCACAGGCCAGAAGGAGCAGTGCTGCGTCTCACTGGCTGCAGGTAACCTAGTAACGTACATATAATAAATATTAAATATAATATTTTAAAAATACTGGCACTGTTTCTTCAGGTCTTCCTCATTTCTCCTCTGGAATATTCCGCTGCTGGGGCAGAGACACTTTCATCGCTCTCAGAGGACTGATGCTTCTTACTGGGAGACACACTGAGGCTCGGTACTGTGGATTCTAATAACACAACAACATTCATGACTGTGGCATTTTTAGAGGCTTTTACTTTGAAAATCAGCACAGTATCTGTGTTTTCAGGAAGTTTATCAATTATGTATCCTCTCGTGGTTCCCTTAGTAACATCATCCTGGCCTTTGCGGGGACCTTGCGTCACGGTTTGATCCCCAACCTGCTGGGTGAGGGGCGCTGTGCCAGATACAACTGTCGTGATGCTTTGTGGTGGTGGCTGCAATGTATCCAGGTAGGAGTACACACACACACACACACACACACACACACACACACACACACACACCTGGTGTTCATGGAGTGTGCTGTGTTCAGGGACAGTACACAGGTCATCTGTGCCACTTGCTTATGGGACTCCAGCTAGCTGTAGCATGAGACACGGAATCGATCCACCCAGTGGGTCAAATACTGACGGAAGCTGTGTTGAAGCTATCCAAGCTAGCCATCCATAGTCAAAACCTGTGCTGTCTCACAGATACCTGTGACGCGCAGAGTTGGACCTTCTCTGATTAGATTAGGTTAGAAGGAGGGAACCTCTGAAGAATATCATCATACTACTGCTGTTCTGTGATTCTGTCTTAGGCCATTTTGACAGCATCTCTGCAGATTAAGATTAATTATATAGCAAATCTCAACATAAATGTAGGTTTTAGTCTTTCTACTTGATACAGTTTCATGTTCTAATTGTCTGTGCTTGTGTTGCCTTTCTTCAGGACTACGCTACCCACGTTCCCCAAGGTCATGAAATCCTCAACTGCCTGGTCACACGGATGTACCCTACTGATGACTGTGAACCCCGCAAACCTGGAGAGGTGGTATGTACAGTACACACCACCACGTACAGACACTAGTTAGCAATGTGCTCTGCTGTCTGCCACACAATCAATTTCAGTTTCCACTGTTTCAACACTGCAAACTTCCGTCTGTAGGAGCAGCCTCTGTACGATGTGATCCAAGAGGCTCTGCAGCGCCACCTAGAGGGGATCTCCTTCAGAGAGAGAAATGCTGGACCCAAGATAGACATGAACATGAGAGATGAAGGTAAGACAGTCAAGGAGGAGTTTCAGCGTGAACTGTCCTCTGTTGTGATGATCTGTCCATGCTACACTTAAACAGCAGTAGTTCAGAGCTCTCCCTCTGTTTTTCAGGGTTCAGCGTGGCTGCTAAGGTGGATCCAGCCACCGGCTTCATCTCCGGGGGAAACCGCTTTAACTGCGGCACATGGATGGACAAAATGGGAGAGAGCGAGAAAGCGAGGAACAAAGGCATGCCTGCTACTCCGAGGTAATGCCCATCTGTTTCTGATGTTTAACAGGATGGATTTGAACACATCAGTAATGATGATGATGATGATGATGATGATGATGATGATGATCAACATGATGTTGAGCTGCAGCCTGATTCGTTTCCTGTGTGACTTTCTGTGTCCAGAGATGGAGCAGCAGTCGAGATAGTTGGTCTTAGTAAATCAGCTGTTCGCTGGGTTGTAGAGCTCCATGCCAAAGGACTGTTCCCTTATGACGGAACTAAAATACACAGAGATGGTAACACACACACACACACACACACACACACACACACACACTGACACAGTAACTATAACACTCGATATATTCAGAGAAAGAAATGTGTGTGCATTCTTTCCACAATTCAAACTTCAGCTCTTCATAATCAGATGTTTCCACCGTGTTCCAGGTAAAGAGGTGTTCGTCTCCTACTCCCAGTGGAACCAGCAGCTCCAGCAGTCCTTTGAAGCAGCTTTCTGGGTGTCTGGGGACCCGAAAGACCCCAACGAGAAACACCCCGATCTGGTGCATAAGAAGGGCATCTATAAAGACAGCTACGGAGCCTCCGGCCCCTGGTGTGACTACCAGCTGAGACCCAACTTCACGATCGCCATGGTGGTGGTAGGTGGAAATTATATTATATTATATTATATTAAATGTTAAAGATGGATGTGGATCGCTGAGCTGGGATTTGCTGACATAGTCTCTGCTTTTAAAGGCCCCAGAGCTGTTCACAGCAGAGAGAGCCTGGAAGGCGTTAGATGTAGCTGAGAAGAAACTGCTGGGACCACTGGGAATGAAGACGCTCGACCCAGAGTAACACATTTTAATACACTCCCAACACACACACGCACACGCACACACAAAGGACGTGTTAAACATGTGGATGACCTGCTGTGTTACCTTTTAGTAGTTTAGTAGTAATTGTAGAAGTGGAAGTATCTGTTGTTTTGCGTTCAGTCACATACTGACAGGCTGTTTGTGTCGTCCTAGTGACATGGTGTACTGTGGTGTGTATGATAATGCGCTCGACAACGACAACTACAACTTGGCGAAAGGTTTCAACTACCATCAAGGCCCGGTGAGTCAAACCAACCCGCGCTGCTGTTGACAGGTGCAGCAGTGTAATAAGAAAACCCCTCCAGGTCATGGAGCTGCAGCTGCACACAGCTGGAGGCTGAGGCTGACGACATGAGGCTCTAATGTTTGTGCATGACTCTCTCCCCTGACAAGGTGACTTGCTGACACTGAGTTGTGAGTGTGGAAATGAACCATCTCATGGTGCGTTCACTTAGCTGAACCCAGCAGGCCACCATGTTTTCATGTCCAAACCCAGTGCAGTTAAGGCTGCAAATGCTATTCCCCTAGAGTTTGAGCTACATGAGCGGAATCCTGTCTAAAGCTCAACATGATTTCTAAATCTCTAGCTGAACTCAACCCAAACCATTGACTACCAACAGGTCCTGTCAGGGCTGGTTTGGGTATCCACCACTAAGTGGTGCTACATGCACATAGTGTCCCTAACTAACTACCTGTGTGTGTGTGTGTGTGTGTGTGTGTGTGTGTGTGTGTGTGTGTGTGTGTGTGTGTGTGTGTGTGTGTGTGTGTGTGTGTGTGTGTGTGTGTGTGTGTGTGTGTGTGTGTGTGTGTGCAGGAGTGGCTGTGGCCAGTAGGCTACTTCCTGCGTGCTAAACTCTACTTTGCCAAGAAGCTGGGACAGGAAACCTACGGCCAAACAGTCAACCTGGTTAAAAACGTTCTGTCACGACATTACACCCACCTGGAGAGGTAGGACTGTCACCTGTTATTGCCCCCCCCCTCCCCTGCTGTGTCTATTTCTTTAGATATTTTCTGTCTGTGGTAACTCTCAACCTGCCCCTCTGCTCTCTCAGGTCTCCATGGAGGGGCCTGCCAGAGCTGACCAACGAGAATGGCCAGTACTGCAAGTTCAGCTGCGAGACCCAAGCCTGGTCTCTGGCCACTGTGCTGGAGGTCCTCTACGACCTCTAAGTGACCTCAGTCAGGCCCATCCCATCATCATGTCATAGGTCCTGTTGTAGTGTAGCTGAGAGAGGAGCTGTAAACCCCTGGTTCAGTCCCATTATACTCACTAACCTCTGCCATCAGCTTCTGCAAAATAAAAGCCGCCGTGCTGCATTTATGTGTTGAGGAAAAAATTGGATTTGATGTGTGTTTATATGACATTATTTGACATGTATTCAGTGATGCACTTATAATAAGCTTGTGAAATAACAACAAGGTGCAGTCCAGCAGGTAGTTAGTAGGATCAAAGCAGTTAAAACCTGTTTCCAAAAACCAGTGGCCTTTACCTTCACGTTCTGGGGTTGTTGTACTAAGATCTTCTGTCTGTAGCTGCCATCGTCCTCCTATGACATAAATGCAGCATATTTGCAGATCAACCCATTATTTAGAAGTTAGCAGTAACTACAGACGATGTGTTCAGTGTTCATACTCAATCAGCTGCTCCTCATTTATTGTCTGTGTGACAACCTGAATAATCTTCATTTGACTGAATGTTAGAGAGGACACAGCGTTTCAATTCAATTCAATTTCAATGTACATCTCTATTCAACAACAGTTTCTTTCTTGTTTTCTGGCGAAACTAGAACAAACTAACTTGTTTCAGTTAAAACTCATGTTATATAATGTGTGTGTGCGTGTCTGTGTTGTCTCTGGTCGTTTGAACTTTAAACCCTGTTCCATAGAACACACAGTCTGTACCACAGCATTACATCCACACCAGAGCGTAGTGTTAGGATCTTTGTTAAGTTAAGAAGCTTTCTCTTTCATCCACTCTACTATTCATAATGCAAACTGCTTTCGTCCCAGCTGTGACATGGTGACAGCACCAGTTATGTACAGTTCATACTTCTTGTTTGTTTAAAGTTGTTCAGATCTATACTTTTGATGCCTATACACAAAATGGTTTCATATCCTGCAAACACAAGTCTTCCAGCTGTTTCCTGTCTTTCTGTGGCTTGTTCACGTATCATTCAGCTGTGTGTTATTGTGAAAAACAAGTTTGTGCCGTGTTTTTTTTCCCCAGAGGTTTCTAAAGTAGCTTCCTCCTGTGTGTAACCTCGCTGCAGAGCTATGATGGTGCTCCTCTAGCTGTAGATGTAAACAATGAGCAGTTTTTGAATAACATGATACACTGCTCTTAAAAAGAAGAAATCTTGTGAGTAACAACAGAAAATAGGCAGAATTAACTATAACAGTTGATATGTAAGTAGGAAACTCAGTGTGAGTTCCTAGAAACGACTGACCACTTGAACACAAAGTAAGTTTGGACCTAAAACCAAGAGATTTATTACCTGAAAGACGAGTTACTCACAGTAAAGAGCAGTGTCCTGGTATCTGCTGTTGCACTTGTTACTCTACTTTTGCACAATGCAGTTTACCCCGGCCAGCAGAGCCAGGAGAGAAGCAGCATTGTCTGTGAAGTAGCTGTTAACGTTCATGTTCACGTCAGGATTAGATAGTAACACAGTTGTCACCCACAGTTCAGTGTGTGAAGTGAAACTGTATTAAATGATGCACTGGAGAACTCATTCATTCATCCACCCCCCATTTCACCTGACTGTGATCTGTGATGGTGTTTGCTCTGTCAGCCTGGTGCACCCATCACCATCGCCGGAGCAACGCTGAATAAACTCGTACAGGACTCCACTGTTTGTCTGCTTCGTTCTTGCATCGTGAGGTCTGCAAATATTTGGACCATTTATGCAGCAGGTGCACATTTTCTCTTCTGCTCTTTATTGGAAATGTTTCACAAAACCATTTTGATACATGTGGACTAAGACAATTTTATAAACAGTAACTCTGAATTAATAAAAAGTCGATAAGATCAAAACAAGACTATTTGCCCCGATCATCTGTTATATCACTACATGTTGACTGACATAACTTCAGCTCAACAAAATATTTTGATTCATCATGATGAGAAACTGACTTGTTTCTACAGTTATTTGGTCATTATATCGTTAATATAATAATAAGCTGAGGGGCTAGGAAGTGCAGTTCTTATGCCAAGAATGTCCTCACAACGGGAGAAAGGCCCGCATGTGTGTTTCAGTAGTAGACACACAGACTCAGCAGACTGATGAAGAGCAGAGCTGACAGGGAGGAGGAGACCTGTGGAGAGAAAGAGAAATGTCACTCAGTGAACACAGCACACAAACACAGTGCTGTGCAGAAGTAGAAGCTCCTCTCCCGATCATTTTAGAAATAATAATTAATACTTTCTTAAGCCCCCTGGGGAAAGTCTTTGTGGACATGCAGCTTCATTTTAAGTGCCGGGAGTTCAATGCTTGTCCACGGACCCTTCAACATGTGGCCAGGAATCAAACCACCAACCCTGGAATTTGTAGTTGACTGATCCACAGTCACCCCAGTACAGTACAGTACAGTACAGTTTTTTTTATTGAATTATTCAAATTCATTTTTGTTATTTTAATGTGATGTCATTTCTAAAGAAACAACAGTTCATTCAAAATTTAAGAGAACGCAGTTCACAGGCGTAAATGATTCAGATCATCAAACTCATTTACTATCACAAGATAACGTGAGTAAATACAAAATGCAGTTTAAATGAGAATTGGATTTGTTATGGGAAAACCTGTCCAAACCTTTTTGGAAAGCTGAGTTACTAAGCCTAATTACTGCCAGACCTGTTTAATCAAGAAATCACTTAAATAGCAGCTTTCTTACAAAGTGCAGCATGCTAAAAGATTTCAAAAAGCAACACATCATGCCACGCTTTAAAGAAATTCAACACAGATGAGTAACAAATATCAGTCTGAAAAGGGTTACAAACTCATTTCTAAGGATTCTGAACTGCAGTGAACCACAGTGAGAGCCATTATCCACAAATGGAGAAAACATGGAACAACGGTAACCTAACCAGGAGTGACTAGCCTACAAAAATTAAAAGAACCCAGAACAACTTTCAAAGAGCTGCAGGCCTCACTGGTCTCACTTAAGCTCAGTGTTCATAATTCAACAATAAGAAAGAAACTGAGCAAAAATAACACCAAGGGGGAGTTCCCAGGCAAAAGCCACTGCTGACCAAAAAGAAGACAAAGGCTTGTCTCACATTCTCAAAAACATATCTTGATTATGCCCAAGATTTTATATTCTGTGGACTGATGAGACAAATGAAGAACCTTTTATAAGGTGTGTGTCAAGTTACATCTGGTGTAAAACTAACACAGCATTTCATAATAAGAATATCATACTAACAGTCAAACATGGTGGTGGTAGTGTGATGATCTGGGTGGTGCAACCAGCTTTTAGATTTATGGGGCAGTTACTTTACTTACTTACTACTTTAACGTTTGGATAGTTGTTCCCCTCAGTGAATGATATTGTCATTTACAGCACTGTATTTTGTATCTACTTGGGTTATATTTGTTTCATATTACAATTTGTTTAATGGTCTGAATCATTAAATGTGACAAATCAGTCAGTGAACACAGCACACACATAGCTCCCACAGCAAGTCAGCACTCACTCCATTTGCAGGGTTTCCAGTGCTGTCCAGTCTCAGAGAGCTGCTGTTCAGCTGAACCCAGAACACTGAGAGATTCCTCACCACAGTGGCACTGCCGTGTCAACGACAAGATGGAAAAAACAGGGACAGGGGATGATAAATGGTGTCACCAAGTATTATGACGTCTGATCTGGTCCAGTCATTTTGATCTGTTTCTGTGATTTTGTGGTGATACGGTCAAGATGGTTGTTCACATGCAGCACGTTTCATGGTGACAGAACAAATATGTATGAAAATGTTTGGTGTAAGATCACTAGATCTAGGTCATAGATGAGGAAACTGTGTAGTTGTGTGTTTTTGTTTCGTTTTCTACCTGAAGTAGATTTCTCCATATGTAGTACTGTAAGGTGCCTCCCAGGTCAACTGGATCTTCTTTTTCTTCAGTGTTGATGCCTGACTGACAGCTGAGTTCTGTGTACACAAACACACACACACACACACACACACACACACAAACACACACACATACCTCTTGTTGAGACACAGTTGGAGCATCATACACCAAAGTTATGCGCATACAAAGAGATGCCTGTGACAAAATATTTTCAAGAAAAAAGTGGGATTATTCTAGTCCAGGATCTGATTTGCACAAAGAACAACCATGAAAATGATACGTCAGTGAACACTGAAGTCACCACCACCTCTCAGATCAGAGAATGTGTAGATAAATACTGCATTCTCCAACACGAACATGTGTTGCAATCCTCATCACTCAGACTGTACCTTACCTCCATGTTATTACACTTCAGCACAGTGAACAGGGTCCTGTTAATGTTGGTGAACTTTCCAAGAGGCCACATCATATCTGGAAGGAGAAAAGTTCATTCCACACAGGTGACATGGCAACATTTGGATCCTTACAAACCAATAAATGATCCCCATGATGCATCTTAGCCTTAAGCAACAATCCCATGCACGTACCTTTCTAAAGAGCACAAAGAAACATTTTAACAGTCCAACATCAGACCAACTTTACCGTTTCCCTGTCTGCTCCTGGCCTGTAGCAGGAAACCCTCGAACACTGCGGAGCTGTTCGTTACTTCCACCGTCACTGCAAGCAGGCATGATAACACAAAAGAGCCACTTGATCAATCGATCAACTTGCTGCCAAGAAGCAGGCTGAGGAAGAGTAAAAATGACCTGAAAAGTAGGTAACTTAGGAGTAACTTAAAAAAAGCTTCTACCCTGGCTACACTGCAGAAAAGTAAACCATTAAAAATGCTCAGTGTATTTAATCGTGAACAGTACAAATACAACCAATCAAAGATTGAAACTGACGGCCATTACATACTTTTTGAAACATGTTGTTGGCATCAAATTCAAAACAAACATTCATTAATTAATCAAAAAAACACGTTCTTCATTTAACTTTTCAGCTTTTGAACTTTGAAAAGTGACATCAGGTAAAAGCACACCTACCTGTAATGACCTGACCTGGCCTGTAGGTGTCACTAGAGGCAGACACATTGTATGGTGGGCTGCTGGTGGATGGGAGGAAGAGGTTGTGTTGTGGCATCATGCTGGCACAGGAGGCCTCCACCTGGCCGTTGGGGTAACACACAGACTCCTCTACGTAGCACAAACACATCGCTGCAAGCAGCAGCACTGTGGCTTTAACAGGCATCTGGACGAGGACAGGACAAAGAGTGAGATGATGCAGTAGTTTGACACGGAAAAATGATCCCAATAATCCTGACATGAATCAAATTCATAGGATCAGAGTTTCCAGTCTGGTTCTGAAGGTGCACTCAGTTAAGCTTTAATCTACAATGGAAATAATTCAAAGGTCTCTAGGCTCTGCTGTTATTCTATACTTTTCCTATTGTCAACTCATTCTTTAAAAAGTCCCAAACCAACAACGTGTTTTTCCGTCTCCTGTTACTCAAAAGGTGTGATGCTCTCAGCCTCACACTCACTGATGTTATTCTAGGTTTGTCTAGAAACTTTTGGTGCTCTGGTCATTATAATCAACAGGATGGGAAATGAGGGGTCCAAAAAAAACACATTGTGTGCTTGTGTTTATGGAGGTTCATGTCAGCCAAGATAAAAAATCATCAAATGCTGTCTTGAAGTACACTTTTAGCTTTGGGCTTCTCCAGTTTAATTTACATTGTCCTACTCCCCAGTTCACGGTATAAGTGACAACTAGTCATTAAATGTTTTTTCTAGTACAGTGCAGTCACCTCCGTCCTAACATATTTTAGAATTCCAGTGATCTGACACAAACGGTGCCCTGCTTAATGTTGTTGAACCTATTGACATGTATGTAGCATGTCCTGAGCGGACTGTGGAGAATACTCTTACGTTGCATAGTTTGTTTCAGATTCACGTTAAGGGGAAATGAGCTTATCATTAATGAACTTCGGTAGAAGTTTGAATATTTGGACCTTTACTGATAGTTGAGGCCTAGAACCAGTTGGTTTTAGGTTTATTGACAGTTTTGACGATGGAAAAAGGAGAAAAAGCCAGTTAGCCTGTGCCAATACCAATTAAATGAAGTTCCTGCCCACAGTTAGCTAATTCAGGTCTACATCCCCTCCCGTCCACTGCACTCAACCAGGGAACGTTGTCTGGTGGTACCAGGACCACACAGTCGACACCAAGGAAAACTGTTCAGCTCAGTGATCCCATGATGGTGGAATGAGCTGCAGAACTCTGCACGCTCAGTCACCTCACTTTAATATTTAAAACACTGCTGAAAACAGAACTCTTCATCATCTTCCTTTGCACTTAATAAAAATAAAATAAAATTTCTACTCTTTCGTTCTCACATCTCTTGAAACAGAAACACTTTTTTAACAGCACTTTGCTTTGATGTTGTTTCTTCTTGACTTAGATTTTGTTTGTTTGCCTTGTTCTTCACTTGTAAGTCGCTTTGGATAAAAGCGTCTAAATGTAAATGTAAATGTAAATTATCACACTAAACTGAATTCAGAACATGATCTCAAGTTTGACTTTTCCAGCACGTAATGTGTACTGACCACAGCAGCAGAAATTACAGCCTCCAACACTCTAAAACAGTCAGAACCAGATGTCTTGGTTTTGGTTTCCTACTCTTTCTATATTTCCAAGTTACAATTAACAATAATTAGTGCCTTGATATGGCTCAGCTACTCTCACTGCAAATGTCTGAACATTGGTTGTGATGCCATTAATCAAGATGGAAGGACTCACCTGGTCTCTGAGGGACTTTCCTGCAGACAAGCACAAAGACATGTCAGGGATCTTTTCTAGTTAACAAAATCACAACTTGTTTCTGAATATTGTCAGATGATGTAAATGAAATGAGATGAATCACCTGCTGTTCTTCCTGCTGGCTGTTCGTAAAAGAGCCACAGTGGTTTGTGGAGACCAGTTCCCACGAGTTGCTTTGTGTGCATTCATGTGTGTTATTGGGTTTCACTAAAGGTGTTATCCAATTGGGATTCAATCTCTTGTAACCATGGCAATGTCAAACGAAACGGCTGATGGGTGGGTATTCGAAACGACACAATGCTCATTTATTAGAAACAGAGGAAACAGGTCGTGTTTCAGTCAAAACAGCACGTATCTTCATGTCCCTTTATGTCTGCTCTACGTAGTTCCCATACGTAGCCCAGCTTGAATTACCATGGTTAAGCTGGCAAGCATTGAAATTTAAGCTTTTCGCTTCTACTTTGGTCATTTGCTTGGCTTCCATGTCTTTTCCTATTCTCCTGAAGCTCGTTGTGTGAGGAGTAGCACTGAAGAGGTCAGACACAGGTGCTTGTCAAAACAGACAATGTTTTATTTCTTATGTGAGATACAGTACACGAAACAACAGCAGCTCTGTGGGCGATGTAACAACAGGTAAACAACAGTGTGGGAGAGGCCAGCAGTGACGGCTTTACAGTGTATTCTCACAGGTGTTGGAACACTACAGAACCACATTCCTGCTCCTCAGCTGTTTCTGGGTGGTTCTGTGTTTGTGCTATTCTTCTATTTTCTATTCTTATAGAACTTATAGAACTATAGTACCTTTGACCCATTTAGAGTCCTTGTACAGCAAACCTCTCTGAAGGAACACTGTAATAACAGGGTCACTGTCATTAAAAAGAACATTTCAACAATTAGCTGTCGAACGTGAGCAGGAGCCAACAGTTGACCCTCCAACAACTCTTTCAAGCTGTAGCTTGATACTCTCTCAAAGCTAATTAAAGCTACTTGGATTTTTGACATACTAGTGTGACTGTGAGTATGTATGTTGCTGGCTGCGTCCAGTCAGGCACTCAGCAGTTGACCAAGAAATAGCTGTAATGCATCATTATTTCTATTTCTATATCCATCCATCCATCCATCCATTAGCTTAGCTGCTTCTCCTATTAATGCTCATTGGAGTGCTGGAGCCTATTCCAGCTGTCACTGGGCAAGAAGCAGGGTTCACCGTAAACAGGCAGCCAGCCTATGACAGGCCTTTAGGTTTTGTATGCATCAAAATATTAGGGGGGTTTGAAGATCGGTTCCATTTGACTTTTGTAGATATGGCAGCAGTTTCCCCTACCTCCAGTCTTTGTACTAAGCTGTGGTACGATATCCAGCAGAGCACATCTACTCTAGACAACTAGGAATTAAACAGATATTGATGTCTCTTGTGACTGAGCAAAAAAATCTTTCATGTAACCTAAGATCTGCATATTGTTCGTGAGCTTAAACTGGGCTTTAGTTACGTCTCTCTGAACCTGCACAGCAGAGTGTGTAATGGGCAGTTGAGCTGCTTGAAGAGGGGCCACTGCACACATTTGCCAAATCTCAACAAAGTAAATGTTATTGATGTAGTATATAAAAGTATAAAGAAATTGCAACATGCCCAGAGAAGCATCTTTCAGTCCTTGTTTATTGTCACTGAGGGAGTGTCCTTTGTGGATGAGTTAATGTATGTGCACCTTAATATGACCACTACTACTAGTTTTTTTTCAGTGTTACACCTTAAATACATTTAAAACACATTTAGGTTTAGGTGATGGTCAGTTGCCAGTACCACAGTTACCTGTCCTGATGTTGTAGTAGTCTTGATCTAAGTGGTAACTTACTACATCCAAGTTAATTTCGACTGACGTGTACTTTTCTGAACGTGGATTAGCAGAGAAAAAAAAGCACCGTTACATATCAGCACCAGACCAAACTGAGTATTTAGAGAGCATCAGGACGGGACTGGACCATGGATGAGAGAGCTGGTCTCATCTGTCCTTGTCTGTTGTCACAGTAACGACAAAGCTGCTGTAGGACTTTGATGTGATTTGCATTTACCCTCTTTAGTGGAATACACACATTACACTCAAAGGATAGATTATAGCCATGTATTATACAGAACACAAACTTCTCATGGGGTGCATCTTGGAATGACTGATACAGGGATAGGTGGATAAGAGTCTTTAGGGGTTCTAACCCTCAAAAGGGTGACTACTATAGTGAGGAGGATAGAAATAAAGACCAGAGGAACAATGATGATCAAAAGACAGGTTTGCTGCAAACACAGCCTATTGGACACCTAGTGTATCCTAAAGTTTGTCTTCACATTCTCTTGGGAGGAGGTGGTCGAGGATTTAGGTTTAGTAGCATGCTGGCAGGGCTTCCATCAGATGGGGAAGCTCAGTAGAGTGTGTCTGTTTGAAGTTTTCAGTACTTTAGTTGCTTAAAAATGACTTGACTGAGTCTTTGAGGAATCAGTAGTGATCTTATGATTCCCTAAATATCTGTTTAGTTTTAGGAGCAATTCTAGGTGTGAGGAAACAAGAATAAAGAGGTAACATTAACAGGTATGAGGCAGTGACAACATACTAACCTTTGACATCAGTGATAATGTAGGAGTACTAAAGTAAATATTGATGTCCTAAGGCCTCACATTGCTAGCAGCAGGTGTTTGTGTAGCACCAGTTAGAATGTAGTGACAATGAATATTGGTACCGGTGGTTTGAGCTGAGGGTTTAAGGTGGGACATTACAGTTATGATTACTTCAGGGTTTTTGGTGCACTACAGGACTGGCAGCAAGCCTTTCTGTAGTACCAATGGGAGCACAGCTTAACCTTTAAGACCAGGGCACAGTTAGCTGTTGGCTTGTCTTGGCAGGAGTTGTCTACAGATGCTGGTGGGGAAAGAAAAAAAACGTAAACTTAGAAAAAGGCACGTGTGAAATGCTGTATTATTTTCTTTCTTATCCACTTAATTCAATAGGACACTACAGAAACATTGTCTCACAGTGAAACATTTAGAGGTTAATTTATTCTGCACAAGTGAAAGTGTTCTGACATGCTGCATCAGCTGATGCAAATGCTCACGGTGCTTTGTTTTTCTACCTGGTGTTGGACATGTCTGGATTTCACAGCTCTGTCTGGCTTTTGGTTTGAGGGCAGAGTTGCAGCTGTGGCCCCTGATTACCAGCTCCTCCCCCTGGTAACACTTAACTTCTCGAACCTGGACACCAGTCCCACAGGTCTTACTGCACTGTGAGGAAAGGATTCAAGATTCAAAAACCTTTACTAATCCCGGAAGGAACCACCACCAGAAAGATCCACACCAACACAAACACAAAATAACATCGATGCTAAAAACTCAACATATACACAGAATATCTGAGAAGAGTTTGGACAGAAACTTCCTTTTAGCAGTTTAGCAATTTGTTCACCCTGTTAGTGTCTGCCACCTTCATGTTGCTGCAGACCACAGCATACAAGATGACACTGGCCTGAGCCTCCTCAGAAAATACATCCAGCTCGGAGCCTATTTGTCCAAATACACTCCAAAGTACTTGTACTCAGATACGACCTACAGAAGAGGCCTATAGAGAGGAGTGATGGGACTCCATGGACCCTGGGACATCGCGTCTTATTCACAGGGACTAAGCACAACTTTTTCCACCCAAGAGGAACTTTCTCCAGGTTTAAAATGTGTTGGAGAACACCACATAGCTTGATAGCACAGGCTTTCAACACCCTTGGGTTGACTCAATTTGGCCCTGCAGCCTTTTTGGGGTGAAGCCTGCTCAGCTCTCTCCTCACCTGATCCTTGCTGCCTTCCTGTCACCTGACCTGAATGCCTTCTTTTTCTCATTCTGAATGTCTGTGATGTCCCAGGGCTTGTTGTTGGGAAAGCAGCAAGTAGTTTTTATAGGTACATGGGAGTCCACACAGAAATTCATGTAATCAGTGATGCAGTCTGTCAAGCTTGTAGATTTTTATCTACTGTACATGCTGTATCACTGATGCTTAGATACACAGGCGCTCAGTTTAAATACAGGTGAATGCATCAAAAACAGTAAACAATAATGGTTGGCTAAGTAATCTGTTTAGCATCACACTGGAGGAAAAATGGTTACACACTGGCTGGTACATCAGTTAATAGCCATGCAGAGAGGCTGTTACCTGGGACCAGGATGTGGTGAACCATTTTGAGCAGGGTCTCTGGAAGCAGGAGGAGCTGATGTCTGGTTTCTTGCTTTGGTCACAGCTACTATCTGGAAACTCTTTGAACACACCACCTTCAAGCCCAGCACACACCACCTGACGGTGCTGCACACCGCGGCCACATGTAGTATTACACTGAAACAATAAAGTGATTAGAAAAACGATAACTGTAGATCAATAATTTGCGTTTTTTAAAGAGATACGCACTATCAAACTGCTCTCAGGTTCCTGAAAGGTAATGACTGGTTCTTTAAATATGTACCTGTTGCCATTCCTGTTCCACCCAGTGGGGGGCACAGTCTCTGTCACCACAAGGATAAATGGCCAGTGGGCGCAGCGATTGGTCACACTGCTCCTCTGACATCAATACGCCACCTGATGATCGACACGTCACCGCACGCAACATCCTTCCATATCCACACATACCTGAGCACTGGCACATAAATATTTTCACTGAACTGTGCACTGAAGCTGGAACTTATTGCGTTATCATTCACTATTAAAGCTGTGTGTGTTGTTAAAACTTACAGGTCCCCAGTCAGAAACTGTCCATCTCCTGTCACAGGGCGGGCCTTCACATTCCTGACTTTCTATTGGCTGAGAGGACTTGTTACATAGCCTCATTTCCATGGAGCACCGGACCTCCCGAGTCTGAACGCCGCGAGAGCCACATCGCGCTGAACACTGACATGCAGAGTGACATGCACAAACACACACACATTACTCATAACAACTGCAAAAAGATTTGTTTATTGTATTTAAGTTAACTATTAACTATTATCTGTTGCTAATACAAACTACAACAACTACTACTACTAGTACTACTACTACTACTACCATTATCACCAACAACTAGAAATATTGGAACAAGTTCCTACTAGCGATATCAAAAGAACTATTTACAGATATGGATAAAAAACCACACCACATAAGTCATGATCTGCTTCCTTTCATATGTTTTACAGCCGTCTGTTATATTGTGTCCCTGACTGCTGTTCTATTCTCGGTGTGCATGTTAACGTTGTCCTGTACAGTGGGAAAACCATTATGTTTTGTTGATTTCCCTGGAATAAACATATTCACACTGGTGGGTTTTGCTTTTTTACAGGACAATGTTTGTTTTGTTTATACACACACACACACTAAGAAGTCAATGGCAGCTCACAGCATGCCCTGCAACAGCACCCATATGCAAACTCTAGACACAGGTTTGCCAGCTAGACGTTTTGGATATAAAGACAACAGCTACACCTGAACAGAAGCACATTGCATTCACCAAAGAAAAAAACTGGCTACAATGACTGCATAAAACTATGCATAACAAAGCCAGCTTTGATACCTTTCAAATATTAATTTGTATCCATTAAACACCCCATACTGATTTAGCTGCTCCTGAAGGAAGAATGCCATTTTGATCAGGTCACAGATTATATGCAAAATAATACCAGAAAAACAATAAGCTAATGCAGAGTTTGTAGGCCTATCCCATTAAAACTTGTCTAATCCAATTAAAATGATTATTTATGCATGTGTGGACCTGGTTAAGCAGCACTATTTACTCATACCTTTTGTGATCTGCCAGTGAGCTGCTTAATTTACTGTTTAGCTCACTTATTGAGCCATGGAGAAGGGGCCAATGGTGCATTTACTGACAGCAATTGACAGACTTGCACCTTTTGTGACTGGCTAGTTCTGTGGGCAGTGTTAATATACTATTAATAATAATAATAACATCCACATTACCCCATGAGATATCTGACCAGAGTCCCAATCCAGGAAAGACATAAGCAGATTAAATAACGCAAAGTCAGCACCATTGTCTGCCCTGTCCTCTTGGAGAGAAACTTTTACCTCATAGTTAAGAGATCTGGATGTTATAATTCTGATTTATAGTATCTCAGAATTATGAGACTCGCCATTTTTTCTTCCTTTGGTGAATCAAAGTTTTCGAAGGTACTATGTCACTTTTTAATTCTAGGTGTCATTGTGGCCTTTCTCACTTCTAAGGCACCATTTTAAAGTGCTGTATGAAAACTATACTCTTGTTGGATTCATATTATGTTAATTAATCTTATATTAGAAGACTGGTTTGAAAAGAGCTCAGCTGGGCACACCTGACGATACAGTAGGACCATTTGTGGACCAATCGCCTGTTAGATAAAGGAGGTCATGTATGTAGTTAGTGTATAGTTGCTTTAATGATTTCACTTCAATTGAAAAAATATATATCTTAAGAAAATCAAGGTGGTACCAATGAAAATTCCAGTCATCAACATCACATGGAACATCAACAGACAAATGGCACTATGGCTTGTTACATTACCTCTGACCACTCAGACACCTCCCACTGTGGTCCACAGCTTTGGCCATGGCAGACCTTTCTAATTGCTGGTTTGTGCAGGTCATGCAACAGACACAGTGAATCGTAGACAGAGGAGTCGAGACCTGGTGACAGCATCTTCCAGCAGCGCACAGTGCGGTACTGAACACCCTCACCGCAGGTTCGAGAGCAGTCACTCCAGCCACTGGTCTCCCATCTGCAAAGTGAGGAAATCCATTATTGATTTGTGTTAAATGAAATGTTGAAATTCTGGCGCAGAATCAGCAGTTAACATGTGCAGCTAATCTACAGTACACAGTAAGGTCCATTTGGACAATGACAGGGTTTTTAAGAGTTTGCCTATATATACCACCACGATGGATTTGAAATAAAAACCATCATGACATGTACAGTGGCCAGAAAAACTTTGTGAACCTTTTGGAATTTCATGGTTTTCTGCATTAATTTGTCATAAAATGTGCTCTGATCTTCATCTAACTCACAACAATAGAAAAATACAGTCTGCTTAAAATAATAGTACACAAACATTACAGTGAGGGAAAAAATTATTTGAACCCCAGCTGATTTTGTAAGTTTGCCCACTAACAAAGAAATGATCAGTCTATAATTTCAATGGTAGGTGTATTTGAACAGTGAGACACAACAATGACAAAAAAAATCCAGAAAAATGCGTTTCAAAAAGAGTTATAAATTAATTTGCATTTCCACGAAGGAAAGAAGTATTTGATCCCTTCGAAAAACGTGCTTTAGTACTTGGTGGCAAAACCTTTGTTGGCAATCACAGAGGTCAGCCGTTTCTTGTAGTTGGCCACAAGGTTTGCACACATCTCAGGGGGGATTTTGGCCCACTCCTCTTTGCAGATCCTCTCCAATGTTTGGCAACTCGAACCTTCAGCTCCCTCCACAGATTTTCTATGGGATTAAGGTCTGGAGACTGACTAGGCCACTCCATGACCTTAATATGCTTCTTCTTGAGCCAGTGATTTGTTGCCTTAGCCGTGTGTTTTGGATCATTGTCATGCTGGAGTACCCAACCACGACCCTTTTCAATGCCCTGACTGAGGGAAGGAGGTTCTCACCCAACATTTGACGGTACATGGCCCATCCATCCTCCCTTTGATGCGGTGCAATTGTCCTGTCCCCTTGGCAGAAAAACACCCCCAAAGCATAATGTTTCCACCTCCATATTTGACAGTGGGGATGGTGTTTTTGGAGTCATAGGCAGCCTTCCTCCTCCTCCAAACACAGCGAGTTGAGTTGATGCCAAAGAGCTCGATTTTGGTCTTATCTGACCACAACACTTTCACCCAGTCTTCCTCTGAATCAGTCAGATGTTCAGTGGCAAACTTCAAACGGGCCTGTAGATGGGCTTTCTTGAGCAGGGGGACCTTGCGGGCACAGCAGGATTTCAGTCCTTCACGGCGTAGTGTGTTACCAACTGTTTTTTGGTGACTATGGTCCCAGCTGCCTTGAGATCATTGACAAGTTCCTCCCGAGTGGTTCTTGGCTGATTCCTCACCGTTCTCATTATCATTGAAACTCCACGAGGTGAGATCTTGCATGGAGCTCCAGACCAAGGGAGATTGGCAGTTAATTTATGTTTCTTCCATTTGTGAATAATTGCACCAACTGTTGTCACCTTCTCACCCAGCTGCTTGGCGATGGTCTTGTAGCCCATTCCAGCCTTGTGTAGGTCCACAATCTTGTCCCTGACATCCTTGGAAAGCTCTTTGGTCTTGGCCATGGTGAAGAGTTTGGAATCTGGATTGATTGATTGCTTCTGTGGACAGGTCTCTTTTATACAGGTAACAAGCTGAGAGGGCTGCCAATGTCAGCTCGTTACCTGTATAAGATCCACCTGGGAGCTAGAGAGCTTGCTGACGGATAGGGGATCAAATACTTATTTCCTTCATGGAAATGCAAATTAATTTATAACTCTTTTTGAAACGCATTTTTCTGGATTTTTTTTGTCATTGTTGTGTCTCACTGTTCAAATAAACCTACCATTGAAATTATAGCCTGATCATTTCTTTGTTAGTGGGCAAACTTACAAAATCAGCTGGGGTTCAAATAATTTTTTCCCTCACTGTATATGTTTTCATGTTTTTATTGAACATAACATGTAAACATTCACAGTGCAGGGTTGAAAAAGTATGTGAACCCCTAGCCTAATGACTTCTCCAAGAGCTAATTGGAGCCAGGAGTGAGCCAACCTTGAGTCCAATCTGTGTGATGATATTGGATGTGTTGCTGAAAGCTGTCCTGCCCTTTAAAAACACACACCAGTTTTGGGTTTACTGGTTTCAAGAAGCACTGCCTGATGAGAACCATGCCTCGCAGAAAAAAGCTCTCAGAAGACCTACGATCAGGAATTGTTGACTTGCATGAAGCTGGAAAGGGTTACAAAAGTATCTCCAAAAGCCTTGATGTTCATGTGTCCACAGTAAGACAGACTGTCTACAAATGGAGGAAGTTCAGCACTGTTGCTGCTAACATTTTTGTTGACACATCTACAATGAGGAAAACATCAAACATGAATGGAGTACATGGGAGGACACCACAGAGGAAGCCATTGCTGTCCAAAGAAAATATTGCAGCATGTTTGAAGTTTGCAAAAGAGCACCTGGATGTTCCACAGCACAACTGGCAAAATATTCTGTGGACAGATGAAACCAAAATTGAGTTGTTTGGAAAAAACACACAACACTATATGTGGAGAAAAAAAGGCACAGCACACCAACATGAAAACCTCATCCCCACTGTAAAACATGGTGGAGGGAGCATCATGGTTTGGGCTGCTTTACTGCCTCAGGGCCTGGATGTATTGTTGTCATTGATGGAAAAATGAATTCCAGAGTTTATCAAGACATTTTGCAGGAAACATAAGACCATCTGTCGGCCAACTGAAGCTCCACAGAGGATGGGTGATGCAACAGGACAATTCAACAAAAGATTAGTTTCAACAGAACAAAATACACCTTCTGGAGTGGCCCAGTCAGAGTTCTGACCTCAACCCTGATTAAAATGCTGTGGCATGACCTTAAGAGAGCCATTCACACCAGACATCCCAAGAATATTGCTACACTGAAACAGTTTTGTGAAGAGGAGTGGTCCAAAATTACTCCAGATCGTTGTGCAGGTCTGATCTGCAACTACAGGAAATGTTAGGTTGAGGTTATTGCTGCCAAAGGAGGGTCAACCAGTTATTAAGTCCAAGTTCACACACTTTTTCCACCCTGCACTGTGAATGTTTACATGTTAGGTTCAATAAAAACATGAAAACATATAATGTTTGTGTACTATTATTTTAAGCAGACTGTGTTTTTGTTTTGTTGTGAGTTAGATGAAGATCAGAGCACATTTTATGACAAATTAATGTAGAAAACTATGAAATTCCAAAAGGTTCACAAAGTTTTTCTTGCAACTGTACACTTTCAGCTTTATTCCAAGAGGTTTTACAAAAATACTGCATTTACAATTGAGGATTTAAAGGCATTTTAAGCTGAGTAGTTTTAATTTCAGGGACTCAAAAATATTTGAGAAAGTGACATAATTGTAAATCTTACCATAATTTGCAATACTCTAAAAAAAGTAAAGTCTTTTGCAGTCAATCACTGCCTGAAATCTGAAGCCCATAGATATAGACATCCTTTGAGATGCTTTGCCAGGCCTTCACTGCAGCCTCCTTCAGTTGCTGCTTGTTTGCGGGTCTATATGCCTCCAGTCTTTTGTAACTGAAACCTGCTCTAATGGATTGAGTTTAGGCAACTGACTTGGTCATTGTAGATTATTCCATTTTCATTGCCTTCAAAAGGTCTAGCAGTTTCGTTCAGTGTGTTTTGTATTATTATCCATCTACACTATGAAGTGGTGTCCTATCTGTTTTGTAGCATTTGGGTGAATGTAAGCAGAAAGTACAGTTCTAAACCCCCCGAATTCATTTGTCAGCAGTCACATTATCGATAAAAATGAGTGAGCCCGTTCCAATGCAATGAACGAATCAAAGACTATCAACAATTTAAATCAACACAACTAATGTTTCAAGAAGGTCTTCCCACTTAACCATCACTTCTTTGCCATATGAAATAAAATGTATTAGTCAGTTACAGTTAAATTAGACAGGGCAGTACCTTGGAGGACATTCCTTTCCAGTGCAAAACTCATGTGTGGGCTCTGGTCTGGTCAGAGAGTCACAGTAACTGTCATCGACTTCAGTCCCATCGTACCGTACACACAGGGCATAGCTAGTGGTGATACCTTGTAATACACACACACACACACACACACACACACACACACACACACAGTGTTAACAGAATGCACACAGACTGCAGACATTTACAGTAGTACATCAGCAGCATACAAACTATGCTCAACATTTGAAGGAATTGGTGTTGTGGCTATACCATGTTAACAGAACAATTCAATTCAATTCAATTAAAAACTTTATTCAGCAAAAAACACAGCAGCAATGACTGTAGCACCGAAAAAGATACAACAACAACAACAGTCAGCAATTAGTAGGAAGTGTACAGGCCCTTGCTTTGAATGACTTCAGCACACCTGAGGCCACAGGACATCACTAGTCTGTCACACTTCTCTGGAGTGATTTTGGACCACTCTTCCGGTCTCTTCCACACTTCTGTGACTGTAGCGGGTTTCTTGGCTATGTTTTCAGTTTCATAGAACTGCTTTACCTGTTTGACTGTGTGACAGAGGGCATTGTCCTGAGTGATAATTGTTGGCTGATTGGGTGATGAATGCAGGGAAGGAACTGCATGATGTTGAAGAAGGTTCTGATAAACATTTACATTCACTCTGCATTGTAGCTTTCTAGGAGGCCCAACTCCTGCTGGAGAAAACATTCCTCAAACCATGACACTTCCTCCTCCTCCACCTTTCACTGATGTCTTTACAAACTTTGGGTTCAGTCTTTCCCCATTTTGACAATGAACCATCAGACCAAATAAATTACACTTGCTTTTATCACTAAAGTGAACTTTGGACCAATTCTACTTTGTTCACACAACATGCTACTCATCAAAAGTTAGTCTAGCCTTTTGATTCTTTTTGCTAATGAGAGGTTTGGTCACTGCAGAGTGGGCTTTCAGTCCAAATGCTCTGAAAAGTCGAGACACTGCTTGACAAGACAGATCCTTAACCTGCTTAGCACTGAACTAGCGAGCAATTCCACGTGCAGCGGTGAACCGACATCCTCTGTATCATCCTGTCCTCTCTTGCACTTGCCTTTCGTGGCTGTGTTTTTTGTGTGACATTGTAAAGATGCAATTACAGATTTGAAACGACCAACTTCTCTTGCTTTGGCTGATAGGGTCATCCCTTTGGTCTTCATCTTGACAACCTGCTGCAGGAGGGTTTTAGTCACTTTAAAACAGCTCACCATCTTGAAAAGTCAGTGAAAACTGGAAGGTTTGGCTGCCAATTAAGGAAATTAGCACCAGGTGCTAAATTAATACTAACAACTGGGAGGTATCTGAAAGTCTCTAAGGCTTTTTTTATTACTACTAAAATATGCTTAAAATACTGCTCTTTTGCTGCTGTTTAGATAATATCAAATTGGACTAAGTAGTGACCTTGATATTTAGGTAATTGTAGGTTGTTCTCTAATTTTGTTCTCCAGTGTGTGTCTGTACAAATGTTCAGTTATTCGGGTCATGGTTATTCCAAAAATTGCTGTTCAGTGAAAACTGGACTTGGTTTAAAGCTCTGGAAGACTCCCATGCAGAAGGCTTCATCAGATGGATGAAAGATGAACTGTCATCAAAGACTTAAAGCACAGTTGCAGCAATTTTTGGGATACAATGTAAGTATGCTGTAGTTCTTTGTGAGTATTAGAAAAAGATGAACATGGACAGCAACAACAACAAATACAGAAGATACTACAAGGATAAGACAACATCCTATTGTCATTCTTGAATATGATAATGCATATAAATTATTTTAATTATCATCTTGCTTGAACATAAGCAACCATTACAAATGGATGGAGAAAAAATCTTTGAAAAGCTAAAAGCTTAGAAATGTAGATGTGATAAATGTAGGTATTATTTGGGGCGTCTTGTACATGTGTGTTTACCTGTTGTACAAGTTGAGCTGCATGGAGCATAAGCAGAAACCTTCCAGCGATACATGTCTGCCTGACTAATATCTGCATCTAGACCCACATCAAAGTCATTACTACAGAGAGAGAGAGAGAGAGAGAGAAAGAGAGAAAAGGAAATATTTTGAAATCTGATCTTTTCCAGCTTATTTTATAAAACAACAAAATATTATATAAATATTATATATTTATACAATTTATATTTTTCACAGCTGATCCTTCATACCTCTCTGTGTTGGCTGCCTGGACTGCAGACACCTGCTGCAGCTGTACCAAGATGGCAGTGTGTGTGTCTGATTCTTGTTTTGTATGTTTAACAAAGTGGGGGTCAGTGACTGTGAGCAAGTCTGAGTGTATTTCTGTGTTTGTGGAAGACAATGTTTCCACATGTGCTTCTGCTGGTAAATGATGATCAATGATTGTGTGTTTAAAAGTGTGTGTGTTTGACTCTGTGAGGGAATGTGTGCTTGAGTCTGTCTGGTTGTGGTGTAGGTCCTCCAACAGCAGAAAGGGTGGCTCTTTAGGTAGGACAGCAGACTGAACACTTTGACCACCTATGAATGGACATAAACATTTTTAGAATATCTTCATATGTGGTATATTTATTGATTTAATGACAGGATAGAGTCAAACTGCACATACTTCACAAATAAAACCTGATTGTGCATGTTATCCCAGCACCATTTGACAATTTCCTATAGCTCTTGCTATAAGTACTTGGCTTGCTCATTATTTTGCAGAAGCAGCCATGGCTGTACTGAACACCAGGTCTGATTCAGGGGCTTTAAAAAGAATAGTCATCTGTGGTTTGAAATATTTGTAAAATACACTACTTCATAATACTATAAAATCAATACCATGTTTATGAGAGTCAATTTAGTACCACAAAATAAAAGTGTATTGATATTTTCTCAGACCCCACAACTTGGCTCAACATGATATTGCAATATCCAAAAACAAAGAACAAGTGCCTCAATCTCAAAATATTACAGGATTTAAAAACAAAAACATGTTGATGTATTATTTACCAAGACATTTAAAGATTAAGCTAGAAAAGAATTTTGTATATATTGAATTTGTGCTTTCTACCTGGAAATGAGAGCAATAAGTTGTTGTCACTGGCAGTGGATGGCTCATCAATTGAGTTGGAGGAACTCCCTTTACAAAGTGAACATCAAAAAAGGGACGAGACAAACAGATACATGATGTCAAATCATGTAAACTTACTTTAGTTGTAATGTAATAATACTTTGAGGTATGGAAGTGCCAACAAAAATGTTTGAGGTCATTTATTATTATGTAATTATCACTACATAATTTGCACTGTCAAACATACTGTAAATGTTTCGCTGAGCACATACTGTTTCTTGGCCACAGCTCTTTAAAAACATCATCTGATAAATCACTATCAGCTCTCAAATATTTATATCTAAAATTAATTATTAGCTATAGTGTGCAGGCAGTTTTTATGTTTAAAGTAGTAGTGCCAAGTAATCAAGATATCCTCTGGAAGTTTTGAGCAGATAGACAGTTGAAAAACTGGCAATGACATACTTAGTTGCTGTCCATATCATATAATTAGTTAAACAAAATATAAAGCATACATCAAAATGGAGTACAGAGGTACTAAGGGTTAACTTTTTTACATAAAATCAAATACAGTGCACTTGAATTTAAGTTAAATATTGTGTACTCAATTTTGTTGTATACTTGTCATTGATTGTCAATTAGCAATTTAATAGACAATTTAAAGCATCAACATCCACAGAAACATATTATAATTTTAAGTACTATGAGGGGTCAGACAAATCTCTGACTCACGGTATCCAGGTGGTGCTGGAGGTCCTTGCTCTTCCACATCGTTGTGGCTGAACACATGGCTGGTGACATCCGCAGGTCGGTAGACCAATATAGCTGCTGGGGGTGGAGGGCTGGGTGTCCGTATTTCCCACACCACCTCCTCCTCCATTTCTACCTGCAGCTGTACTGTATCTAATTGGTCATCACCTCCCACCTGGGTTTTGTAGTGATGAACAGATGTTGCACTTCCTCTGCTGTGATTTGTCAGCTGAACATGCTCCCCCCTCATATTCACCTTTTCATAGGTGTTGAAGGTGTTGTTGTAGTTAAGCTGGGATTGAGCAGGGTCTGTGGTCATGCCTTCTGCAGAAGTGATGTCATAAGACTTCAGTGGGATGGTGTACTCATAGGTGATGTGGGGGAGTTTTCCATTCAAGTTGTAATACTACATACACAAAGGCAAAAGTAATTAACCACGAGTAAACTTGAAGTAAAAAAAGGAAATACATGTACAGTAAGATACAAAATCTTAGACCCTGTGATTTTGCTGTATTACCATAACATTGAGGCCCTGCAGTGTTGGACCCTGAGCCATGATATACTCCAGCCCATCAGAAAACACACTGTTTGGACGTCGGTATTTAAACACCGTTCCCGCAACACGAAAGTTTTGAGGATTGTCAAACACAGTGTTTCCGTTGAAGAAGAAATGACCAGCTTCATCTGACAGGGCTACACAGGAGGGGAAACATTAAGGGGTGGGACTGAGACATTGATATATGTAATATACCTAGACTACATAATAATTAGTCTTTTTTAAGAGACTAGTACCAATGTAGCTACTGTTTTTTGTTTTTGATTTGATTATCAAAATACCCAGATTTAGGGTGGATATTTTTTAAATATCCGATTTTATCATGAAAACATTTTAGAGCTGATACAGTTTGCTTTAAATCTTTTTTCAAATCTGGTAATGTAACACTCAGTATATTGACCTTAAGAAGTTGTAGGTTCTCACCCAGGATGTTCTCAGTCTTGTGTCTCTCTATGATCTGAATATCTGTGGCTCCAGTTGGGATATTGGTGACGAACACATATCCTGATGACAAAAGACCCACTTTAAACACACTACACTTATGTGACATGATTACCGGTGCGGCATTAATAAAGAAATGTCCAAAACATGTTTCTGTGTTTTTCCATGTTTCTGGTAGGAGTCAACACTAAGCCCAAAAGTGTAATTATATATAATATCAGCCTTATTTAATCAATGTCTTGGTGTCTCACTTCAGTGAACATGCTCAAAATTATCCTTAGGACCTTTTGCTTGTATGTTTGCTAAGGGACGACTAGGCATCACTGTTCATTCAAACTCCTTTTCCCGCTTTATTTAGAAAATGTCCTTAGAAAGCCAACGTGCACCTGATTTAGCAGTCTAACTGAGGGAGGTAAAACATTAGTCTCCAAACTCTAGCACAAATCTTGTTTTTCAGTTGCTAACAGCAGTGTTCACCACAGAACACACTAGGAGATGCTGTGGATTACATCATGTCAACACTGGGCTTGTGTGAATCGCTGGGCTCACGTAATCATCTGCACTCTTTTTGACTGACAAAATATGAGTCCTTTTACCACCACAGTGAGGACCGTGAGCAGCAAAATGGTCCTACTTCAATCAATTCAGCCATCTATACAGCCTGCAAATACACTCACATTTCAGTCACAATTTAAGCATATAACTGATACCAAAAACATATTTTTCACTTCATGTGCATCTTCCTGTATTTTATGTGCATAACCACAGTGATTGTGTAATAGACTTTGAGCGCTTCCAATTTGTGACTGACCTACACACTGTAACACAAAAAGTGTAAATTGAACTGTTCAGTTGAATCAGATGTTTCACTGACTCCTAAGTATGTTTTATTCCACAATATACCAAATCAGTCAGGTACACTGCTCGTCAAAAAAAAAAAAAAAAAGTCACCATCTGGATTTAACTACGCCAGTCGGTAAGAGTCTCCCATTGGATAACTACTGCATGGATGATTATGTTTCAGCTGGCAACAAGTAATTTAACCCTAACTGATGCAGTGAGTAGCTTCTCATTTCTTAAACAACCATGTCAAAGGAAACGTCCTGTGGTCGTTTAAGAGATGTTAATCTGTTTCAGAAGGGTCAAATTATTGGCATGCATCAAGCAAAGAAAACTTTGCTGAAGAACTGTCCCATGCATTTTAAAAAACTGGAAAGATAATGGGGAACCATTATCTTCGAGGAAAAAATGTGTTCACAAAAATCTTAAATGATCATGATCGGCAATGTTTGGTGAAACTAAAATGTAGAAAAACAACAGTAAAACTCTCCATTTCCACATGCACAATGTGATGGGTGAACTTAGTGGATTGGGACTAAACAGCTGTCCAGCCTTAAGAAAACCCCTTGTCAGTGAGGTTAATCAGAAAGAAAGGGCTTCCGTTTGGTAGGGAGCATAGAGATTGGACTCTGGAGCAATTGAAGAAGGTTATGAGGTCTCATGAGTCCAGATTTACCTTGTTCCAGAGTGATGGGTACATAAGGGTAAGAAGAGAGATGGATGAAGTAATGCACCCATCATGCCTAGTGTCTACTTTACAAGCCTGTGGGGGCAGCATGATCTGGGGTTGCTGCAGTTCTAGGTCTAGGTCTAGGTTCAGCAACGTTATGAGGTCAGCTGACTCCCTGAATATACTGAATATACTGAATGACTGATGGTTATTCCATCAATAGTTTTTTTTTTCTTCCTTCTTGGTGAAAGATTAATGCAACTCTGGACCGGAATAAATGTTGGCACAGGAAAATGTGTTAAGAGAGAAAATGTCATCAAAAACATAATGTCATTAGCTCCACTTTATATCATCACCTGAGGCCAATACCTTGGCTTTGACGAGCCACATAAGCACTGTTTGGGCATGCTCTCTGTGAAAATAGAGAAATGGAAGCACTGTGCACCAGCACTGAGGGCTTTAGCCTACTTACACTGTAACCCCTTGATGCAAGTATGATTGATTGGAATAGGGATATAAGGGCGTCTGAGGATAATGTTGAGAGAGTTTCCTGAAGTGAGACATCTTGTCCTTCTACTCATGATAATCAATTCAATTTTGGTAATATTGGGCCATTCAGATTTAAACAGGAATGTTTAATGTCCTATTTCAAAGCTTTTGTCACTTGGAAAGAGATTAATCTCCAGTATAATAAACTGATTGGAGAAGTCTCAGCGGCAGCCATCTCAAAGCCTGGACTGAGGCTTGAATCTGAATGTGGATCCTGAACTTTTGTTATTGCTGTGCCAGTGTAACCAAATTCATCATCACATAACTTATGAGATTTTAAAGTAATATTTTACAACAAGAATTATTCATCAGTAAATACACCACTCATGATTTTTATGCTTTTATGTGTCTTAGTAAAAGGCTGTTGCTAACAAGTAGCTGAATTGAACTACAGAGGGTGATCCTACCACATCATCCCTACAGTGCTCTGAGGTTTATAATTTACTTATTGTACGCACATCTATTTATATGTATTTTTGTGTGTGTGTTACCTAACTGTGTGAGTGCCTTTCTGTATGATCCAGAGATGCGCTGACATAAATTTCCATTGCCTCCACATACTCCACATCTGTCTATTGTCTTACTGCTGTACAGCTCCCCATCACAACCTACGGGCTTCATAGGAGAAGTTAAAAACATGATAAGAACATGATTATTCACTCACATTTAATCATGCATTCACTTTTCCTCATCAAAAAGAAGCATTTTCTTATTTGTGTAATAAAAAATCTACATACACTCCCTTTCAAAAGCATTGGAAAAGTGAGGCTAATTCCTTTACTGTATACTAAATATGTTTGGGTCGACATTAAAAGGTGAATATGAGACAAAAGATCAACATATCAGCTTTTATTACCAGGTCAAGATAGCATCTTTTGCCTGAAACCACCATTTTTCATGTGAGCAAAAATTAGCACAGCTTTTTTTTTTTTCATCTAACTCTATAACCTAATTTTTTAATAGTACTAAAAGGACATGTAATAGACTACTGTAGGTAAAAAGAAAATGACAAATTTTCTGGTTGGATTACCTGACATATTCCCTCTATGCACACTCCCTGGTATTTAGTATCATGGCAGAAGGTGCCATCTTGGGCAGGAACTAGTAGCTGTCGTTCGCCATTGATTGTTGTACACTGCAGGTCACAGGGCTTATTGGAGATGCTGATGTAATCAGCTAAAAAGGAAATTATACAGATATTTACTTTACTGACATAACAATATATGGTTTCTGTGTAATGAAATTCAATTAGTTATATCTGGTTATTATTTGAGATTACCCTAGTTGCCTACTGCAGTTGCCTACTAAAATGGTTCATCACTTAAACTGCTAATTTACTTTTATTTATTCAAAAAAGGATACTATGCAAGGTGTGAATGTTCACAACAGAATAATAGCTAGAAGGGTATGGAGACAGACCAAACCTAGTCACTGTTCGTTCCAGTGACTCTGCTAAACTGATATCTGAAGAGACACAGGCAGACAGACATTATATTGTATATGTTGAATTGCCTATATACCTGGGTAAAGAGGTATCCACTGGTAGTGACTTCTTCCAAAGGCTTTAGAGTTAAATTGAGAACACTGATGCTGTTTGAAGCTAACACTTGTACTGGGGCAGACCTGGAGAAAAAGAAAAACACACTGTTTCCATTGTTTAACTAATTTCTTTAATTTAACATTAGTATTAATATCAATGTAGCACCACACCTGGTTTGGGCAAAGCTGGTACTGTTTAGGAGAACCAACACAATATGAGCTGTTTACGTTCTGTGTGGTGGATAACCTGAAACACAAACAGGATACAATATAGAACACTATGAGTTTAATGTACTGCAGTACACGGCAACACATATGGTGCAGTGAAAAGTATTAAATTTCACTTGCCACACCCAGGCCTAATTACTGCCAGACCTGTTTAATCAAGAAATCACTTAAATAGCAGCTTTCTTACAAAGTGCAGCATGCTAAAAGATTTCAAAAAGCAACACATCATGCCACGCTTTAAAGAAATTCAACACAGATGAGTAACAAATATCAGTCTGAAAAGGGTTACAAACTCATTTCTAAGGATTCTGAACTGCAGTGAACCACAGTGAGAGCCATTATCCACAAATGGAGAAAACAGGAGTGACTAGCCTACCATAATAAGAATATCATACAAACAGTCAAACATTGTGGTGGTAGTGTGATGATCTGGAGCTGCTTTGCAGCTTCAGGACTTCGAGGACTTGCCATAATTTATGGAACAAAAATGTCTGCCATCCATCAGTTGATAACCTCAAGCTTGATTTATGCAGCAGGATGATTAGCAAAAAATTAAGGTGGCCTAGTAAAAGTTAGGACTTAAATTCAATTGAGATGCTGTTGCATGACAGGCCATTCATGCTCAAAGAACCTCCAATGTGGCTGAATTAAAACTCTGCATAGAAGAGAGGACCAAAAGTCCTCCACAGTGATGTGAAAGACTTATTGCCAGTTAGGGCAAATCCATGATTGCAGTTGTTGCCACCAAGGGTGGCACAACCAGTTATTAGATCTTTTTCCAGAGTAATAATCCAATCTTGCACAACACAGAACATCCTGTGCATTCTGGTTCTCATGAGCATACTGTGTATATTATTCTGCAATCAGTCAAATGATAACGTGTAACAGGGGTAAGGCATAGCTTGTATTGAAGAACTCACTTGTATCATAGTTTGTAACCTCTTACTTCATTGTTTTGACTTGACAGCTCACACTCTGCTCTCATTAGCCTCCGTTCTAGCAGCAGCAGTAGGTAGTTTTGTTTTAAGATTATCATTAGATAATTATTGCTTTAGTAAACAGTGAGACAGGCAATAAGAGAGAGAGAGCAGCACCCCAGGCAGATGTTTGACGTGAAAAAGCTCTGACAGACCTAAAGTACATTATAGACAAAGACCACTGACTAGCAACTTAATGTAGTGGAACACTTAGCTGCTGAAGAGACTGATCTTTCTCTCAAGAGCTGCTGGTAATTAATAATGTGAGTTAAATTGGCAGAGTGAACCTTCCAGCCATAAGGTGAACACAGACCTCAAAATGAATGTTGATGTTCTAAGTCTGCTGCTGGAGGTACCAATAGACAACTTTGTTTGATACTTTTGCTACAACCACTACAACAGGAGTTAGGTGTTCAGTAGGTCCAGAGATAATGTAATAATGATAAGCATTTTTCTTCTCTGTACACCACTACACTGAATTTGAAATGAAACACTTATCATATGAGCAAAGTAAAGATTTCAATTCATCTTAGCTTCAATTCAAGGGGTTTGACAATTCAGCAATTTTCACACACATGCACACACACACACACACGCGCGTGCCCTTTCCACCCCAACCTGTCTTGTTCTTCAGTCTTGTTTTAAGTAAGTAAAAGGCATAGGATCTATAGAGATTAAAAAAGGTGACTCACTCAGCCAGTGGACAATATCCCATTTCTGTGCTTTGAGAAACTCTTGGGTAACTTTTGATGTATGATTTGGGCCATTATCTATCTGCAGTATGAAGCTAAATTAGTTTTGCAGCATTTGGCTGATTACGAACAGAGAGTATAGCTCTTAACAACCATAAACTCAAAAAGTTAGAGTGGTTTTTATCAGTCAAAGTAGCTCTAGTCCAACCCTCCAAACTAATTTTCTTAACTTATGCTAACAGCTGAGTCGCTCATTGTAATACTCTTGACTTGGGTGAAGATCAGATCACATTTTATAGTGAATAAATGCAGAAATTCCAAAAGGTTCACATACTTATTCTTGCAACTGTATTTATTAACCACAGTACATTGACAATTGTCCCAATACATGTTACTTCTTTTGTATTTATACTGAGAAAATCTTCTATGTAGTCACTGTTTGTTTTTTCTATATGCATATATATTATAACAGAACAAAACCAAAATGTGATTACTAATTTTCCAAGATAACATTGAAATACATTGGTGCTTGGATGTTTATGAAATCTTTAACATTTTTGGCATTTCTGCATAAATCAGACCAGATTTTCAGTGTAATCCCAAAAGTAGTAGTGGTGGGAGTAGAAAGGAACCCAATTAAACAAATGATACAAAAAAAGAAATGCACTTAATTTATGTAAAGTGGATTATCTAATCTTAAAAATGTGTGTGTCGCAAAAGCATTCAAATATCTAGGACATTTGAGGTTACTTTAATAGTAAGTACACTCAGGCATTTTAACTGCTGTTAATTAAGAAGATAAACCCGAGTCATTTGTAAACCTAAAAAGGGGTTACAAAAAAATGTTCTAAGGAGCTTGGTGTACACTACTCAACTGTCAGGCTGAAAAATTGGAAACATTCAACACCATTGTATGGTCGACCAACAGATTTTACACTGAGAGCAAAGACTGTTAATATTCTAGAAGGTCATAAAGAACCTCAGGGTAATGTCTAGGAAATTAAAGGACTCCTTTGCAATGGCTAATTTTAATAGGCTTCACTCACCAATATCTTCCAAAAGTTTTTTCTTACATTTGCAAGTCTAAAGCTCGTTTACAACACCATGTGTGTCAGCATTGGCTTTTTGAAAAGTGTTCTGGAACAGATAAAACCAAAGTAGAACTATTTAGCTTAAATGAGAAGCGTTATGTTTGGACACCACACATTGCATTCCAGCTTGAGAACCTTACCCCATCTGTTAAATGTGGTGTCAGTGTCATGGTTTAGGCTTGCTTTGGTGCCTCTGGACCAAGAAGACTTTCAATTATTTAATGGAGCTATAAATTCTGGGTTGCACAAGCAAATTATACAGGAAAATTTCAAAGTATCCATCTGTGAACTTAAACTCAGAAGAGAATGGATCATGCATCATCGAAGAATGGGTTAAAATCCCTTCAAACTGATGTGCAGTGCTGATATGATAGATTTCTGGATATGTTTAGTTTAAGTTATTGCTGCAAAGCAGGGGTCACAGCACTTCACTGGGTGTCCAGTTTGAGGACTTGCCTGAAAATCTTCTAAACTGTTTTAGGTCAAATTTATGCAGAAAGAGAGAAGATTCTAAAATACACAAGCCTTTGAGCACCACTGTATTTGTTTCCATTCACACTACAAAATTACCAAATACTGCACATGATAAAAAACAAATCAATATGATGATGTTGTGGTACCATGGACACATTGGAGGGTACACTTTTCATAGTTTCAAGATGAACATTATACAATATGCATCCATGAAAACTGCCACCACAGTCAAGGCCAATTCATAGTTACCACTTACTCATACTGTGGCTGCGTTTGCTCTTCTATTCACAAATAGTTACAGACTACAAAAAACGATGGCCACTCTAGACAATGGCAACAGCAAGGAGAAGATCTGTTTTCTTTGGTGTATTTGACTAAACATCATCAAAACATGAAGAAAATCAGTAGAAAAAAATGTTGCTCGATGTACCTCAATATACAATACAGATACCATGACAAGCACATAGACATGGAAAGCATGAACAGGCCTTTTTAAATGTTATACCTGCTATAGTTTTTATTGTACAAAAAATTTTCAAATGTTCTTAATTTTGAAGATTTTTGACAATCAGTGACTGCCTCATCAAGTGATGAAAACCAGCTGATGGATACACATCAGGGAAATTTTGTACATATGTCTGTTGTACCAAGAAAAATCTGTGCTGTTGTTTACGTTCAATATGATTCTAATGCTGTATGAATGTGCTGGGAGGACCTAAACAACTCCAACATGGAGTTAATGCATCTGTCTTTCATGTTAACCCCACTGCTACACCTGCCACAACCCAAAAAACACATACTAATTTTCTTCAGCCCATCCACTTATGTTTAAACAATAAAGTAAGAAGGACAGCAGGGAAAGGTGAGTAGGAGGTCATTATGTGAGTGTCACATCTAATTGATAGAAAGTGATGAGGAAAGGACAGAAGAGGAAGAGGAGGGGGAAAAAACAGGAGAAGAGGAGAAAAGTGGAGCTTAAGAGGAGAAGAATGTGAGAAAAAGAGAAGCAAAAGAGGCGAGGAAGGTAGAGAAGAGAGGAACAAAGACAGAGGGAAGAAAGGGGAAGTAGGGGGATGAAGGGGAGAGAGAGGCCGAACAGTAGGGGCACAGTGGCGTTAATCTTGGCTGACAGAAACTTCCGCAAGTCTGACATGGGGAAGTCAAAGGTAACAAGATCACTAGAAACATACACCCTACCTGTTTTCATGTCCATGTCTGTGTTCACTTTTCACCAGTGTGTTATTGCTGTGCACATACCTTTAGATTTGCAGAGTTTGCTTTCTTTATGTAGCTCTGACTAGACTAGAAACCATTCTCTAGCTATAAGCGTGTATGCAACCATACATATGCTACCTTTGTATGAGACAGTGTCTCTCCTGACTCCTCACTCCTCCTCCACAGCTCCTGGAACAAGAGGACCAGCTGGACCATTCCCCCCACCACTGAAACACTTCCTCCTGAGAGAAGATATACACAGCACAACAGCATTGTTAACCATGTTACTGTGTAACTCAGACAGGAAAACACTCAGAGGTGGCAAAAGGTGGTATCTAACTGTGTGATACATGTAAAATGACAAATGACCCAACTGGAATCTCACACATTTATTACACAAATTATATTTACATACATAAATGTCACTTTGTGACTTGGTGACAGTACCTTGTTGCCTGACTGTTTAACATGCTGTCTTCCATGGCTGTGTGATTGTAGATGGATGTTACGCTGCTCCACCCACCCGTCACGTCTGTCCTAGCAGACACACACCATATACACAGGACACATACACATGAACATGGTACACGTCCTCAAGTACTGGCTTGGGCACACCAATGGATACCTCAGATACAGAAATGTCAATTAAACCTTTGTGGTTAGCTTTGTCATAATGCATTCTACTGTACCTAAACCCAGTTATTGTTTCTATCTCACAACTCACATAAGTGAGTTTAAAAAGAAGCATGTCTATTAATTTACAGCATGCTAAAGGCAAGACAGCTTTATTTGTTCTGTATTCTATTTGTGACTACTTTCATCACAGTTTCCTGTAAGTAGACTTCCCTTACTGCCACCCACTCTTTCTAAACATAAGTTTTGTTTACATCCACAGGAACACAGCTTGTTTAGTCCTTTTTTGGTTCTGCAGTTTAAATCTGTATTTTACTATGAAGACTAAAACTGACAAAAATTTTAAATGAGAAAATAAGATTCAGTGGAAGCCCCCCCAAAGCCCTACAGTAGTGGTTTGTCGTATATCATAAGGATGAGATTTGCACTGTCTTAATCAAATCTCAGTCAGGTAATATTTTTTTAATCCTTCGACTAACAAACATACAGCTCAATTTAGGACCATTGCTGTGTTATCTCACCAGGGTCCTCAGCAAGCCCACACAAGTTCCTTACTCAGTTAGATTACCCTCTGGCTAATTCAACACATAAACACACAAACTGCTGTAGTGTGTGTGTGTGTGTGTGTTTGAAACTGATGTGATTAGTGAGCAGAAGACAGACAGTACTACTTACTGTCAAAGCTCTGGCAAAGGGTTTCATTAATGACGAAGGTCAGACTTTGTCTTTTAAATTGCTGGGATGACTATGCCACTCTAACAGCAGAAGTGCATTTTCCTTGTTCAGTGACTGAAAAAAGGACAGACGTTTACCAGTGCAATGGTCTTGAATACAAAACACCCTGTGTTTATCCCAAGTACAGTTTGGGGTTTTAGGTCAAATCAGTTTGTTATAATTATAATAACAATAACAACAACAACAACAATAATAATAATAATGTTATGCACATGTCACCACAACTAGTGCAGTTGTGTGAAATATTATGCAAATACTATTTTAACACTCTTGGAAGAAAAGATCTTCCAAAAAAGCATATCAGATGCCATGCCAGTAGTGTGTAGTACACAAATTTTCTTTTTACTGTAGCCATAACTTGTATTGTGTAGTTAACGTAATCCACAAAGCCTAGCTTCCCATCCAGAAACCCGCCCCTACGTTTCTAGGTGTTAATTTAATATGTTAAGTTCACTACGCAGTATAAATGTTTTCTGTCATTGTTTCAGTGGCAACAAAGAATGAATTCACTGATAAATCAAACAACAATCAAATCTAACTATACAAATGTGAGGCATTTTTTTCAGCTATGTGTAGGGCATGAATGTTTAGTCACTTGTGTGCATAACAAAGCAGTGGTGAGAGCTGGTGGGACTGCAGCTGAAACCAAAGTGCCCTGCAAACAATCGCACAGCCTTTTGTAATGCATCTGTTGGGGGTTTTAACGATGAGACCTCAAGTCACCAGGATAGGCAGGCTGGTTGCTGTCTGTCATGTTAAGTACAGTGTGTAAGTTCTTTGCTTGCACACATAAGCAAGAACATAGGCTGTTAATTCGTCAGTATGCTAACTGGTGATTTAGTGCACAATGACCAGTGTAGCCAAACAGAAAGTCAGCAGTGTTTTTCGTCCTGAAATGTGAGACTGGAGTGAATAAGATTGCTTGCCTGACAGTTACTGTCTATTTCACAGAGTGAGAGAATGGCTGAATCACTTATATAAAGTATTTAGCTACATAACCAAAGACAAATGGACTTTTCCCACAACAAAAAGCTATGTATATAAAAAAAGTAGCTTTTAGGGGGATAAGAAGATTGCAACTGTAGAAAAACAACTTATACTTTAAAATTACAAATATGCTATATAGAGTTCTGTGGTAGTTAGTCCTACAACCCCAAAACTATTTAGCATTTTAGCAAGTAAGCATTTAAGAGGTTATTGGTTACCAATGCCTCGAATAAGTGGTTATATGGTTATGACCAGGTCAAGACATTTTTATGAACACATACATTTTATTTTTCGTTTATCACATCTCTTACACTTTTTTGATAGCACTCTGCTTTGATGTTGTTTCTTCTTGACTTAGATTTTGTTTGCTTGCCTTGTTCCTCACTTGTAAGTCGCTTTGGATAAAAGCGTCTGCTAAATGACTAAATGTAAATGTTATGTTCTACTTCATGACATAAAATTCCTAAGTAAATACCCCACTCCTGATTTGGCAGTTGCTAGCAAGTGGGTAAATGAGACTAGAGAGGTTGCTGGAAACATTACACATCTTTTAAAAAAGGATGTGAGACTATCAATTGAAAGAGGTTGTGGTGTAGTTTGGTAATAGCTAGCTTATTGCTTCTCATGAACGTATTTAGGTTTCAAAAATCACAAAAGAGATGTTAATTTGTGACAATTATGTTGATGAATAAAATACGTAAGTATCATATATTTTGGTTCCTCACAGAGCTTATTTTCTGCAGTAATACAAAGAAAAGAAAAGAAAAAACATCAGCCCTATGTTTTCTGATTGCTAAATTTAAGAGTGGACTATCAAGGCAAACTTTTATCCTGATAATCACTAAATGCTGTAAAGAATTTGTTTCTCCTACAAAGAAAGACTGTGAGGTCAGAACATGAAAGAGAGTACAGTAAAGTACAACTCTTATTAACATGATATTTTCATTTGCAACCATTTAAATTAGGGATGGATTTCAATTGCTAGTTCCATTTTGAATAATGTTTCAATTTGGTTAAATATCAGGATTTGTTTGGTTTTGCCAAAAAATCCCTTATTAGGTTTTTCATTCCCATCCTCTGTTTAGCCTCTTATCCTTATTTGTTGTAAACAGATGTAGCAGACAAGCTTAAATGCTCCAAAGTCAATAAGACAACAGAAAAAGCAGGAGAGCATTTAAATATAATTTAATGAAATACTGTATTAAATGTATAAGTTTTTTGTTTGTTTGTTTAACTATTTATCTGCCATCCAACATGTTAATTAAGAAAAATCACTAGGTTAAAACAGACCCACTGTTCGCCCACTGATACGGGCTTCAATTTACCTAGTAGGGATTTATACATTAAACAATACTGGGTTACAACATCTCATTGGTCCTGGGTAAATTTCCCCCAGTATATTGACCCAACACCGGGTCAGCGTTAACCTAGAGATTTTTAGAGAGTAAAGTGGTTACAGCCTGCCCCCAGAATTTGAATGTATTATGTGACCTGTGGTAGCAGAGTAACAAATTTCACTTCAAATTATGTTAAGTGCATACTTTAGTGAAGATTTTCATTTAGATTAGGTCATCTGGAGGAGACCAGCATAGACCATCTTAAACCAGCATGATTTCTATGTGTTAAACGCTATTTTTGCTGCAGGCAATCTGAACTGAAAAAGTCTTTCAGATGATCTGGACCAACTGGAGGAGTTTCCACATAAAAGCACATAGATGATTTAATATAGTGGAGGTAGAGGAAGGTTTACACATGTAAACTTACTCCCCCAAAATCACAACATTAGCGAACAAGTTAAAGATCAGTAAAGGTGTCCTTTATTGATAGGACGAGCCTTCAATACATCAGACTGTCCCTGCTTCAACTTCGATAGTTCATTACTGTAGTTTCTGATAGTACTGTCAACGTTAACTGGTGGGCGAATTGGTCCTTAATCAACTCAACTGATCAGTTGAGTGTGATCAAATGTTTGATCTACTTATAAGTAGAGTTACTGCTGCATCCAACAGTCAAGGACACAGCTCCACAAATGACACAAACACAAACAGACCAGTTGAATGGGGGGAGCACATTCTTAAGATAAACCTCATTAACCTCGAGAAACGAAAGCACAGTCACAATTTAGCCAATATTTGTGCCGTGTCAGTGCTGCACTGTTCATTTCTCATCTAACCTAGTTGAACACAGTGTATTTCTCGACGCAGCATGCATCCAAGCAAGTGCTAATTCAGGAAAATGTGGACTTTTTACAAACAGTTAGCTAGCTTACTTCACATTTCCACTGTGGTGACCAGAAGTAAGAAAAGTTCATTCAGATATGTTCGTTGCTGAGTTAATTACACATTAGCCGTATTAAAATGTGCCACAACAACTAATTTAAGCTGAAGACTATACAGCAGCCTGGACAATAACAACACACAAAGTGGAAGAGTAAGTTAAGTAACGTTACGGAGCAAACTGACGCTGGTCAGTCCGCTCCCCGACTGCACTCCGCCGTTCAGACGGACTGAGCCCCGGGAGCTGGACAAACGGCTACCCCCCGAGCTATTTACCTTAACGGGCCAGTCGTTCATTAGCGGGAGAACCGGGAGGTGTAGCAGGAGAAAGGAGCACACCGGGAGAGCTAAGCCTCCGTTACCGAACATTGTTCATTCATGTCACGGACAGACAGACGACACTTCCCCTCCCCTTTACCTCCGTCCCCCTCCTCAGCCGTCTCCCTGTGCCCTCCTTCCTCCTCCCATGTCGACCCCCTCCTCACGGAGCTCTCCGCCCCCTGCCCGCTTCTTGTCCAGAGGTGCTGGAGGTAGCGACAGGCTGCTCTTCCTAGAAAAAGAAAGTGCCTCCACATAGTCCAGACAAGCAGAAGTCCTACTGAGTGTAACCTGTTCTCAGATGTAGGCGACGTCAACAACAAACTATCCTACCGTGACCCGATGACGTGTGCCAGTCCACGTGTATTGTTCCTAACATGACGGGCGGAGGTTCATCAGTCTGTCAAAAGCTGTTTACAATTTGTCAAACTAGCTCAGAAAAATGGTTCTCAATGTAAAATTACACAGACTTTGAATAAATAATCATCTACAGTTCACAAAAGAATCTGGAGAAATCTCTGTGAGCAAGTAACAGAGCTGAACCCAACCTGTGATTTTAAAACAGACAGGACTCTGTGATGGACACAGTATAAACTCAGGAGTACTGGAAATCACTGTGTCCAAAAATCCAAAAATAAAAGGTAAAGTTCTTACATGCAAAGAAGAGGCCAAATATGAACATAAAGAAACATTGCTTTAAAAAAATCTGTTTTATGTAGATTTTACACAGCTTACCAACTCTTTGGGAATTGGGGTTGAACTTAAACATTTTGTATATTTTGTATTAAGAATGTGCTGCAAAAAGTAACTAAACCTGTCAAATACATGTAGAGGAGTAAAATGCTGCTACAGTATTTCTCTATTTGCTGAATAAAAGTGAAATAACATACAACATTTATGCTAACCAATGCATTTTTGGCTTTGCATATGTACAGTAACAGCACATTTATTCTTTACCTGCTTGCTGATTTATCAGTTGCTGGGAACATGGATGTTTTCTGTTCTTAAATAATATCATTTTAGATTCATGTGGCTATCCAACCCATCCCCATTCATTCCGTGTTTTTTCAGACCCGGGTCGTTCTGGCATTGTGCCTCAATTTCCCAGACTACATTGCTTCTGGTGCATCCGCCATATTGCCTTCGCATAAACGCGCTGACTGGATCGGCTCGTAGTACAACTGAAAATGTAAGTACATAAACAATTACATTTCGTACAATTTAGAAATGTTTCGCTTTTATGTATGGATTAGTGTAACACCGATCGTTCACATACGAGTTTCAAAATGTTTAATTAACGGAAATAGGGCTCAAAAAGCACACCGATTACCTCAGAAGATTGGTGCGTCGGGTCTTTCTCTGTTGTTGTTTTTCCCTCTGTCACAGCGAAGAATTACATTCACGACTCGCTTTCAGTATTTTAGATATTAGCGGTTTTATCATTGACGGTAATATTAAAATGATCACAGAGAAACCGTCTCTGTCTTCTTTGTCCTCTATCGGCTACATACGTCCCATATTCTAAGCTTGTTTGCCTGTAATGTTAGCGTTACGAAGAATAGCTAGCTCTGTGGTGGTAGTTAGCATTAGCCGAGCCCCGTAGATATAACATGAAATCTGTGCGCGGGGTCTGTCTATTAACTGTAGTTCATTAGCTGGTACACATAAAGACGGATTGAATGAAGTCAGTGTATCCGGGCTGTCGTTTGCTAGCAAACAAAACCACATAAAATCACGTCTGTATGACTGAATAACAAATCGGGTTGTTGTTTATTGGTATGAATTATCAATTGAAGACTGCGGCACAGAGAACACATGAAGTTGTGCCAATGGTTTTGTGTCCTTTGTTCTAGTTTTGACATTTTAAGCATGTGTGCAAAACCAAGGCAGCTTGCATCGAGCCACCTTGTGCGATCAATCTGGACCACCTTCACTTTCAGCTCCTGTCAGTCACATGGATGCTAGTCTGGTCACAGAAGCGCAGCATTGTAGCATCTCAGCTTCTCAGACTAGCTTAGATGTGATAAACGAGCAGTTTAGCTGTTGGCTTGACTGCTTGTGAATAAAGCATATCGTATTGTCAGGATTTAACTACCAACCGAGAGCCTTTTAAGATTACAGTTAATATTTACTACCAAATCCATGACCTAAATGTCTTTGACATGGGGCTTTAAAGAGAAAATTGTGCTGTTACCATTTCCTTATTAAATTGACTCAAATGAGCGACAAAAAGACAAGAAATTGCGTGATGTGACTTATTGCAGTAAACATGCCTTATCAGGGACCTCAAAAGTGTTGAAGTCAGCTAGAATCTTCATACAGAGGATGCTGGTATAAGGTGTGTGACAGTAAAACATCAACACTGTTAATCACATTCTTTTGTCCCAGATCACGAACGAAATGCGTGGTTATGAAAACATGACAATTGCAATACAGTGATAAAAATAATGTCTTAGATCTTAGAATACATTAGAAAAAGCTTAGATCTGGCTGAATCAATATGTATAAGGAAAATACAATAACATAATATGGCTCAGAAGTTGTGAACATATACAGGAAACCAGATCTCTATTGCTATTCTTGAATCTGCTTAATATTTTATTAATTAGAAATCACTACTCTTTCATATATAACTGCCAGTCCATACATGTTTTACTGGGATGCCATTTATCTATTGTCAATGTAGTGAACATATTTTCATTTAAAAAGTCTATTGTATTATATAGAGAGAGTTTTTTTAACAGCAGTTTCATGAAAATTATTGTTTATTGTAAGCTGCCTTACAAAACATGAATTTAAACCCTAAGAATTGATGTATTGGGAAACCTAACTCTGTGTAAAATACCAGCAGATGACTGTGCTTTCTTTCATACCCGAATATAAAAAACTGCAGTCTTAAAAATGAAAACAAACATTGGTGACATCAAATGGATTTTATACCTGCATGGTACATTTGTAATGCAAGCTGCCATATTGTTTAATGTAATTATTAGCTAAATGTATAACAGTTGACAGGAGCATGACGTAGAAAAAGTTTGTTTTGTTAAAAGTTGGGGCAGTCAGTTGTAGTTTTGTATCGTCAGAGAACAGAGATTTCAGACAGAAATGAAAGGTAGTACAATGGTGGGCAAATTCAGGAGGTAGTCAGGGTTCTTCTTTCCTTTGCACATGTCATCATTTCAAGTGTTGTGCTGTGTGTGAATTAAAACTGTAAATTGTAAAACACTTTATGTCCAGATAGAAAATAGACCATCTGCAGTTTATTTACAACAGAATCCTTACTTGTTGGCGTAACCAGAAGTCATTATTATATGCTAGATGTTCAAGAAAATGTTTTTCTGTTTTTTTGCAGTGTTGCAGTGATGACTCAGACAGTTCAGACCAATGGGGTTCAACCCCTCAGTAAGACCTGGGAGCTGAGTCTGTATGAGCTACAGAGAACTCCACAGGTAACAAAATCATACCACAATATGTCCTTCACATACAGTGCCTATAAAAAGTATTCAGATCTGTTTTCACTTTGACATGAAGGAGTATTTCTTTGTCAAAAAACAAAAATGAAATCAACTATGACTCAAGGTTGTAAAAAACAAAAGGTGAAAATTTCAAATTTCTTGTTTTCAGTTTTTCACTTTGCTTTGATGTTATCAACCACATAAGATGTTAATGTGTTTCTAGTGTGGCACTCTAAAATCACTTTACCCTTCTATGGTACTGTCTCACATTTAAAGCAGTCACTAATCTTTCTTAAATACAAGTTAAGTGAATACCCACATTTTAAAGAACTAAAGCACACATAAACAACTAAAGCACGCAATCAGTTTATATCAGTGAATGGTATAATTATCCTTGGAACACAGTCTGATGGATATGGAGCTCCCCTGCGCTTCTGAAAATACACCACAGAGGTGTGTAATAGCCAAAATGATGACTCTTCCTTTGCTGTGGGATGGTATTTTAATCTGACCTGTGAACTGTGCTGCATGTGTGTTACTCCACAGATAGATGTATCAACTCATATACTAACCTCTCAATCTGTTTCATACTGGCACAGGAGGCTATAACAGATGGGCTGGAGATTGCAGTGTCGCCCAGGTCCCTGCACAGTGAACTAATGTGTCCTATTTGTCTGGACATGTTGAAGAACACAATGACAACCAAAGAATGTCTGCATCGTTTCTGTGCTGATTGTATCATCACAGCTTTGAGATCTGGGTGAGTTCTTAACCTTGTAGTTATAAGTAGGAAGGGCTTTTTTGTCCCTGTTGTGATACTCTGGCTTCTGCTGATCTAACTCATTAAGTAATGTGGAATGTCAGAGCAGAGCTGGAGAGAATGACAATTGCTGATCTCTGAGGGGGGAGAGGTGTGGTCTCCACAGCCAGAGAAATGTTATCACCACTTTATTAAGTCACTGGTGGATGCTAATATCACTCAAAGGCTAAAGTAATTGGTGATATAATGGAGCATACATGTTACATTATTGTTAAATTCTGATGGTGATCACTCTGATTGTGTAGCTCCCTTGGTACGGTGATTTCAGTTTAGATGTCAGTGTACAATCTATTAACTTTAGAAGTCTGAGGACAGGAGGTGCAATTGCTGCCAAAATGTCTTAATCTACATAGGCATAGGGGCAAGCAACCATTGTTAAGACCGGCCCCATGACCTGAATGGTTACAGCACATACCACACCACATAACCAAAACACTCTCACTTTGAGCCTGACTGGGGATCATTGCTTTGTGTCATTCTCTCTCTCTCTCCCTCTCTTCCCATGTTTCACGTCTGCATCTTCACTATGATGAAATGAATAGTATTTCATAGTTCTTATAGAACTACCCAGTGTTACTGTTAAGGTAATATACTGAGACTTAAAAGAATAGTTTGGGATTTTTTAGGCTGGTTCACTAGTGAATGTTCTCACCTGAGATGTGAATAGAATTGGCTGGTTTTAAGTAGGCTGAGATATCTGATTCTTGGCCACCAGAGCACAGTGGAGCAATGACAAATTTCTGCTCCTTGCTCATGCAGCAGTTTGTAACAGCCGAGCTCAAAGCCATCGTTTTCCGTCGAGCTTAGCCATGCTTCAGACTTCTGATGTGAGCAGTAACAAAGTGAAATTGGTGCAGGACTTCCAGCAGATTTCCACCAAATATATTAATAGTAGTAGTCCACACTGTTGCATTGACACTAGTGTTTCATAATATCTGCTCTCCCTGTCTTCTCCCTGTCTTACAGTAATAAAGAGTGTCCTACTTGTCGTAAGAAGCTGGTGTCTAAGCGGTCACTGCGCCCAGACCCAAATTTTGATGCTCTGATTAGTGAGTAAACACCAGATGTTTAGTACTGCTTTATAGTCAAAGTATTGCTGACATTCAAAAAAAATATTAATTCATCGTATTTTAGGTAAGATTTACCCCAGCCGCGATGAATATGAAGCCCACCAGGAGAGAGTGTTGGCCCGCATTAGCAAACACAACAACCAGCAGGCCCTGTCCCACAGCATAGAGGAGGGGCTGAAGATACAGGCTATGACCAGGTAAACGCACTGGTTTCAGTACACTCAAACGCAAATGCAAAAACACACAGCCTCTAGTTCTCCATTAAGTCTAATTTTCGATTGTTTTTTGTTTTTTTTATCAGGCTGCAGCGTGGTAAGAGGCACACGGTGGAGAACGGCAGTGGTGCTGAAGACAACGGGGACTCATCCCACTGCAGCAATGCTTCTGTCCACAGCAACCAGGTATGTTATTATAGACTACACACAGGCTTGCTAAACATGTACCTGTATGTATTTCTTGTGGTTATTAGGACTGATGTTTTGAAGCACGGTGTTTACTTTTAGCAGGTTAATCTAATCCTGACATTCAGGAAATGCTGCTGCTGCACATTTATTGTAGGTGTTTGTTGGTCTTCATACAAATAATGATAACATAGTTTTTGTTCTTTTCTCCAGGAGGCGGGTCCGAGCATCAAACGCACCAAGACCAGCGATGACAGCGGTTTGGACATGGACAATGCTGCTGAGAATGGGGGTGGGGACTCTGTGATGGATGGTGGTGCAAGTGAAATAGAACTGGTATTCAGGCCACACCCCACCCTGATGGAGAAGGATGATGGTCACAACAGGTAGTGTTCAAATCATCCGGGTCAACTGCGACGGGGCTTTTTTCCACTTTTTCGCTGGGTTAATACTCATTATTGCTGCATGATTCATCTAATTGCTGCAGGGATTGCAATGTCAACATGTACAATTACAAAACCACAAAAGCCCGCGCCAAACTTTGTCAGTGAATGCTCTCTCCTGTGGCTGTGACTCTTTGTTGGTCTGCGTTTAGTGTGTGTAGGGTTTGTACAGCAGCCAGAAAGAACCATAAATTGGCTTAAATGACCAATCATTTGTCCCTGAGAATGACTTCTCCTTTAATGAGTGAAACAAAAGTTTTTGATGCTCATTGATTTGGTGATAGCAGCTAAAAATTAGTATCTAAGTGTAGGTTTAGCCTACACTTAGTGCTAAACAGCAGATCTGATCAGTAGTTGCTAACTACTGTTAATTCCATTTCCATGTCACTAATCTAGCCCCCTTGTAATTGTGATAAATCACCATGGTAACAGATGCTGCACAGCTATCCTCCTCTAGAGCAGGCTAACTTCAGTGGATCAAAACCTGTCAACAAGTCAAATACTGAGCAGATCACTGGAACAACTGAGTCAGCATTGGTACAGAGTTTACAATAAAATGGTAAATAATAAGTATAGATATCTTTGATGTTTCAGGCTTTTGTGGATAAACTTTGGTTTTAAAACTGACTTTCTACTGAACTGAGGAAGAGTTGATTATTACCTATCTACAGTATGATGAATAAAGCTGTAATTAAATTGAGCCAAGATGATTTCATTGCCAGCAGGACCATCAACAGGGCTGATGCTTTTACAGCTATATGAAGATGGTCTCTTATCAGAAAAATGATCCACACGCTGTTCAATATTTCCCATGATTATAAATGAACAAGGAGTAAGTGCTGCTCTCTAACCCTTCCTCTCTGCTCTGGCAGCAAGAATATTGGAACATTGGAACTCTTTTTTCTCTTACATGTGCATCAGCCATATGTTCAGAAGAGTTTGTCCATCATACTTATCAAACGTCATTATAACAATCCTTACTCTTTATGGTATATAACTGGATGCAAAGCACTGTGAGCATACTTTCACCTTTTCATTCCAGGTTCTGGCTATGATAGGAAAAGCCAGCCTTCACAGAGTCAGGTGAAAGCTGCTTTGAAGCCAGATTAATCCAGGGAGCGCCAGACTAACTTGAGCTTGCTTTTCAAAACAGGCCCAAAACAGAACTTGAATTGCTGCAAAACCAAAATAAAAACGGTTGAGTTTGTTTGCTCTCTGCAGGCTAATGGAGCCCTTTATGTGTTAGAAGAAGTATCACTCAGCTGAGCAATCAGAATGAGTCTGTGTGAACATTCAAATCTTAGTACCTTTCATGAGTTGAACAGCAAACATTATTAGTTTTTATTTGTAGTATTTACACATGTTTGAGTTTGCAAATGTTTTAATGAAGTTGGAGTCTCAAGTTCCTAATTATATCTTGTCTGCTTTCTGTTTACTCATCAATGACCCATGTTTGAATGTCGTGTGTGTGTCTGCAGCATGGAGTTTGTCCCACGCTACATTAAGACATCTGGTAACGCCACAGTTGATCACCTGTCTAAATACCTGGCTGTCCGATTGGCTCTGGAGGAGCTGAGAAGAAACACAGAGGCCAGTCCTGTTAACGTGGAGGCAGCATCAGAGAAACAATACACCATCTACATACCTACTGCTGGAAACCAGTTCACTGTGAGTATATACACAGACACAGTGATGATCTCTGCAGCAAACACAGCACATCAGCATGGCTAACATATTGTTAGTGGCATATTTTTTCCAATTTGTGATCTAATATATAAATGGACCCTTCCTGCATATTCCCCTTTGGCTGTCCTTTAAAGAAGACGCTTTGACGTCACGGCATAAACACAGAAAAAACACACAAAAACATGTGTTTATGAGAAAATACTTACATGAATGATGTCACGATGTCTGAATCCTATGTAGTACAGACTCAGGCTCCTGGTGCTGTTCCTGCTTGATCACCGTTAATTGATTTAAATGACTTTAATTAGTTACTGTCTATGTATTGAAGTTTGAGTCTTATTATTTTAAAGAGGCACTAAACTCTAAATTATGTATTTGTACTGCATATATAATTACATATGGTGATGGAAAATGATATCGATACAGTTTATTTTTCTAATAAACTTCATATGCTGGCTTTAAAAGCTCTGGGCCCTCTGAATCAAGGCAAGAAAGACCTGATTTTGGGGACTATTACAGATGTGGCTAACAGCACAGTTTTGGTAATAAGTTGTTTTTAAAATGTCATTTAGTGACTCCTTTGTCTAGATCACCTTGTGACCTTGTTCCTTGACATTTCCCCACCATGTTGATGTGTGTGTAGCTGGCTGTTACCTAAATTGTAAAACGTTTATTTCATTTAACTGTGGCGGAGACCAGTGTGCTTGTACCTTCAACATCTACTAATCCACATGTAGATAGAACACAGAACTGATGATAACACCAGTGAATTCTAGAAAGGAGAAAACTTTCTTGATGTTTCAACTGTCAATACTCTGTCCACAGGTTCTAAATGGTTCCTTCTCTCTGGAGCTGGTCAGTGAAAAGTACTGGAAGGTGAACAAACCCATGGAGCTCTACTTTGCCCCTACTAAAGAACACAAGTAGACACATGATAAAAACGCGCATAAGAATACAAACACAAACACATACACTCACCAGTAGGAAGTAAACAGATGGACTTTGCTACACTTCCACACACAGAAACAAGAGAAGAGGACAGTGTGTGTCTGAAGGAGATGGGGGGTCGGTGAAACCCTCAAAAGGACTCTTGTAAAAAGAAAAAAACCTGTTTTATATTCTCTGTATCTTTCTGTGTCTCTTTCTATCATTCTTTCAGTAGAAGGTAGCAGATCAGTACAGCAGGTAGATCTGTAGATCCCCTCCAACTCAGAAAACCAGGGTCCATTCACAGTCTGAATGAACAATGAGCTGTTTCTAAGTTAAGAAACTGTATCATGCTGTATTTGTCTTCTGCAAAGGCCCCTTTTATACTTTGTGATTTCTGTCTGTTCCAAATGAAAGTTTCTCGATCTAAATCGCTGGTCCCAAATCTCTCAGTGAGACACATCTACCAACAAAGCTAGATGAAGATAGCTTAGATATCAAGGCCACCTAAGACAGTATTCTGACAGGAACTAGAACGTAGCACCATATTTGCTACCAAATCAATGATAATAATATAATTAATAACAAATTGATAAAGGTACAAAAACAACAGAATGAAATGAAGTGGAATACATCGGTCAACACCTGTTTCTCTGCACGGATGTGCCACCCGAGCACCTTCCACCTGTAGACTCCTACGTCAGATGAACCTGACATGTATGGAAGCAAAGAAAGGTCAAAATAATTCGAATTAATATTTTCACGACACAATTACGAAAAGTAATAATAATACCATAATAATGTAGCATTGAGCTCCTTGAAAGATGAATTTACACAGTTTGAGATCTTTCTGGGCTTTTCAAGTTTTGCTAACTGTTTTGTTTTGTTATTCTGACTCATCACATGGCTGACGGTGGTTAGACAGATGTTGACTTGGACAACGATTATTGGTACCCTGCATATTTAGGTATTACGTTTACATCCTTATTGTCGATTTGACTAATATAGAATTGTGATTTGTTTTGTTCAACTTGAAATGACCAGCTGGATAAATACAAGAATCTATCAATATTGAACACTAAGTCTTCAGCAGTACTCAACATGGCCTGTGGATCACTATCTCAGTTCCTATTTTGTTTATCTCTTCACCCAGAGATGCTATAATACATATTCCTCCCACATTATTCCACTAATCTACAGGTAGCTGTAATGTGCCAACAAAGGCAGGAAGGAAGAAGCAAAACCATTCTGGATTTAATTATGTATAAAAACTGCCCTCACAAATGTTTCATAAAGACGGAAATGCACTGAGCATATTCATTAGAGCTCAACATACACTCAGGCTGAATGTAAATACATATTGTGTGTTTACATGTACATTTCACAGGGAACCTTTAACTTCATAGACTGGGGGACAGTGTACGTCATCAGGACTGCTTGTCAAACTGCTTTGGAAAACTTTTCATGCTCACTTTTTTCATTCTTGACAAAACAATTTGTCCGTTTTTATATAAACGACTGAGTGTAACACTACAAATGTTTTCCAAGAGCGAGTATCTTAAAATGCATACTATTATTTGCATGTTGAATCTCCATCTCGTATCCCGTTTGACAACCAGCTGTTCACTTCAAGTGTGGCCTCTTCCACCTTTTAGTTTAGTCTGGACTTTAGGTTTCAGCTGCTTATAAAATTCAAATTATTTTGATCCTTCTTTGCTTTGCACCTCCGGTGATATGCTCCTATCACACAGCATATAGGGGCTTATGAGAAAGCACCTCCACCTGGATGTTTGACGACTAGACGCTAAAAGGTGATACTGACGAGCAGTGGGCAGTGCAAGTAAATCTAATTGCATCTAATAGCAGACAAAGCATTTTGTTTTTTCCAATGATGTTGCAATTGCTGTCTTTTTTTGTTGTTGTTGTTGTTGTCTTTCAAATAAAACCAGAAAATGGTGAAGGTTTGAATGGCTGCCATCTGTTTGCCAGGGGCTGTCTGCGAAACTGAAGCATAGACAACAGGGAACAAAAGAGAGCTTTGAATGCTATGCTTCCAGTATGAACGCATTAGACTCCAGCTGCGTCGCCATCAGCGGAGCAGGGTTCTGCTGTGGTTTTAAAGAGTGGTCTTCTCAGAGTCCTTAAGAAACCCTGGATTGTGAAATCCCTGGTAGAATCTCATAGCTGTTGTCTTGATGTGTTGCCTGTAGGGACAAACTGTGCTCTGATATCTCTCTATGGCCCGTCCTTTTATAAATGTCTTTTGTAACATGGAAATATGGAGTGTGTGTGATGTCTAAGGACAGGTCAGGACATTACAGTATTCACTTTCTCCTGTAATGTTTTCACAGATCACCACTGGTGAGAATCAGTGTCAGGTGACTTTCTTTCTCTTAAGCCGTTTTTTCGTCTACAGCTCAGACATGGTACTACACAACAAATGTACTCAAATGTTTTATACACTTGTTTACACGGTTTCATTCTCCCTATAGCTGAGAGAGGGATCTGTACATTACGCTAGAATACTGTAGACAGCTCGTGACAATTAAAACATGAGTAAGTGAGTAAGTGACGAGTGAATGTGAAACCAAAACAGCAAATCTGGTAGATTCTTATTATTCCAATTAGACAAAGTTCAGCCATTTCACCAGTGTTTCAAACATGCTGTTAGGAAAACAAGCAGTAAAAAATGGCCTTTGTGCACCTGGACACAAACGCCATTTTTTACTGCTTGTTTTCCAGTAGAGAGAAATGTTTGTGTGTATGAAGCTCCCTACACGATCAGTACTGCCAAGAGCATCTGGAAGTTGAGCAAGTTAAGCATAGCAACTTGACTTCAAAAACATTTTCCTAATCATCTAAGTAGCTTCTTCAGTCTGAGGAAAGTTGGAGACCTCATATTTAGGGTGTTTTCACCTACTGCCACGCCTGATCTGAACAGGCTCATTAGTTAGACGATAGAATTATTGTGAACCTAACCTAAACCAAACTTGAGGATAAATGTGAGGTGTTCGTAAAAAGTAAGTAATATTAAAGCAGAAGACTGGTCTTGTTTTTTTTTTTTTTAATATATATATTTTTACAATTTTAGCAATTCCCAAACAGACTAAAACCAACAGTGAATCACCTCTGCTCACAATAATGTCCGTCTGTCTTCAGTCTGATTTTGTTCATTTGTCTGTTGAGCGCTGCCTCAGCTTAGCCACCAAAAGCTATTAAAACACATTAGTGCCCCGCTGTAGTGGGTGACTGGGCACATGTGAAATGATGATTTTTTTTAAATAAACACCATCATTTCTTATGAAGAAAAGAAAGAATCAACTGCGCATGCAGATGATCTCTGTTCTGAATCCTGTGGTAGCTTCTATACAGCAGTTTTATGTGTAACACGCTGAAACTTCTTATCTTAAAGTCAAAAGGTGTAAGAAAGATGGTTGCTCTCAGTGTTTGGAGCTCCTTAAAAATAATTAATAATCAGGTCATACTTTTTGTCAGAATGAAATGAGCATCCAGTGCAGTGGCGGGTTTTACTGATAAATGATTTTTAATCACTTTTCGGCAAGAAAAGGCTGAGCTGGAGCAGCTCTCAGGCACAGAGGGTTGCCTGAGGTTTCTTCTGTATTACCCCCCTGTACTGTCCCAGTAGTTTAGAGGTAAATATGGTGCCTACATTTTTGTAAAGAATAAACATCACCCAGTACAGGGTGATGATGTTTCTAATGATTTTCAGACAACAACAGAGCTCTATGACACTGCCAATTAGGCAAAATCAGCTTCCAGACTGGCAGCCGTTATGGTGAGTAGAGTGTAAGGATTCTCCAAATCCACAGTTCCCCAGTTGAACCACTGTTTGGTTTTGCGGTTCTGGAAGATGGAACCTGGAACTTCTTGTTATAGTCTGTATGGGAGCTGTTGAAAACGGTAAAAATACAGATGGTAAGCAGTCTCATCTTTCAGATAGGGTCTGTGTGCCCTGCCACGGCTGCAGCTAATGACCACGAGGGGGCAGCTGGAAATGCTTTTCTGTTGTCACAGCCACATTTGACATTTTGCAGTGCACTTTGCATGTAACACCTGCAGCATGTGACATGAGAGGCAGTGCCACCCGATGGGTACTGTGGTAATGAAATCAACCAGGGTTGATAACCAGAGTTTAGTCGCATTGCAGAATGCAGCCTGTCCTATAGTCTCGCTACAGTTTCCTTAACATAGAAACTGCTACTGCCCTCAACCTGCGCACTGCTCCTTATGACCCATGTTATTACTGTTAATTTGACAAAAAACATCTTAACTTTAGATCCACATAACCGCTTTTTGTTGAGCTTCTAACATTATTTCATGGTCTTCATCACTATGAAGTAAAAAAAACAAAACAGAACTCGAGTTAGGATTATTTTGTCAAATCATTTATTTGTTCGAGAATGAACTTTGACCTTTGATTTCAGTAATTGTTGTACAAGTTAATGTGCTAACTCAGTGTGTCTGTAATTGGCTCATCAAACCCATGACTTTCCATGGTTCTAGCTTAAGGAAAGAGAATTTCAAAGCTAAGCTGTGATAATGGGAGTGGGTCATAGGTAGAAATCAACCGCTCAAGTCATAACTCCACAGCTTCACTCCTGCCTCATTTGGTACCCGCGTGTCTGTCTGTGTGTGTGTGTGTGTGTAACCTGTATACTGCATCTTTGTTTGGACAATAAATCTGTGTGTTCAACATGGACCGTAAAGTCCTGTTTATGTTCTAAGATATTCAAGATAAAAAATAAAAGAAAGCTTCACTTTGTTACAGTTGCTTTCTGCTCAGAAAGAAAACCCCCTTTGGTCACTGAAAAGTGAAAAGCTGACAAAAGTAATGACATGAAATGTTCTACAAATTAACTGAGGGAAGTCAGACATTGCTTTTGAGTTGTGTTGTGTTATGTTTTTGTTTAAAAAAACAACAAAAATTATGGTACCCCTAGAAAATGTGACCACAGGGACATGTTAAACTAGGTGTGTCCTGTAATCAGCATCACAGGTCTTCAAACTTGGAATCAGTCAGTCTGCCTATTTAAAGAGTGAAAAATAGTTGCACGTATTATTTAGATGTTTAAGGTCCACAGGACTGTGGACAAACTCCCAGGTTGTGGCCATAAGAGGAAAATTGATTAAAAACTTGAAGAGATGGATAATACCAACAGTAACCAGAGAATCTCTCAAAGAGATCAGTGCACATCACTCTATCACTCTGTTGAAAGCAAATCATAAAAAAGTGAGGAAATGCATATTGACTAGCTACAAAGCTTCTGGGAGAATGTCCTTTGGACAGACGAGACAAAACTGGATCTTTTTGGCAATTCACATCAGCTCTATGTTCACAGACGCAAAAATGAAGAAAATAACACTGTACCTACTGTGAAACACTGAGGAGGCTCTGTTATGTTCTGGGGCTGCTTTGCTGCATCCGGCACAAGGTTTCTTAAATCTGTGCAGGGTATAATGAAATCTCAAGACTATGAAGGCATTCTGGAGCAAATAGTGCTGCCCAGTGTCAGAAACATACAGCTGACACCCAAGACTGGCTAAGAACAAATCCCTGGACTATTCTGAAGTGGCCTTCTTGAGTCTGGAATAGGCACCTTTTAAACCTGAGACAGCTGAAGCAGTTTACTCGTAAGGAGTGGGTTAAAATACCTGTTGACAGGTGCAAAGGTCTCACTGAGAGTTACAGAAATCACTTGAATGCAGTGATCACAAGGTTGTGCGAGAATATAATAAGTAAAGGGTACTATCATTTCTGTCCAGGACAGTTTCAAAGCCAAACCTGAACAGCTATTGCATGTTGTTGCCTCTACAAGGGCTGTGGGTTCAGCTCATTCATGAGCCTTAGTGACAACCTGGTCACAAACGAACCATTCTCACTCTTTCTATGGCAAAGTTTAGAGATTTTTGTAATATTTTGATCGACTTTATTAGATCAGACATTCTACTTCATTAGTCCTTTACCGTCACCCAGGGTGAAGGGTTAAAGTCTGGGTTCATGATTTGAACTAAACTTAATGCAAGAACATGAATAGAATCAGTCAGTACCGAGGTTTAGCGTGTTCTTTATGTGTTTTATTTCAGATATAAAAAGAAACGACATAAGCAATTTTGAAATTGGTGCGAGTAGAAAAGAAGTCAATGAATGTAGATGTTCAGAAGTTAGAGAATAAGGAAAAATAACTCCAATCCCAGCATGCACTGGGCAAAAGGTCACTGGTCTGTGACAGTCGATTCAGTCTGAGTCGTTCGTCAACAGGACGACTCAGGGGAAGAAAAGGAAGAAGGAGGTAGAGGAGGCATGTTGGATGCATCAGAGCAGCTGTGAAGCAGTTTGAAGGGAACGCAGAGCTGCTTTGTACAGAATGTGTCTGAGTGAAGCGCTTGACGTGCATGTGCATCTCTTCTCTCTGCACAGATGGCAGAAACAGTCGGAGGTGCCAGCACCCCCCCTCCCCCCACCACGCCTGCCTGTCAGCGCTTCTACATCCCAGAGGAGAGGGTGACTGAAAACAGTCAATGCAGAGCAAAAGAGGAAAAGAACTGCAACAGGAAGACACTCAGATCCAGTAGAAAAATAAACAGGGATCATGTCCAAAAATAGAAAACAACAGAAGTAGCTCGTGTCATATCAGCTCCAGAATATCGACTAACGTCTGTTTACAGATGGTGTCCAGTGGGCCTCAGCTGATCAGACAGTCTTCCTGGCAGTCAGAACTCTAACGATAGAGCCCACTCCTCCCACTGCCAGAGCCTGAGGACACACACACACACAGAGTGAAAATCCCACTGAGACGGCTTCAAAGACATCTCCAACAGTGCTTCTAAGTTCATGACCCGTGTAGAATTCCCTCTATTTCTCTACTTGGTTTAAACAACCGAGTGACAATAGAACAATAACCATCACCAAACAGATGCTGATCATTAGCGACTGCTTTACCTTTTCATGCCACTGCAGCAGCACGGCGCTGCTGTTGTCAGATGGTTTCTCAAAGCCTCTGTAGATGTACTTCATCAGCAGGTCCACTCCTGCTCTGTCCAGCGAGCCAACAGCTTTCTCAATGTCGCTGCTCTTAAAGCTGCTCAGCACTTTGACCACCAGCTGCTCTGCGCGCTCCTACACAAACACACACAGGATACTGTACTTCAGATTTCTGCAGGAGTATTCTGGACATGTTCCTTTTTCTGTAGATGTGTCCAACGAAGAAGCCCTGACATCACATTTCAGTTTAATCTATCCAGCCAATTTAAACTGGAGTTCAAATTAGAAAAGCATTAGCTGCACATTTATCATCATCAACACCAGTTACTGCAATATATAAAGAGTGGGGAAATGTAAAGAGCACAGTCTCTTACAGTGAGCGCAGCTGTCTCAGGATGGAGTGCAGCTTTAGTTTGAACAGTAAGGTGTAATAGAAGATAAGAGAAAAGGTTCCACACTGTTACTTTGAGCTTCCATCTGCACACGGTCTAACAGGCTTTCTGCAGAATGTCTATATGTAACAAGTTTTAAGTACAGCATTTCATTCCTGCTGCATGAAGCTCTGTCACTGCTGTGTGGCAAGACTGACATGTTAATCAGTGTTAATCTGCCATTTGGATTGTGCAGGACAAACCAACTCATTTCTTCCGTACTTCCTCTTCAGTTTTTCTCTGCACTTCCTTTGCTATGCACACACAGCTATTAAAAGCTGAAGGACAGCTGCGGTTGTTGCTCCGTGTGCATCAACTTCACTGATTGTCAACTCTCTTTGCATGGGTCTAGTCTGTAAATAAATGTATGTGAGAGGCATTTAACTTCCCTCTGCCTTTCCTTGAACAGATGACATCATCTGGAGGAGTTATTCTAGTTCAGATTAAATCATCAGGTTGTGTTCCTTGACTTGCTTCTGCAGATGAGATAGTCTGAACCAAAGAACTACTCTAGGTGGCTTAGTACGGAAGACTAATGATGATAAACAGTGATACCTTGGCATTTTGGTTCTTGCTGTTGACTGGAGGGTTCTTCAGCACAGCTTGCAGAGCTCCATTCATGTTTCCCTTACAAAACAACAGTCAAGGACTATAGAGTTTCACAGCATAGAGAAACACAGATTTCATACTAAATCAACAGTTCAGTGGCTCCGTTGTATTTTTTGCTTCATACACTCAGAAGGGGACACGTTTGGATTCACCAGGACTCTTATTGTGCTATGTTGTTGTAGGTGCAGAATGTGGTTTGGCATTGTGTTACTGAAATAAGACCTTCACTAAAGAGACATTGTCTGGATGGCAGCACATGGGGCTCTAAAACCTAAAATCTGGCCTGGTAGAGCTTTGACTTGCCCGTTTTTAAAGATCTGTTTAAAGTTTTCAATGCAGTGAAGGCCCAAACATCAACAGCATGTCTGTGCACGTGGCCGGCCTCAGATTCATCTGAATAAGTCTGAGTGAGCACAGACACGCGATGAGGAGCACAGACACATCATGAGGAGCACAGACACGCGATGAGGAGCACAGACACGCGATGAGGAGCACAGACACGCGATGAGGAGCACAGACACATCATGAGGAGCACAGACACATCATGAGGATAACAGACACATCATGAGGAGCACAGACACATCATGAGGATAACAGACACACCATGAGGAGCACAGACACACGATGAGGAGCACAGACACACCATGAGGAGCACAGACACACCATGACGAGCACAGACACACCATGACGAGCACAGACACATCATGACGAGCACAGACACATCATGACGAGCACAGACACATCATGAGGAGCACAGACACATCATGAGGAGCACAGACACATCATGAGGAGCACAGACACATCATGAGGAGCACAGACACATGATGAGGAGCACAGACACATCATGAGGAGCACAGACACATCATGAGGAGCACAGACACATCATGACGAGCACAGACACATCATGACGAGCACAGACACATCATGAGGAGCACAGACACATCATGACGAGCACAGACACATCATGAGGAGCACAGACACATCATGAGGAGCACAGACACATCATGAGGAGCACAGACACGCGATGAGGAGCACAGACACATCATGAGGAGCACAGACACATCATGAGGAGCACAGACACATCATGAGGAGCACAGACACATCATGTTAAAGCCAGGTATCATCGGACACTAACTACTGACACGACCACACCCTCCTGCACTGACACCCGGAAGCGACAATCTGACAGCTACTCAAAGGAAATGTGCTGCAAAGTATCCAGAACATGCTGAAACATGTCCCCTTGTCGTATTTAGCTAAACACAACAGCATCACTAAACACAGATACATTTTGAGTATTGGCAAAAGTTAAGCTTTTATTTCGGCCTTCTTTAGCCTTTAGCTGAGTAGTTGGCTAACGTTAGCGTTATTTACACGACGACAGGAACTCATGAGCCGGAGTTAGGAGCCAGTTGGCCTTCATTATCGTTGATGATCGTTATCACAGGATAAGAAAAGCAACGTTACAGCTGAAGGATATTGTCTGAGCAGAGCGTCCACTTCTGCCTCGTCCGGACCACCTTGGTTCTCTCCTCCGTCTTCCTCGTCCACAAACTTGTTCTCGTCGTATTCATCTACATCTACTTTCCTGAACCGGTCTGACGCAGTATTTTTGGACATTTTGGACACAGTAGCAAAGGCTGCTCAGAGAAAACCGGCTTTGAGGACAGTAACTACTTCCAGCTCAGCTGTCCACTTACTGCTGCCGCTTCCTTACTTCCTTTTCTTTTTGCCCCTCGTCGGACGTATTGGCGGTTGCTGCACCACAGCTCTGAGGTCTCAGCGCCACCTACTGGACCGGATGCACAGTGGCAGGTTGCCGTTATTCATCAATTGCCCAATTCTTCAAATACCGATATTAGTGGTTCCTACTAAACACTCTGGTCTAATTCTTATTGTTGGTGTTGTTGTGATAGAGATTGAAACACAAAAAGACCTTTTCTACAATCTTCTAAGGTTTACAACTTACGGCACAGTGGGACACCCACAGTCCATGTGTTGGACTCTTTACACACTTTAAACCCTTGTTCAGTAAAGGGTAAGGTGTTTGTTAAATGTAAGGTACCTGCCCTTAAGTAGGTAGGTGAGTAGGGTTGTCCCTATGGAAAAGTCTTTATAGTCCAGAGCTCTGAGATGAGATGTACTGATTCGTTTTTCTAACCAAACGTTCTACTAAATTTCACTTCACAAATGATTTGTTTTCCACCTGCTTTATTTTTTTACCCAAGAGCCACCACCTCATGTCGAACTATGATACTGAAATAAAAACAGATGACCACTGCTCCATAAAAATATATAATTCGATTATATTCAACTTGCATTAAGATATTATTACCACTAGAGGACACAAAAACAAAGCAAACAAATCTCTCACAGTACTTCTGTCCATGTGAGCATTGACTGCTTCAGTGGATGCCGACTGTGACAACAGAGGGACTGTTGGGAATAAGCACAGCTGCCTGCTGAATGTGAACGCAAAGTAATAAATGTTTTCAACAACTTGCAGCATGACTGTACTGTATGTGCAGTCCATGATGGCGACATCTCTCCCATGAGCTACGGCACAACATGGTGAAACACAACCAACTTTGCTTACAAACCCAAAACCTCTGTCTCAATTTTTGGCCCCAAATTACTTGATTCGACGCAGCAAGTCTCTTGACTGCATCACTGACCTAATCTGCAGCAGAGAATGTGAATCAGCAGATCAGATGGAACAACTGCAACAGTCTTTAGGCGAGGGATCCCTGAGGTGAACCACTTGCTGCTAGAGCAGCTCTTACCAACACTGAGTCACCTGCATTTTCTTCACAGTGTCCCCTTGTTGTTCCATCTGAGTGAATCAACACACACGCCCAACCCCAGTCTCCATTCTCTACAATGCCCTGAGGATGCGATGGCAGCTGAATCCGCAGCCAAACACGAACGACAGGAAATTCTTTGGGAGGAACTAGCAAACATATTTCCAACAGAGACTGAGGAGGATGTCTTACCAACTTTACAGTGTTTCTACAGCTGTACAGCATTCCTACAATGATAGTGGATAAAAATATTCAGTGTAAATCTGCACTAGATTTACAACATCTGCATGCATTAAACTGAATTCAGCATACATTTAATTCTGATGCTGCTTCATTTTCTCCTGTAGTTGGATCAACGCACTGTGCAGATATTCTCAGAGATCCCCAAAAAGGGACATAAGACTTGAGGAGCAGCAATGTACAACGATTCAGAGTCCTTATTACACATTGGATAAACGAGAGCTTGAACCTGCTCCAAGTTTTCATGGTTGGGAGGCATAATTTAAAAAGTGGTTGTTTTTTTTCTTTCCCATTTGATTTCATAATGAGAAAACCACACTGCAACATTATGAAACAGAAAGCTTTAATTGGCAAATCCAGATGTATTCAACACTACTCAAATGTGACTTTAGAAAAGATGTACAGATGACAGATTTTAGTCTATTGCCACTGTATCAATACAAAATCAAAAAGTCATAAATGCAACAAAACGCTTTAAAATAGCATTAGAACATAGGAGAACATAACCAAGTCAGTGCATGCCTTGTATATAAACGTATTTTACATATTGACAGTATTAAGTATTTTCAATGGTTTTATGTATGAAAACTTTAAGATCCTCTGAGTGACGTCTCTTTCCCAATTAGTACTGCAGTGGATGTGTGAATACAGAATACGAATGTGTCTCGGCTGAGAGCTGAGGGCCTGCGTGCGTGTGTTCCCACAGCCTAAGTAAACATCTTGAATTTGCCGCCATCAAGGGGTGATATCATGAGCCGTGCTGAACCTGGGGAGTGGAGGGGCCGCCACATGTTCCTCCAGATTACCGTACAGACTCGGGAAACCAGCAGGATACACGCTAACACCAGCAGCACGACTGACAGAAAGATAAAGTAGTGATTGGCTCAGCCGTGAGGAAACCATGCACTTAAAAAGTAAATAATTGTTGGTGCAATAACATCTTTGTTTTATAAAAAGTCAGTGAAGAGATCATTTTGAATACATTACATTTTCTCCATGCAGCTACACTCAATAGCACGTTACATCTTTTGCCAATTTATTAAAAATCTAACACTGAATTCCCTGGTTCATAGCCTTTTCCTTTTCAAACCTGTGGTTTTAGTGCTCGAAATGTGTTGAGATACAGCCTGGCTCATGGTCAGGACAAAAATCAAGCCATGCAGTCCAATTCATTCTGTAGAACTCCATGATTTTGTGGTGAAGCACAGGCTGGGCCAAGTGCATAACACAAGTTCCAAAGCTCTAAGTGTTTGCAGATGCACACTGACTTCAATAACTGTGGAATAGAAGAAGACTAGATCCACCAGGACTGTTTGCAGGGTTGGTGTAGGGACTGAATGCAGACACTTTCTCTACTTTTAAGACAAGCCTTGAAACCTTTTGATAAATCTTATTAGTTTAGAGGTTTTCTAGTAGGATGAGACAAAAAATTTACTCTCCAGTCAGAACTCTGAGCATAATGTCCAGAAAACATCAGGCACTGCTCATTAAAAGCTTGAGGGGAATAATACTTACTCACGCTCAGTATGCTAGCAGGCTAGTATGTATGTCAGGTGGACAAAAAAGTATGGCTCGTGGCGGTGAAGTCATAGTGCTCAGTGTTGACATTTAAATTCAACTCACCCATGAACACTGTGTTTGGTGTGGGATCGGCTGGGTTGAAATGTCTAAAGATGGCTCCGACCAGAGCCACGATCACCACAGGGTAGATTGTCAGGATGTTACGCACCCAACGGTCCAGTACCCAGTTCTCAAGAATGAACCTACACACACACACACACACACACACACACACACAAACACACGCAAAGAAAGAAATGATTCCATGACAATGGTCAAGACTGGTCTTATCATCATTCTTTACTGACCCTTGTCCAATCAGAGCTTACCATAGCACCACCTCAGCAAACAAGATGCAGAGAGACGCAGTTGCTGCTGTGCTCCGGTCCACACCCCAGAGGTGGAGAACCAGTGCAAAGTTGATCAGAGAGGCAATGGATATCCATGTGGAGTAGAGAGCTAAACCATTCTGGACCTGAACATATGCACATTTAGAAGCACAAAGACTGAGAATATAATTCAGAAGACACAGAGTGGATTTTAAATTTAATAAAGTTATTTATTAATAGGATCCAGAATAAAAAGTCACTCTCAGCGGAATGAGCCCTACCAGTATTCTGAGACAGGCCAGGTCTTTGCGATGGTATGTCTGTAACCACAATCCATAATAGTCTGTGGCAAAACAGCAGCAGAACAAAGCACTGTAGCTGGATATGGCTATCAGGATTAATACAACCAGAGCTGCCAGCATCAACCTGCAAGACACAGACAACCTCCAGGTCATCTGACTTATTACAAGGGGACAATTCAAATTCAGGAAATTCTTGACAACAAAATACCAGTAGCTCTCCAATGATGTTCACAATCACGTGGTGAATCCCTCAATGCTCTCCTCTTTTTGTCTTTCTGCCAGCGATAAACCAGCACCACTGAATGCTTTATGTAGTTCTTGTTGTTGGCCACCCAAATGTTCCGAATGTAAAATCTATGGAATTTATTCAAATTTGGCACCAATTGTCATTTGGGATCAAAGATGAACTCATTAGATTTTGGTGGTCAAAGGTCATAGGTCAAAGTCACTGTGAACACAGGGACGTCCCATCTTCGTCAATGCTATATTTCAGAAATGCAGGAATTTTATTAGACCTGGGACAAACAAGCTTGATTTTCTATATTTGTGTTTTACCTATACCTTGTAGTGTATGCAGTTTACTTTTTAATGGTTCATCCCTACCTGGCCAACATGTTTAGTCACATCTGTAACATTTCTTTGTTTGCAGTGTCTCTGTTTCTGTCTCAAAATAAACTAATAAGCAGGAAACATACTCTCTGTCCCACAGCAGGAGCCATGCCATGTTCAACACCATGTTCGACAGCCAGCAAAAATAGAAGGTGTAGGGCAGCAGACTCTGAGCCCAGGATCTATTAACAGAAAGACAAATATCAGTTTCATCTGTTGGTTGCTCTGAGTCAAGAGCGTTATCAGACAAGCTCAATCTATGTCAGTACATTTTGAGTATGGCTACTTACCCCCTGCATACATATGAGGTGATGTATAAGACCATCAAGGTGAGCCAGGTATAGATAACACCCCAGATAGAGAAGGTCCAGCCAGCTGGAGTGATGTCTGTCTCATAGCGTGTTGACACATTACCAGTAGAAGAATAGAAAGGTCCTAGAATAACAACGAGAGAATTAGTGAGGTGGCTGAGCACTGCTAACACAGCCTGGTTTGCAGCTTATGTTCCCACTCAACACCCAAAAGGTGTTGGGTGTGGCTGAGGTCAGAGCTCCAGTCACGTTCTACCATACCAAACTGTGAAAACTATTTCTTCATGGAGCTGGCTTTGAGCATGGAAACTTTGACATGAGGAAATGGGAAAGGGCCAAACACACTGTTGCTTCAAGGCCGCAGACACACCATTGTCTGTAAGATTGTAAACTGCAGTTTTACAGTTTTCTTTGCTTACAGCTGAATACAAAATTAACACTAAGTGGACGTGTATCAGTGTAAAGACACGAGTATTTGAGGTGATTGAGCTGAGGTCTAAAAACATCTGGAATGTCTCAAATCAACATGATTATTTTACCACAGTTACAGAGAGTATCTGGCATCAAAAGTAACTATTTGTGTGCCCAAAAGAAGAAACCAGCACATTATCTTTTATTACCTTAAACAGAGAATAAGAGAACAGTTGTAGCATGCAGTACTGAAAATCATTCAGTGTCTAAAAATTAACTACAAATATAAAACAGAAACATATTCCAACAAAACCTGCTGCATTAGTGATGATGTAGATTTTATTTTCAGTTTTTTCATCTTAATTAATTTCTAAGTCTTTATGGATATCCGTTTAATGTTGAAATGAGAAAGTATACTTTTGGTAACTTTTAGTCAAAAAAGTCAAATTAAATAAACTTTGATTTAGTTTTATAAAAAATAAATGGTGAAAAACTCCAAGAGATGTAAATACGTTTATAGACACTGCTTGTGTTATATTTAATTGGAGTGGTGGTATAGACGTGTTTGTTGGTACATAACATGTCATGTTAATTTTTACATGTTGGCTACAGTCTCCTACTGTAGTTATTTAATTTCAATCAGACCAAATACAAAAATAAATAACTTGTCAAGTCATCATTTTTAATAGTAAATATACTGCATGACTATCAAGTACTTGTTTGAACTTGGTCTGAACAAAATGCTACTGGTGCATCCCTAATCCAAACTGTTTTAAGGGGTGAGTACAAACTAGGTTTATGTCTGATCTGTTTCAGTCATAGTCAGAAGCCAAAAGTCTGAGGTGAGCATGTGTTTGAATGCTGATTGCTAGTAAAATGCCCATGTTTCAGTCTGGTCAATTTGTTTTCAAGAGTTTTTCAAATGTTGCATCAGCTGGCATCAAGCGCTGTGGAAATCCATAACAGACCATCTGTTTTAGGCTCCTACACCCCCTCATTATGCCATCCTGCTCAGCCTCTCAGGTTAGCTGCCACAGCCCTGATCACTCAGTGCAAGTTTGATTGTCCATGCAAAGTTTCATATGTACTTGTAGAAAGTGCTCAAATGAACTCAAACTTACCTTTTCCAAAGATGAAACCACCAAAAAAAAAAAAACAACTAACAAAAACAAAAAGAGTGGATAGAAGGTAAGATAAGATACACTACACAACGTAACACTTGACTCATCTCCCAAAGGGGAAATTCACTTCACTTACAATTGCTATCAAATACAATTACAGGCCAGTAACAAAGCAGTGTTGTCTGTTTGTGGCATTCCTTCACTTCATGGACACATTTGCACAGCCTGCGCCAGGACTTAAGGCTCGGCTGGTACTGTTCCAACTGGGCAAACATCAGCCCACAGGAAGACTTCAACAAGCTGGCCAACAGAAGGGTGCCAGAACAGACCCTCCGCATTAATGCCGGCGATACAGAGGTATGATGACATATGATGACATTACCCACTGAGCACAACAAGGACACAAGCGAAAGCAAGAGCAGCATAGCAGCCTCCAAAGATGATTTAGTATGGAAACATGGAGCTGCTTTCCCAGGGAGACGTCTCCCTGGAGAACCTGGAGACCACATGTGCAAGACAAAAGATGACTGGATGAGGAAGAGATCATTGAGATCATCATTTGACATTTTGAAATCAAAGTCCAACTGAAAATAAAACTAACACTAAAGTGGCTGGTTCTTCTTTTTTTACTCAGTTTGTGCCATGTTCGAGCTCCGTCTCTGTCCGCTCTCTTCTCCTCGCTCAGTGACTCACCGAGGAGTGACTCACTGAATTTCATTATTTTCACATGCAAAGTTCATTTTTCTAACTTCCTGACTTTCCTGAACTCTTGTTTTTCAAACCACTGAATAAATGTAGAACAATGAAACCATTAGAAACCTCTTTAAACTACATTAATCTACTAACAACTCACCAATATGACAGGAAACCCAAACTACACTGTTACTGTGTCTGATTAGATTAAGATACTGACACTTCTATCAGTATCTTAATCTAATCTAATCCTGAATGTAAAGTGGAATAAGAAGCTGTACTGAACTACTAGGAATCCCTCTGGATGTCAGATAATATTCCACAGAGCTCTCAGGAACGGTTTTAATCAAGGAAAACACGCTTTCAATAGAGAAAAAGCTACAACTCGGCCCAGAAGTGAGTGGATGTTAAACAGGGAAAGAAAGAACTGGAGCCACGGTGGTTCGGGTGCCACACCCAGACCCCGACCAGAGAAGAACGACCCTCGTCCACAGAGTCCCTCGACTTAATCAGGACTCAACAGAAACAGTCGGGGGTCTTTTCTTTTTATTGGACTGCTCTTCTGGAGTGAGTCTGGTTCTTTCTCTACGCTGCTCGTTTAGCTAACGCTAGCTTGTGACCAGGTACCGTTAGCTAACAGCACCGACCGAGCGGCGGAACCAGTGTAAACAGTCGTATAAGAAGAAAACGAAGCAGCGTGTTAAAGCAAATGAAACGTGTTAAAACTTGGTTTTTCAGATACGACATTACTGGAAAACTCAACGTGACTCTAACTCACCTTTGCCTGCTCCAGCCAAAGCGTTAATAACTAACACGGCAACAAAGACCGCGGCGCACAGGACGACCAGCAACACTCGGGGGCAGCTGTTGTCCTTCATTGAGCGGCTTGAAGCTTCTTCTCTGCGCTGTTGTAGAGCTGCTGGTGAACTGGTGAGCTGCTGGTGAACTGGTGAGCTGCTGGTGAACTGGTGAGCTGCTGCTGGTGAACTGGTGAGCTGCTGGTGAACTGGTGAACTGGTGAGCTGCTGGTGAACTGGTGAGCTGCTGCTGTCATGGAGCAGAAACAACACACGTTGACCTAATGATGCGTTCACGTGCTCCATGTAGACGCCCCCTAAAACGACAAGTTCTCAGTTTTCATCAGAGCTCGACCTTTTTTTCCATGAATGCTGTATAACTGCTATTAATGCTGTAAACAACTCTAACCGGTTCCACGGACAGGAAGAGTTCGTCTGCACTGTCCTATTTGTAATGTTATTTGTATAGTGCTTTTAACAGTTGTCAAACGTACGAGGTTGAAGAGGTTTAAACTAATGTGAGAGGCGTTCGAGGGCTTACACCGCCCTCTGCTGGAAACACTCGTGGCTGCTGACTCTGGATGTAAACAGAGACACGTTCAGCCAGTAAACCTAAGAAAACGTTTTGTTATAGAAACCATGCATTAGTGACGGAGTGTTAGATTATGTCTATAAGCAAAGAGCATGTAGTAGCTAGCAGCTGAATCCCTCAGTGCAGTTTATCAGTTTAAACTGATGCAAACACTCTGCCAGCACCACTACATAATAAGTAACAGGGTACTCTGTAAGCAACTCAAAACTCGGAGCTAATGCAAGTTTACAAAAAACAATCAAACACAGATGAAAATATATGAAAATGAAAAGAGTCACTAACTAAAGATGACGCTGTGATAACACCTGGCTGCTTTAAACTGCTGCTCCAGGACTGAATGAAATCAATCAAGAAACATGCAGAACAGTTTAAGTGAAATTTGTCATATTCATTTGTTAAATCACACATATGACTTTCTCTTAAGATTCAGTTCCTAGTTCCTTTCCTGATATTTTACATGAATTGGTCATATGTGATCAGATGTTCACCAAAGTCACAAATATCATTTCATAACTGATAAAACACAGTCATGCTCTTTCAATTCTTTACTGCAATCATACCAAGTTTGTACTTACAACCAAAGCAGTGCAGTAGTAATAGCTGGTTGAAGGACCGTTGGGCCATTCTTCCTGAGAAAACTGCTTAAGCTCAGACACGTTCTTTAGGACGTCTGGTGTGAACGCCTCTCTTCAATCTTGTCGATCTACAGCATCTCCGTTGGGTCGAGGTCTGAGCTCTGGGCCGCTCCAAAATATGGATTTTGTGTCTCTGAAGTCATTTTGTAGTAGATTCACTTTGAGGTCATTGTCCTGCTTCATCACCCAACTTCTTGTCAGCGTCAGCTGGCAGACATTATACTCTGACTCTGACATTATACTGGTGGATACCTTTATAAACTATTACAGGATATTAACTTTAAGTTTAACATCCAGCCAATTAACAGGTTTAAAGGCATTAACCTAGTTAACTAGCTAACGTACATGAAAAGAGATTTTCCATGAACTGCTTGTCAGATAAATATCTCTCATTGATCAGGTTGGGGGGGGGGTTCAACCAAGTGCAGTGGTGGTGTAGGCTAATTCTGACAGCTTGTATCAAGGTTTGACAGACCCCACATGAACAACCACTGAGTTACTGATGCTCAAACAAGGCGTACTACAACCATCCCTGGCCTCCCCTGTTTGGGGTAAGTAGTGCACCGTGGGTTCATCAAAACATTAGTCCTAAAAACTGCTGCGTGCCTCTGCTGGAAACTGGCTCGATGCAATACATTGCTATTGTTTTAAAAGCAAGCTGACAGAAGCCAGACCACTGGAACCCTCTGGTTCTTCAGTACAATGTGAGATAACCCTAACTGCGTTTCACAGGTCTCCTTTTCTTTATGAAGATTCAGGTTGTCTCCTGTGACCGTAGAGGTGATATCATTAAAGAAAGATCTCACATTTTGTTTAATATGTGTGAAGCACAGTGCTTCTGAGTGAACGAGCTTTAGACATATTAAACTAAATTTGAGATTTTTCTTTTCTTTACAAAACAGAAAAGCTTTTTTCATATGTCTCTTTCAAAAATGAATTCCTCTTCCATGGAGCCTGCTTTCATTCAGAAGCCAACACGTGGTGCGAGACAGAGCTGATGTGGGTTTAATGTAGAAACTATTGAGTAGTTAAAAATACATGGTGGCTTCTACAGAGTCCATTCATCTCCTGTTCAGCTTATCCGAATATGAAAAACGAACTCTCACTTTGAATGGAAAGTGTCTGAACTGCCACCGTCAGGCCTCTCCACAGTTCTATGTGGTTTGAGTTGGGGCTACAGACCAGTTCAGTTCTAGAAGAGTTCTGGGGTTCCAAATGTCTTCCATTGTACAATCACTGTATAATCCCCTGTGCTGCTGGGAACACTCAAAGCTTTTCTAAATGTTTTATAACCCTCATGGCCTCCTGACAAAACGTTCTACTCAGTGTTCACTGGACTTCATGTCTTGGTTTTTGTACTGACATGCAGTGTGTATTTGATAATTACAGTGCAGATCCACAATAGGGCAGTTTACAAGTGTCACTCCAAAAGGATCGGACATTTTGAATCATAGATTGTTTTTATATTAAATTTACAAAACAAACGTGTGCCATGATGAGCGATACCATGATAAAATGAAGGCCTCAATACTTTTAGGCCAATGTTCTCTTACTTTGAAAAGAAAAGATATAGGGTTTTAATTTGAGATTTAAAGTAGCACGAGTGTGTGTGGGGTAGTGCTGGAACACATCACAGTGCAACAATGCGACAGTCTGATTTTATTTATTTATTTGACAAAAATGGCACTCTATGGCACAGAAGAATACAGATGTGATGATATTTGTAGTGGATGAGATTGATTAACAATAAATCACATTAGATGTGTATTTTCACAGTAATCTGGTTTCTTCTGTGCTTTCAGTATATCCAAGACCCACAACTTTATGTAGGTGCCACAGTGTTTAAATACAAGACATGAGAGTCCTTGAAGGTTCAGTGCAACAGAATTTCATGTATCATTTTTCATGTGCTTGTCTCTAGTACATCCAGATGTGATGTGATGTGTGTGCATTTGTTAGGAGTCGTGGGGCTGGCAGTTCGGAGTCTCTGTACTGGTGTTTTCATAGTCTTTGTGTAAGTCCAGTGGTCCGTACAGGTCCTCCAGCACAGCCAGTACTCTGCTCTGAACTGAGTCTACCTGCTCCACTGGGCAGTATTCATCTAGACTGGACCTGAAAAACACAGAGAGTAGCCCCTCTTTGTTCACTACAACACTTACACAAGATAAGCTAAATTCAAAATTCAATTCCAACCCTTTCTTCTGCAGATCTTTCACTCTGCGTACTTACCTGGACATAGTGACCAGGATGGGTTTGGGCAGAGGCACCAGAAACAGCCTTAGGGCTAAGACGAGTCTATCAATCTCCTCGTCAGTGCTGATGTGGTGAGGCAGCTCAACGCAGTCGCAGGTCAACCCTGCCTGGTGGACCTGAGAGAGGACAGATGGGCGAGTGGAGGAGGAACACGGGTGGAGCAGCAGAATGGGAGATAAAATAGTGGGGTGGAGGAAGTTGGGGCCAGAAGAACAGCAGAAGAGGAGTGACACAAAAAATAAAAAATGTAAAATAAATCAGAAGGAACGAAAAATGTAAGAGGCAGTGTGGGAGAAAATGTAACGGGAGAGGATGGAAATGAAACATATCTGCCATAACATTTAGTTATGCATGGCTTTACTTAGATGCTGTACTATCATTCTATTATTAAACAATTGTGAATGTGACAAAATGAAAGACTACCATCACAATGTGATGCTAATATATTGATTTTATACAGATGTCTCCTATAATCACCACTTAAGCCTGTTATCATATTAGCATGTGCTAAAAGTCCAGCTGAGAATAATGGGGATGTTATGAATGCCTTATTATGAAGTCCAATTAAAATTTTGAATAATATCATAATGTCTTGAATCTTTTCAAAATCCAATTAATTATTGTGGAGATATTTTAGTCACAACCACAAATTTGCAGATTATATAGCACAAGAAGAAACATCAGTGGTTCACCAGGTTTGGAAGTTTCAGTGTTTCATTATCCCAAGAATTAACCTGTCATGACACCTCAGAGATTTCAGTCTGGATTGAGACTGAAAACACAGATACCATAACACACACACCACACACACGCTATCTCTCTTCTTACCATCTCATAGTCGGGGGAGGTGTTTCTTGACTTCAGACTGGAAACCAGTGGGGCTAATGAAGCCATCCTGACACATATGAGAAAAAGTCCTTTAATGCACTGACCACATTGAAAAATCAACACCTGACTCCAGCTGCTATTCAGTGAAATCAGGAGCTTAGTGTTTCACTTACCTTTTCATTTTGTGTGTTTAATGAGTGTGTTCAACAAACACATGATAGACTGTAACTGTGTTTTAGCAGCTTAGAAATATTGTGTTTAAAGGTGTTTCCATTTAATGATGGCCTCCTTCACCTGCATTGAGATCTCCTTGGACTTTATTTTGGTAGCTCCAGTTAAACTGCTTCCAAATACCAACTCAGTATCTGATGTCAACTCCAGACCTTTTATCCGCTTCATTTGTCTTGAAGAATTAATTAATTAATTAATTAAAATGGCACTAATTGGTAAATGCCACATTTTTGTGAAAGTCAAAGTTACATCTTGATTCTTTTTTTAAATCCATTGTGGTGGTGTATAAAAGCAAAATCATTTCATTGCTTTTTGTGCAGTTATTCTGAATCCTCTTGTATTTACTGTACCTTCTACCCCTGGAAATGCTCAATCATAACACTGATTTATAGCGTTTTTTTGCAGAGGATATTCAACTATATGCTATAATGTACCAGTAAAATTAACCCACACAAGCATTACCCAGGGTTACTAGCCCATCGTGCAACAGTCTCTTCTCCATCATCTTCTACAAGATCAGCAAATGCTGCCTCCAGGTCCTCCAACTGATGTATACGTCGATCCACACACTCATCAAGCTCCTCCTGGACACACACACACACACACACCACACCACAAGTTAATTATCTACTCAAAACACATTCTATTCTACAAATCCCTCTGTATTGAACACAACAAATGTCTCCATAGTTAATGGGACTAGTAACTACTATAAGAGATAACAGACTGTTTAGGTTAAAAAAAAGAGGTTTAAATTGTTATGTAAGAGTTCAATTAGCATTTTTTATGTTTGTTGTTCATGCTCAACACTGCATATGAAGTATACAACAAAACAGAGTACCGTATTTTCCGCACTATAAGGCGCACCTAAAAGTCTTCAATTTTCTCAAAAGCCGACAGTGCGCCTTATAATCCGGTGCGCCTTATATATGGATCAATATTGAGTCAGTCACGCAGTAGAACACGGGAATAGACGTTTAACATTAACGAATCAATGGTGCGGAAGTGGAGGCAGCAACAAGATGGTCAAGTAAAGAAGACTAAACAGAGTTTCCCAGGGAACAAAGTGAGATGGCTACAGTTGGAGGATAAACTCCTATCTTTTCTTTATGTAACAGAAAGAAACTAAATTAACAAATAATACACATCGTTACACATTTGGTGTGTTACACTCGGACACGCTAGCTTGACTTGAATGAAGCTAATTACAATAACACGCACACGTAATTTATCACATGCAACAGGTAACAACTAACATACTTCTAATGACAATAAACATGTTAATACTTACAAAGACAAATGCTTTCCAAGGCACAAACGTATAAAGCACTCTCAGCATAAACATGAACCAGTTTGTTTTACTGTGGAAACTAGTACGTCAAAGCTGTACTATTGAACAGAGAGTGGAAAGAGCGCTCACTCTGCAACTAATTATCTTAACAAAGATCAACTAAAATACACAACTCTCACTCTGATACATTTTTAAGAACAACACTATAATACTTTTTAGCTGCCTTTGTCACAACTTATGAACTGAAAGGTATGATGGCCTATTAATAAAGTTTGACCGACCTCTCTGTGTGAGGATCCGCCGATTGTCTTTCAGGCTGACCTTTTAAAATAGGCCATTCATTGAAGGTGCGCCTTATAATGCGGTGCGCCTTATAGTGCGGAAAATACGGTACACCCATGGTCAGTATCCATAAAATGGTAATTACAGCTCTTCATTTAATACTGTGTTTTATGTTCTTTTCTCTTTGCACCGATTGTGCCAGTATGGAACAATTCTCTCCTTTTCCACAAATGTTTTTTTTTCAGCTATTCTTTGCTAGAGGGATTTCATTGCAGTAGCTTCAGCTGCAACATACTCCAGAGAACATAATATTAGATTTAAGTCAGAGGGAAAACTTGGTCAAAGTTTACACTTTGTGTTCTCTCAAAACTCTTTTTAGTGATTTTGCAGTGTGCATAGGATCATGGTCATCCTCGGAGCTTTTTGAGACCTAAATCTTCTTATTGTATGTTTGGTTTTACAAACTTGCATGTATAAATGTCACCTTCCTCAGGGGTGGTGCCGGTGGGGTGACCTTGCCCAATGCCATCCACTGTATTTTAATTCAGCTTTTGTCTTTATTGTACAACTTTCAACACTTTAGGCTGACAAAGGATGTCAGTGTGAATCTCAGAATGTAAATAGTAGGAAGGACTGAGTGCAATTTAGACACACACTTGTGTGTGTACATACTGCGTATGTTCATTTTATAAGAGGTTAGAACTGCATCACACCTTAAACTGGAAAGATAATGTTTGTGCCAGTTAGATGCTCTCGTGTCTGTTTAATGTAATGTTTTGTAAGAGGAATCAAATTTCAAAAAAGAAAAATACTGTTAGTTACAGTTTAGCAGTACCATTAGCTACTTATGCTCTTGTACGCCATCCAATCTTTTCCAGGCATTTCCTGTAAAAACCTAAGGTCCTGAGATGTTTTATGTTTGTTTTATAAACTTGACCATTCACAGGTGCAATCATTTCTGCTGCACTGATCACAGGTGTTCTTACTTATGTAGTAAGCTGTAGGATGTACTTACTACATGTGCAACAAATTCGATATCTTTGACCAAACCCTTGAATTGAAGCTCAATGTCTACAATTAAGTTTCATTTAAGTCCACTGTGGAGACTACTGAAATACTGCTGAAATTATGGAAACAAACACTAGATCTGATGTATGTGTTTTTTTTTTCAATTTTGCATGAGCTTAGACATTTAGACATCCTACACCTTAAAAATAAAAAACATTTGTTGTAGTACTACAATTTTAAAATAATTTGACATTGTACTGATGATGCATAATGATGTACCAGTTTTGTTTTGTAATGTATGTGCATATAGTCATCACTGATGCATCACTCCTTGCTTATACTGTACATTCAACCCCACTGGTGACTATTGCTTATAATCCCACTCTGTGTGTGTACATGTAAGATGGTATATGATAGAATTGGAAAAAACCTCGACCTGATCGGCATCTGGGCTGGGTCCCCTGAAGCTGTAGAGCTCCTTCAGGATGGTGTACTCTTCCTTAACACAAAGACAAAATTGAGCTAGGGTCAACTAGAGTGAACACATTTGATGCTACGTTTTAGTCACTTCCTTATGTAGGTGGATAAAGTTGTATACGTGAATTGGCACATTTAGAGTTCTTCAGGCTAGTATTAGTCTGTTTTTAGCTAAACAGCTGGAAAACTGAATCCAATATTGAGCAAAATGGGCAAATTATGGTTCTGCTCCTTTACCTTAAAAATATTCTTCATTAAAAGTATATTTTCACTTTTTTCATTGTCATGGTTAAATCTTATATCCATAAATCCAACTGCAATTCTATTAATTCCAACCCAGTTTGCTGCCCACTTTAAGTTATGGTATATACGAGGGTCATTCAATAAATAAGGTGAATTTTTCAGTATAAGGACTTTTAGTACAGATAGAAGCTTACTTTTTTTATTTTGTTTTACTTCTTTTTCACATGGATTTAATTTCTTTTGCAGATTAAAAAAACCTTAAGTTTGAGTTTTGGCGATTAACAAAGATGGCTGACCAAGAAGCATGCTCCAGGATTGAACAGCGGTCAGTTATCAAGGTTTTGGTTGCTGAAGGGTGCAAACCCATTGAAATTCATAGGAGAATGTCAACTGTGTATGGTGCCACATGTTTCAGCCAAAAAATGTCTACAAGTGGGCTAAATTGTTTAAAGAAGGACGGAGCAGTGTTGAGGATGAAGGCAGGCCTGGGAGGTGATCGAATCAGTCAATGACCTCATTCAGTCTGACAGAAGGGTGTCAGTGGATGACATTGCAAGGATTTTGAAGAGAAAAGTAAGCTTCCCAGTAAGTAAGCTTCTATCTCAATTCGAAGTCCTTATACCCAAAAATTCACCTTATTTATTGAATGACTGTTGTATGTTTCACGCATCACAAAGTGCCTTCCTACCTGTGATGTTCCATTACTGTTATTTCTTATAATATTATATTTTAGATATAATTATATTTTTAATAGTAACTTTTTAAGAACTAATTCCTACTTACCTGACTGAATTTTTTGAATTTTTTACTGAACCATGGGAGTAGTAAGAGATGACAGCCAAAATTAAATAAATTATTATATAACCTAATCAGAAATGTTATGATGCTTTAATTAAAATATATAACTGAATACCTGTGGTCCTGAAGCCACCATAATTCAAAGTGTAAGCCCATTTATTTTTGTGTCCACAACTATTTTTTTACATTTGTATAATTTGGGAAACGCTAATGAATTTAAGCTACAGCGTCTTGAACGAGGAGACTGGCACATATACCACCACAAATCTCCTCAGATTTATCTATTACCTAATGCTGTGCCATTTGCAGCATAAGCTTTAAAAAAAACAGAACTTTTTTTTATTATTTAGTGTAAAATTAATGAATAAAAAAATGGATACAGTCATTCTGAGAATCTATACCTTTTCACAAAACATTATATTATGATAGTATATTCATATTTTCTTACAACCCTATTTCACAGCTGTACTGGCCTATAGTGGATGAGGGTGTTCTGAAACGAACATGCGTAGAGTTGATCTGATGTGTTTTCTCCCATCAGCTTCAAAGCTCTGATGGGTAAACCCCTTCAGATCAACTCCACACTTGTTCATAAATGAATGCCCTCATTGAGGTCTACTGTCCCTCTCGCCCACTGTTCTCTGCCAGCAACCAGCTCCTTGTGGTCCATCCACCACACACAAAAAGATCTCTAACAAAGTTCTTCAGTTCTGGGTACCTATGTCTGCTCGCTCATCAGCCTCACTCCCAATATTCAAATAAGTGTTGAAGTTTACACAAGTTCCTATGCACTTGATATAAAAATATAATAAATAACAACTCTCCTGTGTGGCACTTGACTCACAAAATTGAAACTTCTCTTCTCATCACATGTTGCTTTGAAGGTCCCCAGCCTGACTTAGCTTTTTTTCTGCTTCGTACCTTGTAAGTCACTTTGGATCAAAGTGTTTCCCAAATACTCTAAATGTAATGAAGTGTTGGTGGGCTTTACAACAGTGTGTAGATCATCATGGAGAAAATATCTAAAAAATGTGCAAAGTAATACAGACTGCAAAATCTCTGGAACCATTGTAGCTTTCTTATCAAACAGATGACGGAGGTTAACAAAAGTACTAAAAAATAACATCAAATCTTCCTACAGAAACTGGTTCATGCAAAGGGATGTACCTGTGTGTATAATTCCTTGAAGGGATTCTTACATGAGAAGAAATCCAGGTCGATGTCCAAGATGTAAGGCTCAGTCTCTGACAAAACTGCATTTATTCTCTTAACAATATAATCGGTTGATCCTTCGTCTTCATCATCATTATCATCATCCCCCAATGCCATCCCATTGTGCCCTTGTTTTTTCTTGATGTTGCTGCCCTCTGCTGGGTGCAGTGTGTCTGTCGATGTTGAGCGGGACTGGGAGCAGCCGGCTTCCCCAGCCTGATTACACTCTGTCCGACGTCTCTTAGCTAAACACCTCTCTGGGTCCTCCTCTGCTTTCTTTTCTGAAATAAAATGTTAGATTATTCTACTCGCTGTGTCAGAGGAAAATGAATCATTAGTGGGAAAATAAAATATATCCTACTGAAAGGAATAACATAGAAAGGTATTTGAGGGAAGAATGTAAATATAATCAAAAGGACAAAGAAATAACACAAAAGAAAAGAACTATATATGAAGTAAAAGAAAAATGTAATAACTAACTCTCATCAAGTCAGTTGAGAGAGATTATTTTCCCGCTATCTATGGGTTTAACTGAGGTTTTCTGGTACAACAAAGCTGGCTCACTGTCAATTAGGGCAGATCAGGCCTGTAACTTATGCAGCACAGTAAACCTTCTGCTGGAACTCCTTTCTATCCGTATCCGTGTAAATGAACAGTACACAAAATTACTGACCTCAACAAGAAAAAATACACTGCCCGTCAGTTCAGTTCTGTCTAAAGTTGCATTCATTTTTCACCAAAATCGTGTACTGATGATGTGAGAGTTGGACGCTGCACAAAGTCTTCTCGAGCACATCCCAAAGACTCTGAATGGGGTTAAGGTCTGGACTCTGTGGTGGCCGGTTCATGCGTGAAAATGATGTATCATGCTCCCTGAACCACTCTGAACCAGCTCAATCCTGGCATTGTCAGCTTGGAATACAGTACTGTGCAAAAGTCTTAGGCACCATTTTCTTTGTTCTTTTATGAACAATGACCACTATTTATTTCTCTCTTTTTTTTTTACATTAAAAACACTAAAGTGGTTTCTTGGCTTTTGTCTTTCCACAAAAAACATTTCTGTTCAAGTTTCTTTAGGCTGCGGAAGGACCAACTTGGCATCCACATGAAGCTGCCAGATGCTGAACCAGGTTCTTGCTGGACTCTCAAAGACGAAACTCTGGGAAACTTCTCATCAGATCATCCACTTCTGTTTTTGTCCTCGACCTTTCCAGATTCCTCTACATAGGTTACACCTATTATTTGTCACTTTAGCCACATAATGTCAAAACAAACTTGTTTATTCTGATATTTTTGTGTTTTTATCACTGTGAACATATTTCTTATGAACACTATCTGTATTCTAATCACGTGACTACAACATAAATAGGTATATAGTTATAATAGCAATGCCAAACCAAAGAAAAATGTAATGGTACCTAAGACTTTTTCACAGTACTGTAGGTCAACACCATCAGGGAAGACAAAATCCATTGTTTGAATAACCTGGTCATTCAGTATATTCAAGCAGTCAGCTGACCTCATAACGTCCACAGGCTTGTACAGTAGGCACTAGGCACGATGGGTGCATCACTTCACCCTTCTCTCTTCTTACCCTGATACTCCCATCACTCAGACCACATGACCTTCTTCCATTAGACAGTTCTTAACTCAGTTTTAGTAGTTTCAACAGTCTCCCTAGATGTTTTCTTTCCTTGATTCACGCCAATAATTTGTCCCTTCTGAAACAGATTAACATCTTTACCGTGACGACAGGATTTATCTTCTGACATGGTTGTTTAAGAAATGAGAGGCTGCTCATTGCATCATTTAGGGTTCAATAACTTGTTGCCAGCTGAAGAATAATCATTCATTCAATCATATATAGTTATATCCAGGTGATAACTTTTTTTTTGGACGGGCAGTACTCACCTGTGAGTGATGCATGACTTGGTTTGACAGGATTGACTTTGATCACGTTCAATGTGAGAAGTTTAGAGTCCTCCAGATGCTCCTCACAAACATACAGACCATCACTGAGAAAGTAGTTGTCTGTGCTCGTCACCCTGCAAAGGGCAGAGACAGAGGGAAAGAGACACAGACAGAGGTAACATGTAGAGTTCATAAGGATTATGTAAGGAAAACTAAATGATAAGGAAGAAAACAACTATATTCCTATTTCTGCTAATGATTTTACAGACTGTTAAACTGTTAGTTTCAGGGTATCCTACCTAATGGTGGTGGTGGAGGAATCTCTGCCCACAGCCATCCTGTGTTCTCCTTCTCTGATTTGCTGGGCCCAGTATGGATGCAGCCACATCACACATGACACATGGCCAGCATACACCATGGGCATTATCCAGTTTTCTATACTCAACTCACTGAAAAAAAAAAAAAAACAGAGGAAATATAACTTCTAGTTGTGATACCATGTGAATTGGACTTTCAGAACACTGTTCCAGAATCCAATATGTATAACCAAACCTCCTGTTTATAGTATCACTGAAGAAAGCTCTTAAATATCTATGTCCTCACTTCGAAATGAGCAAACTTATTTCCAAGTTTATATAAATATATTAAAAAGAAATTGTCTGAGGCCTCTATTAAGGAACTGAATCAGTGTTTTAAAGTACAAACAGGGACATTTTAAAGAATCTCATTTAGATTTAGATGAACCCCAGACACAGTATTGTGCTAAATTACCTTCTCAATAATAAGCCTTGGATTAGCAAATTTCATTTCTAACACATTGTTTGAATCTTATCTTTCATCAGAAAAATATGACATCTCTCAAGAGGTTTACAAGTTGCCTTCTCTTTAACTACATGGCCTTGAGCAAAGTGTAGACAGGCAGCAGTGTTCTTTTAGCAGACTACTACTACTAGTCGTAGTAGTAGTAGTAGTAGTAGTAGTAGTAGTAGTAGTAGTAGTAGTAGTAGTAGTAGTAGTAGTAGTCGTAGTAGTAGGAGTAGAAGTAGTAGTAGTAGTTGTTGTTGTAGTTGCACCTTTCCAGCCTGGTGAGCATCAACAACTTTTTTTCTAAGGAACTGTCTACTATTTGAGACATGATTCACTTCTACAATCCTGTGTTGTCATGACCAGACTTTGAAAGTGAATATCTCGATTTCTCTTCTTTGAATTAGGCAGGTCCTCACAGACTCACAACTGATTATTTTCCTATTAATTGACATGCTTGAGTAATTTTCCCTGGAGGACTTTGACTGGCTGTTCAACCTCTGTAGGGTCCAGGTATAGCCTCTTGCTACCAGCAGTGACACTGATGCTAGCCAAATGCAAAACAAGTACAAAAAATGACAAAATTAAGGAAATGAGGAGAGGAAACATGTTAGTGGCCTCCACCTGTAAAACAATTCCTGTTTTGGGGGTTGTCTCATTGTTGTCCCTCTAGTTCACCTGTTGTAAATGTAATTTCCATAAAAGCAAGTGAAACTGATTAACAACCCTCTCTGTTACTTAACTGATCAGATTAATATCCCAGATGTTTACCTGACTTGATGCTAAACTATGATTCAAAGGTGTTTCTTTTTTTTTTTTTAACAGTGTACATTCTGCTGAGTTAAGACTTTTTCTTAAAGTTCACATTGTCCTGAGCTTGTACACAAACCAGTTGCAGCTCATTGATATAACAGCCTCAGCCTTGACATTTGAAATTCGATGAGCTGAGGATTAACATACTGCATATTCCAGACAAAAACGTACCTGAAGAGTTTCTCTTTGTCAAAGACCGTGTCAGCAGGCATGTTGACAGGGATGAGGAGGTCAGGGTGGGAGTCCAAATGAACCATCTTTATGTTCTTCTCTGGGAGATGTCTTGATGCAATGGCACGGTAGATGTGACAAACAACCTAGGTGAGATACAGTAAATTAACTTATTTGACCAACTATTATGTCACTAAAGCGTGCTGTTTTTTTGAGCTAACTGCTCACCATTCATTGCAAGCACAGAATCTGCTACAGAAGTATTTCTACAGACAGTTTACATGACATTTATTAATATTTCCATTAGGGTTGTAACAGTTCAGAAACCAATACAGAAACTATGCCACACATAATTTCACAGTCACTACAACCCTTATTTTCATGACACCAAAATAAGCAACTATAAATTATAGTTGAGAGAATGTGGATTACATCGAGGTTATTAGGCAGCTTTTATGTTGCAGGAAAAAAAACAGAGACCTACAAGACACCGAGCAGACATAAACTGTCAAATATCTTTCAAGAAGATGCAACACTAGTAAAATAGCCAAAACGTTGAAATGTGATCACTACACAATCAAACGATTTGTCAGTGAAGGTAAACAGCTTTTAGTCAATAATATTTGAGCAAAGTGACATAATTGTCAATGTAACCACAATATTTAATACTTGAATAAAAAACACTTGCAGTCAATGACTGTCTGAAGTCATAGCATCATCTGACATCACCAAATTCTCTCCCACTGGAGATCATATTACGTGCAAGTTAATCCTGATTTAATTAGTCCAGAGAATCTTAATCGCGAATATGGGAGAATGTTAGGTATTTTCTGACAAAGTCTAATCTGGCTTTCTTTTTCTTGAATGTTACCAGTGATTAGCACCTTGTTGTAAACTCCTTCTCCAGAGTATTCTTGACTTCTGTTGGTGTTGTGAAGGGGTTTTTCTTCACCAAAGAAAAGATTCTGTGATCATCCACTGTAGTTGTCTTCTGTGGTCTTCCAGGCTTTTACATGTTGTTGAGCTTTGTTATCTCTCTTATAGCCTGATGTTGTTGTTTCTATTTAATGATGGCCTCCTTCACCTGCATTGAGATCTCCTTGGACTTTATTTTGGTAGCTCCAGTTAAACTGCTTCCAAATACCAACTCAGTATGTGATGTCAACTCCAGACCTTTTATCTGCTTCATTTGTCTCGAAGTAACAGAATGGACCACATCTAGCCAATTAGCTTCTTGTCAGTCAAATACTAATGAGCCATTTCAATTTTTGTATTTCAGTCCATTATGGTGGTATATAAAGGCAAAAGCACCTCACCTGAACTGAAGCCAGGTTTTATGATGATCCTTCCGACACGGTTCATTTCTGTTCATATCAAACCAATAATGCATTGTGTCTGTGCTCATCATTTAACACCTCTACTGTAAAAGGTACAAGCCAACTGGACTTGTAGCAAAGCAGCGATGTGAAAGCTGAGCCTGTGACTTGAACTTTAACCGTACAGCATCTTAACACAGCAATAACAATAAATTAAATAAAAAACAACGTGTTTACGGTCAATGGTTCGCCAGGAGATTTAGTCAGCTAAAGTTTTAGCTTGCTAGCTCGGCTAACACAGTGTTCATTTCAAGTTGACTCTTTAAGACCCAACGCAGTGTTCGAGTTATAAGCTGTATGACATAGAAGACAAGCTTACATCGTGGTGGTCCTCTACAATCCACACTGGCAGCTCCTTGTAGAACCTCTTTAGCGGTGTCCTCACACAACTCATTATAACAGAGGAACTCAAGTTTGAGCCATCTGTGACGGTGACGTTTTTATTACACTTTCATATATATTTAAAGATCGCAAAACCAGCTTCAGATATTTTACTTAATTCTAACCCAGCTAGTGGGAACGACATCCCGACCGGAAGCGGCGCACAACGTTGTTTTGTGTCCGGGTAGGATCTAAAGTCAACAAAACGAAGGTTCCCAGTGTTGTTCAGCGTCAAAATGAAAACATTGTCGAAGTTAGTTATATTAAAAGTGGCAAGTTGTGAAGAATTATATAAGAAAAACCCGAGTTCAGACACTTTTGCGTTCAGTAAAATGGGCTACCTTCACCACACACAAAAAATGATGCCAGCTAATATCATTTAATTTGTTTGTTTTTTTTTAATTCCTGAAGTATTCTTTTATTGCTTTCTAAACAAAAGTGTTTAGATATCAAAAGCTAATTTTCTTTATTGCAAAATCTTTATTTCAGTAGCCTATATTCCCAAACAGTTTATATTATGTGAAATCTGAGATAAGAATATCCAAAGTAAAAGCTTAAACGTGTGTGTTTATAGTGTTGTTAAACATATTTGTCTTATTGGTCATTTTTATTGTTTTTGTTTTCATCTACTGTCAGGGGTCTCTTTGTGGTTGTTTTATAGCTCATGTCTAAGTTTAGTGGGCTATTGCCTGTGTAAATAGGAAAATGAGAGCCATAAATGAAGTCCCACTACCCCCAAGTGTTAAAATGATCCTGTGAAATAAACTAACCCATAATGTTGTAAAGTTGGCTATTAAGGCCACAAGTTACTGGAAAAAGAATGATCATTGATAATTTAGGAAGAGACTGGAAATGCTGAAAAATACGTCATGAAAACTGGACATCCAACACCTGAAAACATTTTCTCTTTTATCATCACCAGCTCCATCAGTTGCACCAGTGTTCCTGTGTAGATGTGTGATGGGATTTATCCAGTGTGTGTGTGAGAGACAGAGTCTGCTTCTGTATCCACCCTTTGATCTTGGTGGCCTCTGAGAGCAATGGGATGCTTTGATCTCTCTTCCTTTTGGTTTGGACCGCGGCCCATAGGAGATGACAGCAGGACGATGAGTGGAGGTAGCGACACAGACAGGATAGGGGTGAGTGAAGCGAAGAAGAGAGAAGGAGAAAAAGAACAAGATTAAAAGTATAACAGCGTACTCAGTCTACGTGGATTGGGGGATTGGAAGAGAGAGAAAGACACAAAACACAGCAGGAGATTTGCTGCAGATGAAAAAATGAGAGTAATGGGAGTAAAAAGAAAAGATAGAAAATGTGAATAAAAAAGAGATTTCTGCTCAGGGTACAATTAGGTGAACTATACTCTCCTTTGTTTTGGCCTTAGCTGTGTTTAACTTCGATTTTATTGCAAAGGGTCAGTTTACTGAACCACAAACAGCTTTATTTTCTGCTTCTGGTGAAAAATTCATTAAAACAGATTCTTCAGTAGGTAGCAGTTCTAAAAAATCCTGCATTACAGGAGCGCAAAAGAATTTCTGAAAAGATTACAGCTAAAATTTACCCTGTAAAATATTGGCATCAAAACATGCCATGTAACATATACAAACAATAATGTCATCATTTAACAATATACAGTATTTGTGCAAGTCGCTTGGCTTTTTAGCTTTTATTAGCTACTTTACAGTAGGGAGCAGACAGGGAATTTGAGGATATGAAAGAGGTTAACTTGAGTGGGATGCACTGTAACCATTTTGCTACCTGAGCGCTTCACTTCATTGTGTTTTATTCAGAGGAAATTATTTGAGTCATCAAACTGTGAATTATGCAAGACTCCAAAATGTTCTCCCAAACATTTAATACTTTACCTTTTGTTTTCCAAGATGTTTGATGTTTCTGGAACATGGGCAGATCTACAGGGGGGAGAAGAAGGCAGCTTTCTAACAATTTCACACTACACCCCTCCCTGTGGGAGAGATAAGAAAATTAGTGATGACACAGTATGATAAGAGTGGTGTAGTGGTTAACACTGTTGGCTCATAGCAAGAAGGACCTGGGTATGAATGCATGGGTCGGTTGGGTGCCTTTCTGTGTGGAGTTTGCATGCTCTTTTTGTGTCTGTGTGGGTTCTCTCCAGGTACTCCAGCTTCCTCTCAACATTCAAATACATGGGGAGTTAGATTGTGACTTCAAATTTCAGATAGGTGTGAATGTTTGTCTGTCTCTATATGCCTAAACAGTGATAGACTGCAGACCTGTGCAGAATGTACCCTGTCTCTCACCCAGTGACAGCTGGGATAGGCTCCTCCACTTCTATGACTCTCAGATGGTAAAGTGGTTAGGATAATGGATGAATGGACAACATGATAATGATATATGATGATCATTAGCAGGTGTCTGAAATATCAATTTTCTGCTCCCTGTTGAGAGGACTACAACAGGGAGTGGACTAAGTGTATTTAATATAGGGGGTAGTGAATGAGTGAATATGGAGTGATTTAGGATACACTCTGTGTCTTGGTTATGGTCATTTTGGTTATTTAAGTGGCAGTTCCATGGACTATTACTGTCCGGGGAAAAGGATCCAGCCACACATTGAATGAGCTGGACTGTTTGGCTTAATGCCATAGGAATATAAGCGTGTTAGCACTCACATTACAATTGTGTGAAAAGTATTAGTATAAATGTTAATAGGCACACACACACACAGCAGTGAGAGCAGCCTATCTTGTGACGGGTTATAACTGTCTCTTTAGTGACCACAGATAAGAAGATTTATTAACAAAAGATGAAATGTTGCAGGCTGACCGGTGGAGTCAACAGCAAAGCAGGTTGGTAATGTTAGTATTGAGGTGGTCTTCAAGCTTTTTAGTTTGGTTAGGGTTAGCAAGTACATCAGACGTGTAGGTTAGTGGAGTTTACATTGAAATTTTTATGTTTAGTTATTTGGCTTTTATACAAAGCAACTTACAAGTTAGAGACAAGGTACAAGGCAAAGGCATGGTAAATGTAAGGAGGTCTTGCCTAAGGAGGTAGAGGTAGACCATATGTTCAGATGATAATCTGCTATGAAAGCCAGGAAGTCAGACGTTGAACCGTGACCTACCTGTTACATACATATGGAGATATAAAAGAGACAAAATCTAAAAAGGCCCTTTTTATTCATGTTCAACCCTTCACCAATGAATCAATTTTCGATCCAGAAGAAAATGGACACATCTTGGTGTCATTTACAATGACACCATGGAAATGCATATCTACCAAATAGTTTTTTGGAATTATATATATAAAAAAGGGCAGAATTTAGTAAAAAGGCTCTCATCCACAAAGGGTTGAAAATACAATCCCACTGTTGCAGCTATAGTTACATACTGTAGCAGTCTGCTGAGTATACTGGGAACTGGCATTATTTATAATCAGAAGCCATCTTCTAACAGAAGCCAATATTTTTTCCAGACTTTGAGGGGTTCGTGATTCGGAGCTACTGTATGTAAAAGTAAGTAAGTGACCTGACTGTTACAGCATGTTGAATGAGGAGAGGATGCAGATGAAAAGGTGAAAAAGACTGTAGGGCTGGCCAAGTGAGGTATAACAGAGTCTGGAGGGACACGAGAAAGTTAGCAGCAGAAAAACAGAGGGCAACATGCAGCAAGTGAGGAAGATGAACTGGAGGCAGAGGAGGGGTTGGAGTTGGGTGGTGGTGGCTGTGTCTCCATGACAACGACATAAGTGACATTAATGACAAGTCGGCCAGACTGTGAGTTGTGTAGATTTCCAATTTGTCCTAGATTTTAAATCCCCTCCAGCCTGTGATGAGGGCTCTCTCCCTGTGCTTCCTTGCTCTGGTTTGTTCCAACAGACACGTGATATGGTTGAATTGGAATGATCAAACACCAACATGTTGATGTTTATAATAATAAAATCAGTTAAGGTGGAGGTATATTATGAGCATGTCCACTGTACCAGAGTAACATTTTGTACATGGTGATACCCACATGTCCTTAGTTTTGAATGTCTGGAGCTTGTGTTTAATATGTGCACTACATTCAATTGTACTCTACAAGAAAACCAGCTAACTTATCAGCTACCACCAGCTAGCAGGGGTTCTTTGTGGGATGTAATTCTGTATATGTGAGTGACTGTGTGTGTATGTGTGGTGTGTGTGCTGAGCACGTTTATGATGGATGACTTTAATGAAATTTGCTCAGTGCTTTTCATCCATTCACTAACACCCCACTGTTTCCCATCTCTTTCTGTCTTTTGCCCTTTCTACTGACTCGCCTTTATTCCGCTTTCATTTCACACTGCCTCTGAAATGAAAAAAGTGTAAATTGTTTTTCCTTCTGATCAAAAGGATGAAAGCAGGGATATGCTTGGCTTTGCTGATTGCATTAGATTGGAAGTGAATAGAGTGACTTAGATTCAGAAATTCCTGAATCATTTTCCCTCGTAAAGTAACATCAGGCATCAAAGTTCAAAGGGACTGATTTCAATGGAGTCCTTGGCTGATTCACTCTTTGTATGCCAGTGCAGTGTTCGTGCTGTCACCTCCGATTTATTGTCTTTCAAATAAAAATAGGATCTTGTTCAGTGAGTCTCACATATTTCAAACATGTTTGTTTAATTGCATATTCATTCAGGTCATTCAATATCATTCAGCGCTTCTGCCATAGAAGTTACATTTTTTGGATCAGGGTGACTTTAATTAAAACATTACTGTTCCACCCACCTGTAAGAAAGAATTGTGGTTGTTTGCCTCCACCAAGCAGCAAAGTTGTAGTTTACAGACTCATATCAGTTCAAGTTTGCCCAAACTGAAGCTATTTCCTCAGGATGTTCTGGTGATATCACTTTCTCAAGAATGGGCCAGACCTGAGGTCAGTGGGCTAGACCTGACTTGCAAAATGTAATCATTTCAGTTCATTGTTGAGTCCAAGTAGACATTTGTGCCAAATTTTAAGAAATTCCATCAAGGTTTTCCTGTGATATAGCACTCACTTAACTAGACAAATAGACAACCTAAAAACGTAATGCCTCCAACCATGGCTGTTGCTTCTATGGAGGCATGAGTGGAATCAGTGGGCCTGTATGATCTGGCAGAAGGCTGCTTCTGCCTCCTTAGGCCACTGAATCTGGTTGGATCATACTGACTTAGTCATATTGTTGGGGAGAGTAACCCTGGAGAAACAGAGAAGTAGACAGAATTCACTGGCCTCCATTTCTGTTTTTGTCTGGACTATGGCAGAAATTAAAGGATTGCTCCATACACTCAGCCTGTGTAGCACTGTCCACTAGATGACTCCATAGTACACAGTTGAATGAGATTCTAGATGGTTGAATCATTTTTAACCCTTGAAAGACAGGCGTTGAGTTCGCTCATCATTCAGGTGCCTAAAGGGCACCAGTAATGTACCATCTGTTTTTGGAACCAAGGTCACTGGATTGCACTTCTCATTTTTATCCTCTCTGTATCTTTCACGCAGCCTCTCTGTGCATGACCATCAGCCGTCCTGGGACCTTTCTCTGCCCCCCGGCTGTCAGTGCCTCAGACCAGATGGATCCCGAGCTTTCTCCAGGAGATGCAGTCCTGTTGTCTGTCCCTGATGTGCATATTTGTCCTTGTTTTTCTCTTTCTCCGTTGTGTTTGTTCCTGTTCCAGATGTATGAATGATATGCTTGGCTTTTTGCCTCTTGTGTGTTTGTCTTGTGTGCCCTCTTTCCAGGTCTTCATGGCGGATAGGAGGCTGTGAGGCTCAGGTCATCTGCACCTGGAAGACATCATCCCTATTTTACTTTTTGTTGCTCTGCTTTGCACACATATCCATTCCATATGTATCCACCCTAGTAGAGTGATCTATATTTGGTTGTTCTTTCAAGTTTCTTCCAATTTTTGCTTGATATAATGTTGATGTGTGCCTGTACATCTGATTGACCACTGCAACATTTTATCAAATGGCATTCTCTTGCAGCTGACCAAGTTTTAATTTATTCACCTGACAATCTTTATTGTAAGGAACATCAGAGGATAGAAGGAATGCTGTTCTTGTTACTTGGCATATGGCCCTTTGTCTCAGCAAGGAGACAAAGTTTGTTTAAGGAGAGACTGAAGCCAGCAAGAAAAAAGGCTGAATAATCAGGAGAGTTTGGGAAATACTTTAGAGTTCAGACAAGAGCACTGTGGTTGCTGTAGTAACGCTTCTAACAAAGCAGTTTGCAGTGTTTTCACGTCACCTTTTAGTACCACTTCAGCTCGCTTGGAATATATAACATGATATCATCTTCTCCTGACCCCAAACTTAAAAATCTGTACCCACATACAGTACCAGACAATATAAGGCCTGCAAGTTCTGGAAGAGGCAAAGTTTGAAAGTAGTGATTAAATGTTTGAACTGCAAAATTAAAGATAAAAAGTTCACTAAAGGCTTTTTACTTTAATTTATTCACCAGATAACCATTATATCAGTGAGGTACGGCACTTTTAAGAGATTTTTAAAAATGAAGGATTGTAGGTGCTGTGAATTCTGCAAGGGAGATGTTATGAATCTATCAAAGAAAGGGCCACATCGGCTTCTATATCTGAGGCTTTAACTCTGCTGCTGCCCTGGATTACATCCAACCAGAGAACAGACCTGACATGTATCATAGTAGACTTTACATGCACAACATGCTTGTGTGGGTTTTTTTCTGATGCTCTGTTTTTTGAAGACCCTACATTGCCACTATCAGAAATGCATTGAATATGCACTTGGAAATTGGAAAGGAAATTGGAAAAATGCAATTGATTAATCACTCAAACAGGAGAAAAAATATGGGCCACAGATAGTAGGTGAGACATGTAAACCACTACTCCAACCACACGCAGCCATGAGGAATTTAGGTAGAAGCCAACAGAAATGTTGGTTCTGCCAGAAATCTCAGCTGGATCATTCATGATGGTCATGGAGTCCCTGCATATCTTTTCAAAGACGGATCTGCCCACTGAATGACAGAAATGAACATTTATTCATCATAACATGAAACCTTTAAACAAGATGTATAATGGAGTAGGATGACTGGATGAAGATTCTAATTGTATTCTTAAGCTACTAAGGAGTATTAGGTATTTTTTAAATTCTCTACTTTCTGAAACTTTGTGGCTGCTTGACATTGAAATGAGAGCACATGTTGCGCTCGCCGTGTGATAAAGGGCTCACACTGTGGCAACTGTGGCACACTTTCAACTCTTAATGAAGCTACAACTGAAACCATGCTGCAGTGAACAAAACACATGATGTATGTACAATAGTCCCGTTTTTCAGAAAAATGAAAAAGAAAAGTGAGAGAACTGTTGGAGTCAGCTGTAGATAACATGCTGTTTTGTCGACAGGATTCTTGTTAATTGTTATATTCACACCAGAACTTGGCCTTTTCTGTGCACACACTCCATACAATGTGTAAAGGATGATGTAGTTTTTCTCCACTGTGCATAATAGAGATGGAAAGTTCGATTCTTTTAACTGACTCAGATTTTTAACTCTCAATCTGTTACGATTCCTCCCTTGGCCCCTGTCTGTGGGTTTGTTTTTTGTGTCTCACTCTCCTGCCATACACCATATATGGACTTCCTCTTCCCCCATTCTCCACCCACTGCCGGACTAATTACTGACTCGGTTCACCTGTGCGTCCCTCCATTTTATAAGCTCCCCTCAGTCCTCTGCTCACGGCTGGTTTGTCGTCATACATGCTGTTCATTGCATTCTCCCTAGTTAGTTAGTTGGTTAGTTAGTTAGTTAGTTAGTTAGTTAGTTGGTTAGTTAGTTAGTTAGTTAGTTAGTTAGTTTGCTAGTTTGCTAGCTAATGTCTTCACACAACTCTGTTCATTGATGTAATTCATACTCTCACACTGCTCATGTCTTGTTTGCTCCGTATCTGGTCAGTTCGTGTTTTTGTCCGTCAGGAACCGCTGTTTTTGGTTTGTACGTTTGAATTGTTTTGTCTGCATTTAAGCAGCTTTTTGAGTTGATACTTTGTCCTGTTAGCTTTGTATGTTTGTTTCCCATGTGCCTGCCTCCCGCAGTGATTTTGGTTTGTCACTTTGTACTTTTAGTCTGTTAGTTTCATGTCCGCCTTAGTGGGTGGTTTTTTGTTGGTACTTTGTATGTTGTCGCAGGAGTTTTAGTTTGAGTTTTTGCCTGTGTTTCCACAGTGTTTTATGTTGATACTTTGTTCATGTTTGTTAGTTCCCTGTGTCCCCTGACCTTTTTGTTAATAAATATATCCTTTTTGTTCATACCTGTTTTGGTCCCTGTCAGTCCTGTTTGTTAGTTTGTATCAGTAAATTGAACGAATCATTTTGAGTCACTTCGTTCATTTTACAACAGGCCTTGAACCAAATTAAAAAGTTCTTCCAATCAAAAGGCTTCAGCACTGTCCTGGGCTCAAACAGATGAGACTAGGGGCTTCTGAGTAGGTACACTGCAATATCTATGTTTAAGGTAGGATGCGATGTCTGATGCAGGCTGACACACTGATCAAACTGAATGGTCAAATGTTTATCTGTGTACAGCTGGGAGAAGCCTTAGGCCTCATCAAATAACTCACCAGGACTTATAGACTCACCAAGCCAAATTGGTTGATGTTGGAGTTATGTGGGTGTGAGGCACATCTGAGTTCGCAGGGTTCTCTTTATGTGAATAAATGGGCTTGCTGGGTTATATAGGTGACATCATCTCTGATACAGCCCAGTCTATTTGTATATGTGTATTTCCTTCTCACTCATACATGGTATGTGTGTGTGTGTTGGTCAACTGCAAGTCCTCTACCAGAGGCCTGGAAATTTGAGGGTTCTGATCTTGTTGTTCTACATACGTGGGCAGACCACTCTGGTGTTGGAATCTGCTGGAGCTTTGGGTGTTTGTCTTGTTGGGAAAACCTCTGTGCCTAGTCAATGACAACAAGAGGATGCAGGGACCTCAAATGACTGAAACCACTTCCCAAATGGCATCAAAGAGCCAACACAATCAGATGACAGCCACTAGGCCTGGTAGATCTTGCTTTACTCATTTGATATTGGATCTGTTAATGACACCCAGAGAACAAAACAGTGGACTTCCATCACTTCTACCAAGTATGAAATACAAAAAAGACAAAGTTGAGGAATCCTTACATTCTTAAAACACTGTGTATATATTTATTTGGAGCCATTCAGAAGACCAGGAGCTGCAAACAATAAATCCATGTACTTGGATACAAACAATTGTTCTTTAGTGGCACAGACAGTAAGTATTATTCTAAAGAATTGGAGCCAATTTTCTTGCAGACTAAAATAAAGCAAAACAAAGCTTAATGTAGCAATAATAGGAAAAAAAGAAAGGTTACAGGAGACCTATTGAGTCCAGAAAGAGACAAACCTTACAGGAAACACAATACATACTGCTGCTGCAGAGGACTCACTGTATACAAGGCATCGGGCCAAATAAATAGTACACTAGCCCTCACACTTTGGTGGTTAAGCTACACAGTGAACCCAGGTTACATCTGCTCAACGTTCTACAGTAGAGGACCCAATGTCCTGGACAGCTGAATTAATGTGAAGCAAACTGCTTTGTCACTTCTTTCTATACAAAAAAAAAACAAAAAACTCGGACTGCAGAAATGCAATAAAAGGTGACATTTTTGACATGGAAATTTGGAGGGTTTTTAAAGTTGGTCTTTTGGGTTATCAGTGTTTTGGATGGATGCAGCAGCTGGAGGAAAAGGCTGAGGATTGGACCGGGAAGGCTGAGGATGCAGAAACAGCTTTAGGCTGCACAGCCCACACAAGGCTAGCACAACAGCTTCTGAAAAGTGTGAGTGGGTGGGTTAGTGTGCATATTTTGAGCATACACATGTTTGTATAGTGTGTTTTGTAAAGTATTTATGGATATATGTGCATTAGAATGTCTTTGTATTAGGGAGCAACTGAGGGTGTGTGTGTGTGTGTGTGTGTGTGTGTGTGTGTGAGAGGCCTAAAGTCATATCTATGTGAACGTCTTTAGAAGCATGAAAGGGGAGGATATGGGTGCATGGTGTCTTTAAGTGTTTGTGGACTTGTGTGTATCCAAATGTGTATTTGCCCATTTCAGTTTTTGTGTTTTACACTTGACCATGCCCCACAAATGTCAAGTGAAGCATGAAAGATAATACCACAAATCAATAAAAGCTTGGCTCGGATGGTGACAGACAGCCTCAAGAAGAACTGTGTGTTTTGGCCATGTCTCAACTTCTGAACCTTTTCAGGCCTGACCGATCAGAGCCAATTTTCTATGTGGCTACACCAGAGTAGCTGTGAACACAGCACATTGGATGTGTGAACATGTTTAGCCAGTGGATCAGAGAGCAGCAGTCCTAGCCAGACAACAGGCTGTCACAGATCTTAGGGGACCAAGGACCAGAGGAAAATACATTCAGTGCACAAAACAGAGACTTGGAACAACATTTGTTATTTGCCTATTCTTGGTAACGATTCAGTGCTGACAGACTATCCTCTAGATAACAGGCTTGGCCAACTATGGCCTTTCACACTCCCTGATTCATTGATTCATTGTTGTTCTTACACACAGCCACAACATTAACACCACCAGTTATGTTGTGGTGGACAGGGGTTAGCATGGGAGCAATGCAATAATGGACAAGTGTCATACACACAGTGCATCAGTTTGCTGTGTATAGGGCTGTGTGGCCACAGACTTGACAGAGTGCCCATGATGATCACTGTCATTCAACAACTCAACTCAATCAGATTTTTGGGAATCTTTGTTTATTCTGAGCGTGATAAATTGAAGAAGTGTATAGGATGTCACACAATTTCAGACCGTCTCTTCTTGAAGGCAGTCAGTGATGTTGATGGACTGTGATGCAAGTAGTTTTGCATCAGAGCTCGAGGGAGAAAGAGCTTGACAGATAGATTTAAACCATGCACATATTCACATTTTTGCACTCCTGAGCAGTAGTGGGTGGCAATGAGTTCTTATTTTGCACTTGATTGTACATACGTTACACAGTGGCTGCTTTACTTTGTTGGTAAATAATTTTTTTAACATGCAGATGAAGCAAAGGTAGACTGATTTAAGGCGGTGTCTTCATTATCTCCTTTCTGCCCACACAAATCTGATCTCAATATGCAAATGCATTAGGTAGAGCTGGCAGACTTGTCAAAAAAACATGATGTGTTAGCTTCATTTGAAATCACCTCTTATAGAATATTTTCTGACTTCTGCCTCTCATAGATTGCTGAAGATGTACAGTTCCAGGGGCCCAGGGGTTCAAGCAGGGCCTCGACCTGACCCACTTTAAGTCACTTGTTGGAAAACAAAGACAAAGTACGTTATCACAATAATGGCCAAAAGTATTATTGCTAAACATTAAGATGTCACAGCAAAAATTAGACACTGTATTCAATGTGTTCATTTTGTACATGTGCCTAAGAGCCTGAAAATTATTCTACAACATTTATTGCTACTGACACTATTTACTATAATGTACACTTAGCATTCCTGTTGTACAACACTTTCCCTCCAATAAAAACAAGGACAAACCAGTGTTTTTGCTGACTCTGTCTTCCTTTACTGTGCATGGCTGAGTTAAGGTCTCCATAAGTGGGCCCCTGGAGGAAAACAAGGTCACTTCAAAAAGAAGGGCTAGTTGTTAATCAAAAGACATAGGAAATGAAAAGCATCAGACGAAGATTAAATTCTTTTGTTGTTGGCACAATAACCTGTCAGATGAAGCATCCTTCCATGGCGCCAAACTACCAAACATTTTCAGTTCACTGCCCCACATACATTTGATAAGCAAATACTCTTATTTTTCGGCTCTCAGGGACAGGCCCATCCTTCACCACCTAAGCCTTCTCTTAGTCCATCTGGATTTTTCTCACAGACAAGATGACAGCAAAGAACAAGACTGGACTGTTGAGGCTTGGAAATCACATTTCTCAGCCTAAACATACAGGTGGTTCTGGAGCAAACAAAGAAGAAGCACTGTTGTCACATGTTGCACAGGCTCGGCTTCACAGTGAGGGAAGATCATTTACAATTAGTTATTTGGCAGATGCTTTTATCCAAAGCGACTTGAGATACAAGGTACAAGGGTAGGCAGGGTAAGCATAAGGAGGTCTTGGCTTAGGACCCCTACTGGAGGTCGGCCACAGCCAGGATTCAATCCCAGTCTTGCACATGGAGAGTGGCGACCTTATCACTACTCTATTCAGATCAGAATGTCATCAAGGTAAACAAAAACAAATCTGTTCAATATATCTGCCAAAACATCTTTAGCCAAGTTTTGGTACACGGCTGGTGCTTTTGTTCAGACCAAACAGTATTTGGAGTGCCCTACCAGGTGTTAAAAGTTATCTTCCATTCATCCTCCTCTGGGATTTGGACCAAGTAATAATCATTACCAAGGTCCAACTTGGTAAAGATGCCCTGCACACACTCAACAGTGGACAAAATGCAGCAGGTAACAGTTCTTGACCATGAAGCCATTGAGGCCCTGGAAGTCAGCGCATGGATGCAGTCCCCCATCCTTATTCCCAACAAATAAAATTCCAGCACCAGCAAGGTGCTGTAGAAAGGACTGATGAGTCCTGCAGCGAGAGCCTCATCCAAATATTTTTGCATGTCCTCAGGTTCTGGAGAAGACTGAGAATAGAGATGACCACGGGAAAGAGAACAGCCAGGAAGAAGATCAACTGAGCAATCACAGGGTTGACGAGGTGGTGGTAAGGTAGCATTAGTCTTATTGAATACTTCTTTCAGATCATGATACCCAGGCAGAACTTTGGACAGATCACGGAACTGCTCTTCGGCTATCCAGATATCAGAGATGGCCAGACAGCAGCACGAAGACAAGTGGTATGCCAGTTAATACCCCAACATTGAGGGTTATGCTTTCTACACCAAGTTGCTCCCAACACTAGAGAGAGCTTTGCAGAATAAATGATGTGAAAGGATAAGGAGAATTGACTTTTTAACTGGGACATTGCTTTTAGAACAAGGGTGATTGATGTGGTCATCAGGTGCTTTTACTTGGACTTGGGTCTGGGAGCCAGAATACTGGAGTCCAAGTTTCTTTTCCAATAGTTTGTTGATGAACTGAGAATTGGCCCTGGAATAGAGGAAAGCCGTAAGGGGATACGATTGACTAGATACACACAGAATGACAGAGGTAAGTGGCCAGGGGGAGATTAGAGATGCTGTTGAGTCCTGTCTTTTGACTGGCAATCAGAGACTATGACTGGGAAAACAGGAGCTTACAACAGACACATTGTGAGAGCTGTAAAGAAATGGCCTGAAACAACTGTTAGTGACATTAGCAACAACCTCCAGAGGGCAGCAATGAAGGTACAATAACCATATACATAATTCGTTGATTGATTGCTGTTATTATTGCTCCAAGAAAAAAAACCTCTTAGTTAAAGAGTTAATGACTGAATGAGCCTTTATCGTTGGGCACAGACAGTTTTACATTAGAGAACACTGTGTGCAACAACCAAGAAGCAACAGAGTTCACAGATGGGTGCCGCAGTCCTGTAGTGGTGCAGACAGGACCGGCTGAAGTGCTGAGACATTACAGAACAGCGCAACATTTCTAAAGTTGTCTTTAAGTAGTGGACAGAATTTGCTTCATTTAGGAACACTAATAAACCACTCTATCTCTATAAAAGTATAGAGGGCTAAGGTACCTCGATCACAAAGAGGATGTTACAGACTTTGTGCATACACAGTCAATACGCTCTCCAATATGTCTCATTTTGTGCTCACCCAGTTGTCTTTTGCAGATAAACTACTGCTGTATGTCAAGACCAAGCCTCTGCTGACAGGACTTTCAGGCTCTGTAGAAGTGAATGGATAATGGTTGTGTTGATGCATAGAGAGTTGGAACAGGCAGTGCAGCAGCTAGAATCTATTATTTATCAGTAGCACAAGGAGTGTAAGGAGGTATGAAGAATTCAGATAGGTGGAGAAAGAGGGGAAACCACTAGTCTCAGAGGCGTAGTCTCTCTCTCTCTGTCTCTCTTACATGAGACACACACACACAGTGTCCTCCACTGGGGACTCTAAAAGCAGATACCATTAGTTGTCTCTCAAGTCCAGATCTAGTGGACTTGAATATGTGATTTTTTATGTTTCAACTTCCTGCACAAGGATTTTTCTCTTGAATACCTGTGTATATTCCCAAGATACTCATGCTTTATAATAATTTAATTCCAATTCCAATTTAGTTAAATCCATAAATCTGTATTCTTTTTTGAAAAGTGGTTTTTAAAAGCTTCAGTTATATTCATCATTGGATTTTTCCTCTTTTATATATGAATGAGTAATCTTTCAAGGAGCCTGGGGTTCGTTTTGTGATTTATCTAGTGTACTTGAGTTGAGTATAATTCAATGAAATATATTATAAACAGGTCTTTGTAGAAATTATAAAACTTCAAAAGATAAAAAAAAACAAACAAACAAAAAAAAAACAGGAATAGAATTGTTTAATTTCAATATCCAATTCAATATAGTGCAATGTAGGTCTAATATTTACTTTTTTTGCTCTGATTTGGTCTTCACTAAATCCAAATATGAGAAAAAATATCTATAGTGCCAAGAAAAGTATGTGAACGTTTTGGAATTTTGTCTTTTTCTACATTAACTATTTCTAAGTAATGTGAACTGATTTTCATCAAAGTAAAGAGTATTAACAAATATAATGTGCCTAAAAAAATTCAGATCTTTCATGTCTTTATTGAGAACAACTATAAAAACCTCATAGTGCTAGTGAAAAAAGTATGCGAATCCTTGTAATTAATAACTGGTTGACCCCCTTGGTAATAAACCCAACCATGTGCTTCATGTAGCTGTGGATCAGACCTGCACATCATTCAGGAGGAATTTTAGCCCATTCTGCAGAACTGCTTTAGCTCTGTCATATTCTTTGGACCTCTCAGGTTTGTGGCTCTCTTCATTCCATAGCATCTCTATTGGGTTGAGGTCTGGGCTCTGACTTGGCCACTCCAAAAGGCAGATCTTGTTTTTCCCAAGCCATTCTGTTGTGTGTTTTGGGTCATTGTCCTGTAGCATCAGTCAACTTCTACAGAGTTTCAGCTGCCGTTCTCACATTATGCTGAAGAATTTTTTATTGCACTTGAGAATTCCTTTTCCCCTCAGTCACTGCAAAGCAGGCCCAAACCATGAAGTGAAGTTTCCTCCACTATACTTTATGATTGGGATGATGTTTTCATGATGATATACAGTGACCTTTTTACACCAGATGTAGTGCTGTGTGTTCTTTCCAAATAGTGCAATCTTGGTTTCATCAGTCCATAAACATTTTGCCAGTACTGCTGTGGAGTGTCAATGTGCTTTTTGGCAAACTTCATTCATGCAGCAATGTTCTTTTTAGTAAGCAACAACTTCCTTCACAATGTCCTGACATAGACGCCCTGCTTGTTCAATGTTTTACCTACTGTAGACTCATGAACACAGATGTTAGCCAGTTCCAATGATGCCTTTAAATCACTCTGGGTTGTTTCTTTACCTCATTGAGAAGTGTTTGTTGTGCTCCATCTCAATTGATGGGATTAACTGACCACCCACTTCTTGGTAGAGTAGCCACAGTCCCAAAGTGTCTCCATTTGTAGATTGTTTGCCAAACTATAAACTGATGAATTTCTGGAGTCTTAGACATCACTTTATACCCTTTTCCAGCCCTTTCCTGCAAATCACCAATTTTTAAACGTAGGTCCCCTGAAAGCTAATTTTGATGAGGCATGGCTTACATAAGCACATTCTTCTTGTGCGGAGCAAACTCAAAAAGCTCTAGTCCACATAGTCCACAACTACAAACTTAGAAACTTTATATAAATAAAAACTTTGACAAGAATCCAGGTATGCTAGCACCTGACTCCAGTCTTTATTGATAATGTAACACATGATGGCAGTTTTAGGGACTAATGACACCAGGATTAACCTCTACCAAAGTACTGAAAAAGTAGAAAAAGTATTGAGTAGAAAAGGTTCTATACTAATTAAGCTCATGTGTGAAACATGGTGGTGTTACAGTTCCTCCCTCTGTCCCGTCTGTTGGTTTGGTTTGGTTTTGTTCTGTCTTTCTCCTGCCACACACCCATACATGGACTTCTTCTTCCTCCACTCTCCACACTCTGGACTCAGTTCACCTGGTCATCCCTCTGGTTTATAAGAAACTCCTCAGTCCTCAGTTGAATTGCTGGTTTGTTGGCATTATACACGCAGTTCTCTGCATTTCCTCTGGTTAGTTCGTTTGTTTGCTGGTTTGATGTTCATTGTCGTGTCTTTCATGCCCCGTATCAACCACCTCTCTGGTCGGTTCGTTTTTTGGTCTGGTTTCTTAGTAAGTTTAAACCGTTTTGTTTTTAAGGTAGAATTGTTTGGTCTGCCTTTTGCAGTGTGTTTTAGTTGTTACTTTGTCCTGTTAGTTTTGTATGTTTGTTCCTGTTTGCCTGCCTGCCGCAGTGATTTTGGTTTGTCACTTTGTACATTTAGTTTGTCTGTTAGTTTCATGTCCGCATTAGTGCGTGGTTTTTTGTTGGTACTTTGTATGTTGTCGTTAGAGTTTTAGTTGGAGTTTTGCCTGTGTTTCCACAGTGTTTTATGTTATGATGATACTTGATACTTTGATACTTTGTTCATGTTTGTTAGTGTGACCGTTTTTGTTAATATATCCTTTTGCTCTTACCCGTTTGGTCCCCGTCAGTCCAGTCAGTCAGTTCGTAACAGGTGGTGGTAGTGTCATGCATGCATGCTAATCTTTTTTAATGATATAACTCAGTGGTTAGCAGTGGGATGAATTCAGAGGTGTTCAAAAACAGGTAATCGATGTATCAAAACCAATTAGGAGTAATTTCATAATGCAGCAAGACAATGATCTGAAACACTTCAACAGAAGGAAAAAGAGGAAGGTTTTAGACTGGATGAGCCAGTCACCAGACCTTAACCCAACTAATCATTTCACCTTCTGAGAAACTCCCCAAAACAAACTGAAGCCTGGAAAAGCACATCAAAAGAAGAAACCACCAGTTGATCACAATTTAAATACAAAGAGGGGATAGGTACCTGTAATATCATGAAATCATTCCAAGACAGAATTCTTTTGTATTATGTGTGTATTTTATGTAATTGTGAAACAAATGATGTTTTAGTTTTTTTTATTTAAAAAAAAAAAAGTTTGAGGCACAAGTCACAAATTGTCAGCTCTGTCCTCTTGGAAATGTACTTTAGCTCCATTTGCTGTGTTCTGAGTTTAGTTTATACAGTGGCAATGAGACAAATGCTGGAAATTTACAGCAAATCCCAAATCTGATTTAGCAGCAGTGTGTGAGTGAATAAATGAAGTATCACATGTTGTTCCGGCTTTCATCAGAGCTCAGATCTCGTTTCACTGTGTCAGAATCAGATTGAGGACTAAGGCATGAAAACGGAAAAAACAAAGACGACTGATGAGCTTTGCATCATTGTGGTTTGTATGTACTGTACTGTATGAATTAATCTTACATTCAAACAAAGATGGCACCGAAACAATCACATTCAGTAGTCAGTCCTAAAGCCGAGAGCTTGGGCTTTCATGTTGCATGCCTGAAAAGACAATTACATAGGTACACTTAGCTAGTATTTTATTTAAGTGGTGTATTGATCAGGTTTGAGTGGTGCCTTTTGGAAGGGAAGAAACAACCTATTTTAGGCCAAGAAACAGTCTGCCTTTGACGGCCATTTGCATCCAGTGGCTCTCAATCGATGGGATGACTGGAACAGAGCATAAAGGCGTGTTTTAGCTGGGTGAGCGGAGTGATTCAAGGTGGACATGATGAGATGTAATTACTGTCACAGTGGCTTCATTAAACACACTCTGCTGCATCGTGCCAACAAGTGATCGGGATTTCAGCTCAACTGTCACATCCCACACATGAATTGGTCATAATTACAGTGGTATACTTTCTTCAAATGAAAGCCGTGGTCAGAAGTCTATGAGAGGACTCAAACGCAGATAAGCAGTTCCAAATGAGAACAGGAATTTTGTTTAACTGAAAAATACAATTTGTAGTGACATGCATACACCACAACTTCAGTACTGTGACGTTTAACACTGTCTGATTGTGTAATTACTTAATATTTCAAACTTTCTTTACATTACATTTAGCAGGCACTTCTATCCAAAGCGACTTACAAGTGAGATACAAGGTAAAAGGCAGGATAGAAGTAAGGGGGTCTTGCTTAAGGACCCCTAATGAAACTAGGCCACAGCTGGGATTTGAGCAAATTTCTATTTATTTGTTACTATTGTCAGACTTAAAGTTATTTCAGTGACCAGTTTGGGTTATTCTTTGTTTAATGGAAGGGTACCAACAATTTTATATCTGTATGTTCACTCTGCTGTCATGATGTGCAACACAATCCATCCCTTGTATTTATTCTCTATTGTGTTCCCTGTTAGTTTGCTAGTGTGTCATCTTTGCTTCGTCAGATCCTTTTCCCGTTTGTCCTCCCCCGACCACCAACTTTTGTCCTCCATGATCTGTATGTTTACATTTACATTTACATTTAGTCATTTAACTTACGCTTTTATCCAAAGCAACTTACAAGTGAGGAACAAGGCAAGCAAACAAAATCTAAGTCAAGAAGAAACAACATCAAAGCAAAGTGCTATCAAAAAAGTGTTTCTGTTTCAAGAGATGTGAGAACGGAAGAGTAGAGAATTTTCTTTTTTTTTAGTGCAAAGTAAGATGAGGAAGAGTTCTGTTTTCAGCAGTGTTTTAAATATTAAAGTGAGGTGGCTGAGTGTGCAGAGTTCTGCAGCTCATTCCACCATCGTGGGATCACTGAGTTGAACAGTTTTCCTTGGTGTCGACTGTGTGGTGCTGGTACCACCGGACGTCATTCACCGGTTGAGCGCAGTGGACGGGAGGGGATGTAGACCTGAATGATTGAACTGAGTTAGATGGAGCTGTGGAGTTAACCACTCTGTAGGCAAGAGACAGAGCCTTGAACTTGATCCTTGCAGCCACAGGAAGCCAGTGCAAAGATCTGAAGAGCGGTGTGACATGAGACCTTTTTGGTTGATTAAAAATGAGGCGTGCTGCCGCATTTTGGATCATCTGGAGGGGTTTGGTCGTGGATGCCGGTAAACCCATCAGTAGTGCATCGCAGTAGTCAAGACGAGATAAGATCAACGCCTGTGCAATGAGTTGGGTTGTGTACTCCGTCAGATAGGGTCTGATCTTTCTGATATTGTGGAGGGCAAATCTACACGACCTAGAGACTGTGGCGATGTATGTTAGTTAGATTTCTCGTTAGTGTTGGTTTTGTTTGTTACAGATTTCTTACTTGTAAGCTTCCTGCTCTGCAGTGGTTTTTCATTTGTAGCTGGTCCAAATTTATAGCCTCCTGACTCCGCAGTGATTTAGTTTTCTTGTTTTGCTAGTAAGATTATCTTTAACGTGTTCTCCTGCCTTTGCAATGACCTTTGTTTTTTCCTTTGATTGTTGGCTTTTTTGCCAGCTCTAGCTGGGATCTTGTGTTGTACACTTTTTGTTAATAAATATTCTTGCACTTTATTCAATGTGTCTCCTTGTACTTCCACATTTGGATTCCCCTTTTTGCTAGCTTGTAACACAAATATGCTTCCTTTGTCCATTTTCATCAATAAGTTAACTATCAATGTAATCTTCTACTATTTGATGATGGAGGCCACTGTGCTCATTAACTTTTGATCAGCATTAAAGATCATTAGGATCTTTAATGCTGCAGAAATTCTGTACCCTTCCCCAGAACTGTGCCTCAATACAATCCTGTCACATGTAAATGTAAATCACTGATTAGACATCTCATAATAAATCAGATGTCTATAGACAATTCCACGAACTTTATGGCTTGGTTTATGCTCTGCACATGCACTTTTAACTCTGGGACCTTATATGGACAAGTCCAAATCATTTCCAATCAACTAAATTTTCTACAGGTGGACTCCAAATTCGTTGAAGAAACATCTTAAAGATGATAAGTGGAAACAGGATTCACCAGATCTCTTTTGAGTGTCATGGCAAAGGCTGTGAATACTTATGTATTCTCTGAATTATATGTACTGTATGTACTTATAATTCCTCTAAACCATCAAACCATCCCAACTACACTCTCAAAGATGTCTTACCTAAGATCAGCACATCCATATTAGATCAGATCAATCTATCTTTACAAATAGGCTACGTACCACAGGCTTTTAAGGTTGCTGTAGTCAAGCCCTTACTCAAAAGGCCTACTCTGGACTCACGGTTTATATCCAATCTGCCCTTTATCTCTAAAATCCTTGAAAAGATAGTTTCTAAGCAATTGTACGACCATCTGCGCAGTAATAACTTGTATGAAGATTTCCAGTCAGGATTTAGAGTACATCATAGTACAGAAACAGCACTGGTAAAGGTTACTAATGATCTTCTATTAGCATCAGACAATGGACTACTCTCTATACTTGTCATGTTAGACTGATTCTTTTCACTTTATTTATGTCCCCTTAGGCAATATTATTAGGAAACACTCTATAAATATCCATTGTTATGCAGATGATACCCAGCTATACTTATCTATGATACTAATCAATTAGTCAAACTTCAAGCTGCTTAAAAGACATAAAGACCTGGATGTCCTCCAATTTCCTTCTCCTAAATCCAGACAAGACAGAGGTTATACTGTTTGGGCCTAAAAATCTCATTTCAATTGATGACTTAGTTCTGGCCTCAAGTAATACTGTAAGAAATCTCAGAGTTATCTTTGATCAGGATATCTCCTTCACTTCATACATCAAATAAATCTCTAGAACTGCCTTTTTTCACCTGAGAAACATTGTTAAAATTAGGAGCATCCATGCATTTATTACTTCCAGACTGGACTATTGTAATTCCTTATTAATAGGATGTTCCAATAACTCATTAAAGAGCCTCCAGTTAATCCAAAATGCCGCAGCCAGAGTTCTGACTGGAATTAGTAAGAGAGATCATATTTCTCCTATGTTAGCTTCTCTCCATTGGCTCCCTGTAAAATCCAGAATTGAATTTAAAATTCTTCTCCTCACTTATAAATCCCTTAATAATCAGGCTCCATCTTATCTTAAAGAACTCATAGTTCCATATTTTCCAAGCAGAACCCTCCGTTCTCAGACTGCAGGTTTACTTGTGGTTCCTAGAGTTTCCAAATGTAAAATGGGAGGCAGAGCCTTTAGCTATCAAGCCCCTCTCCTGTGGAACCAGCTCCCAGTTCAGGTTCTGGAGGCAGACACCCTCTCCACATTTAAGACTAGACTTAAAACTTTCCTCTTTTATAAAACTTATAGTTAGAGATGGATCAGGTGACTCTGAACCATCTCTTAGTTATGGTGCTATAGGTTAGTTTTGGTTGGCGGTATACAAATAAAACTGAATTGAATTGAATTGTGTACATGGGAGTTTTTTATTTCAGATTTTAGACAAACTTATTTCATGTTGTCATTGTAATGAGAAAAATAATAAATTTAACCAATTTTGGAATAAGGCCGTCTCATACTCAAACTTTCAGTAGACTTAGTTAGTGTTTACTGGAGAAGAGTCATCTGTCGCTGCTGACAGATGTAAAGATGATGCTCTGGGATCTTCTCTGATGCCATCTGTGCTGTATCTGATTCAGATAGGATCTCACCAGACACAGCGAGATCCAGTGAGTCAGCTCTAAAGTATATTTCGAATATTTGAATCATCTGCTTTCTCTCTGCATCTTGACACGATTTAGCCATTTTGACTTTCAGAATCACGACGTAGCAACTGTCAGTCATCAACATGCAAGCTGGATTATCTTTGGCAGTAAAAATGAGATTTAACCAATAATAGTTTAACAGTCTCATTTCATACAGCTATTAGTCAACACAACATTAAGTCATGCAGATCACGTTTTAATAGTGTTGGTGGTAAGTTGTGCTCAAACCCCAGGGTTGGTGGTTCGATTCCTGGTTAATCCTGGCCATATGGTGACAAGACAATGAAACCCCCTCAAAAACACCATCTTGTATGTGTAGCTCTCCAACAACAATCCTCCTTAGGTTGGTTAAAGATTGGTTTCACGATTAACAGGACAAATTATGCCATATCTTCCTGCTGTAGGATGCTCAGTTTCTGAATGTGTAGCATGAGCCTGACTTTAGCTGGCACACTCCTCATATTGAATTTTGTTAGTGTGGTAACACATGCTCCTCAGTACTGTCACTCTACCACTCTCCCGTCTGTTTCGCACTCAACTTCACAGTATCACACACACACACACACACACACACACACACACACACACACACACACACACACACACACACACACACACACACACACACACACACCAAAAAACACCATTTCTCCATCTCCCAAAAAGCACTTAAGAGCACTGGACCCTCCCTTCTGTTCCTCTTCTCTTTTCGAGTTCCCAGTGAGCCCTCAGATGAAGCCCATGTAGAAGTCTAAAGACTAAACTGCTCCATTCCTCTGTTTGAATATGCAGATGGGCCATGATTGGATGACACTGTGTGTGCTTATGAGTGCATTAGCTGCCTTATTATGAGCAAGCAAAGATACAGGCCTTCATCAACTGAGCCATTTCATTAGCATAGTTGTAAATTAAAGTTGCACTAATCAACTTTTTATATGTATAATGGATCTAATGACTAACTGTGATGTGACAGCAGTCACCCTGGCCAGTGCATAGACTGGGCTCCCATAGGGAGTTCCCATAAGTTTAACACACCTACTTGTCTTGAATTCTCACTCTCAGGGTCCTCGTTTTGGTGGCTCTGATCATATCTGCTTTCTAGTGTCAGGTGAACAGTGGACGTATGGGATGAGGGGAGCAAGCAGGTGAAGGAATCATTGAATTTAGGGATCAGAGAGCAAGTTGGTAATACTTTGATGGAAAGAGAGTCTTAGATGTTATGAGTCTGCCTATGATTTTATCAAATAAGACACTTCTTGGAATGCATGGCTAACCAGGATGGAATTATTTTTAAAGCATAGGTTCACAAAATGTGTCTTTTGAACACATCAGTCAGGCGCTGATATGAACACTAAAGGAGGGTTTTTCATATTCCTCTCGTTCATACTGGCTAAAGCTCTTATTATGGAAGTGACAAGAGTCAACATCAACAGTCACGAATTGTGTATGAACACATATTCAAAGTTAAAATGAGTCTTCGGAGATCTTCCAAAGTTAAAACCTTTTCAGTTGAAAATCCCTGTTGAGTTGCAGTGAAAGTTAAAAAGAAGGAATTTTATTCATGTAATACATTTGAAAGGCTGGAGATATTATCTACATATAAAGCTTTTGCACAGATGGAGGACTGTGGACTTTCACTTCAATAATAAACTTCTCTTCGAAGGATCTCTTATGGGTCAGTATTAATAGGAGGATTGATCAGAGCAAGTAAAGCCAGTTTCAGTGCTCATATGGTCACCTAACTGTAATTCTACACCCACAGTAGACATTAAAATCAATTTTGATAAAAACTCTTAACCAGCAAATGCACCGAAAAAGTTGTTGTATCTGCAACAAAAGGTTGAATGTGTTTTTCAGCCGTTTCATTACAGCATGTATCTATACATCATTCTTAGTCCTACAGCTTCTGCTCTGCCAGAGTGAAACACCGTTATGCACGACCTTTCTTTGTAATAACTTTATTAGATCTACTGCAAATGACAACAAGCTAATATAAAAAACCTTTCACACACATGTACACATAGACAGACAGGTCAGCTATAGATCAATGACAACTTTGTGTGTCAGTTCCTTTTTCCATCTGTCTCTTTCAACAAAAGCAGCATTTCACATTTTACCAGAGATACAATGAGACTTCAGAAATAGTGTCAGACTGTTACAATCAGCTCTGTGTATGCCACAACCATCTGATAGCAGTGATAACTACTAATACTAACAAAGGACAACAATAGAAAAACAGCTTCTTTGAGGTGCCGTCCCCCATCCCCCAGCAGTCAGACAGTGCATGGTTGTTTAGGTTAGTTGTCACAGCGATGGTGTTGGATCTGCTAGTAAAGCTGCAGTCTCCATGATTCGGGTCTATGGTCAAGACGCTTTCATCAGACCATCTTAAGTCCTGCAGCCCAGGCGCAAAGACAGCTTGTAGGCAGCTGTGGGGCTCAAGGTGACAGATGAGCAGACAGGGCTCATCTTACCACTGAGTTGTGAGTTAACCTCCTGGTAGGCTACATCACTGTTCTATTCATTGTGGATCAAATTTACCTGCACTGTTGTCAATGTGAGAGCAGGTCATAAAACCTTAGAACCTAGTTAAACCCAGGAAACATGCTTTTTGGCCATACTTGAATAAAGTTTAAGTGCACATCCAGCACAGTAGATGGCAGTGGCACCCTCATTGTTAGAGTGTGCGCAGAGATCATTAGCTCTATGGTGTTATTGCACCGAGTATGGAGCGGGAAGTTTGAAGTGTAGTGAACAAACCCTCAAGAGACACCATGAAAAAATATTTAACAGGGATGAAAAGAGAGATACATGTAGAAAGAGAGAGAGGTAATGAGAGAAACGAAAGTCACCCTAAAGCTAAGACGAGGAAATATGACGAAGGTTATGTAGCGCTCGGCTTGGCTTGACAAGGAACAACTGTTAGGATTACTGTGTCGGGGGGTGGGGGGTAGTGGTGGTGGTGTTTATTCATTCCTGAGGGCGGGGGGTGGGGGCATAACAGAAAATAATTGAGAAGCACTGGTTTAGAGGAAGAAACCTCCAGCACAAGGCTGGGGTTCATGATGGATGGCCATCTGCCTCGATCGGCTGGGGTGAGTGGAAAGAGGAGAGAGAAAAAAAAAACAGCTAAAACAAAAGAGCATGTTGGAGTTAGAATGTCTTCACCAAAGTCACAATGTTTAACGTGACAAAACACAGTCACAATTCTTTATCCATCTTTGCCATTTGTCAACTGCTTTACCTCCTAAGAGTCAAGGGGGTGCTGGAGTCAATCTTAGATGTTAGCAAACCAGTTGAACGCTGGTGCAAAGACCAGAGCATCAGTCAGTTGTAAATTCACTTGTAAATACACCCAGACACTTCTTCCCAGACATTAACTTGTTCTTGCCACTGTAGCTGTTCTTGTACCATTCCTTGAAATACAAATTATAATTAAAAAAAAAAAAAGACAGTCAAGCACTTAAATAAAACATGAAGTGAAATAAGTAAAAGAGAAACTGTAGGAGTTTGAGGTATTTGTTAATGAAATGTTTCAGTTTTGCACAGTGACTGTGAGAAACGGCTACTGTATGGAGCATTTTAGGAGGTGACAGGGCAGGTGGGCAGCTAAGTGTGGCGGTCATTCATGATGAGAGGTAGAAAAAGCTGCAGTATGGGGAAGAAAGCTCACTGTTGGAAGTTAGTTTTATGTACTAATTACTTTTTTTAATGCTTAAGTGAACAGTTTGGTGTTCAGTAAACTATTAAATGTATGAAATAAACATCTTTCTTTGAACTTGGAAGTTAAGTGCCACATTTAGAAAAGCTCTGATTGACTTCAATCTTTCAAAGTGTGTCTTCAAGCATACTCTCCATTAAGGCAGAGGAGGAAGGAAGAGACTAATTCAAACTGTATTCGTGTATATGTTGAGGTTATAATAATCAAAGCCGATGATAATTCTTTCATCACTGGGAAATATTATGAAACAAATAGGAATTAATTAGAGGGTATCTGATTAGATAGTGAGTATTAAACATTAAGATTAAGGATGTGATTTGTTCTCTCTCTGCCTCTGCCATCTGTTTCTCATATTTCATCTGTCTGCCTTTGTAGATGTGGTATTTACAGTTTTTAAACCCGCTTTATTCTCCATCTCCTCAATATTCATCTCTGCTGGATTTGTACTGATAATTATCACTCATCTTAGCAGTTACATGTCAAATCTCAGCCAATTCCACTGACTGCAAAAGAACCTTTTAATAAAATCCAAAATGAGTAGTGGCTTATCATTTGCTTTCATTTTTTTTTTCATTAGATTCTACAACTACTGTGATGTTCTAACAGTGTACCACAATGAAAAACAACAAATTGAATCCCTTGCCCTGGTCTGCAGTGCACTGGATTGCTTTTGAGGTAGCCTTCTGTCATGTTACAAATTAAATGTAAAATACATTTGCATGATTTGATTACACTGTGTATTAGTAAGTTACTTGTTGTTTACAGACACACAGTTCTTGTCACCCGTTTACTAAGACAGTATGAGACCTTAACCTTAACCTAATCTATTATTCTGGAAAAGACAAGTCTTTCAGCACCTCACTGTGCTATTATGTGTTCCAGCTCTCATGGACACTCTTCCCTGGGTAAGCTGGCCAATGCACAGACAAGCTGCCGTACAAGATTAGACTTGCAAGATGAATCTTTGTTGGCTTCTCTTAAATCTAAAGACATTCCCCAGTGCTACACATATTTTTTTAAAGAACTGATTACTTCTATTGTTCTCAGTCTCTCTCAGTAGCAACCTTCTCCAGCTGTATCCTGACTGTGTGTGTTGTGCCTGTAGCAGAAGGAAAAGCCCAGCGCTGCAGGCCACACGGCGCTGTCTCAGCACCTTGGATCAGTCAACCCAAGCCCTGAAGAATGAATGGTCATGCCTTTCTGAGTCAATCTGTGTGTGAATTACTGAATATGCAGTGTTTCTGTGTGTGTGTGTGTGTGTGTGTGTGTGTGTGGAAATCCTTTGTGCAGAGGTGGGGTTAGTGAGTTTGACAGTCACTTTTTATCTCCTTACATGACATCTCCATCAAAGATTAACAGGGAGAAAGAAATATGAAGCACTAATGGAGGCGTGTGGTGAACTCATAGTGTGGTTACTGCTGTCATCACTAATGCTGCCACTGGGTAACCACTCTCTCTCTCACACACACACACACACACACACACACACACACACACACACACACACACACACACACAAACACACACAGAGAAACCAGGACTGAAGTGACTGATGTGCTCTACCTCTCAGTCTACTGTCCAGATGGCGATGGGACACAGAGAAAACAGGGTTAAAGGTTTAAAATCTGTTCATTCCCATTAAAAAAGTCAAACTGCACTCAAACAAACATACAAAAAAGAAAAAAAAACCCTGTCAAAGATGAATCTGTCAGAAGCGCTTCTGACTAACTTCAACCCAGAATACAAAGTGTGAATCTTTTATGGGATTCTGTTTTATCTAACCACGGAGGTTATTTATTCATTTCTCTGTTTCATTTACTGACAAAAACATGGTCATGCAGAGTTAAAAATTTATATAAAGGCAACACTGGCCTATTTTTGAAAGACAATATTATTCTGAATTTATGGTTACAAGGAAACACCACCACCAACAACACACCAATACAGTCCAGCCATCTCACTACCTTAGTTTTTTTTACCTCAGTGATTAGTTATGTTATATGCTTGCAGTAATGCCAATACTGCATATTTTACATATTGCATTTATGAAGCCTAACTAACAAAATATTAGGATTCTCCAGAGGAAGTATTAAGTGAAGATAAATGCACAGTGAGCTCTGATAGGGCTGGACCCCTCAGTACAGCATGACTTCACTGCAGAACCACTGAATCTGTTTTACAACTTCGTGTTTACTGTGCAAAACACATTTGGATTGCTGAGTCTACTGTAGATACACAACATTTAAATAAATGCTTTTCTTTCAATTTAGAGACATGCATCCGTTGTGCTGCTGCTGGGTAAAGACTACAGCTGTATAAGAAAGTCAAAGAAAAGGAGCTACAGTGCATTATTCTAAACTGTTCTGACTGTAGAATAATGTGGTTATTGCTGAGTTATAATATGTTATATTATTGTTTGTAAATGGCAACAGCTATTAGCTAGCTATTAGCCCTATAGAACACAGGTCTGATCCCCTGAAATGCAATAGCAATAGCTTTCAGTGCAATATGGGCTATCCTGATGTAATTCCATCACTATGGAGTCAAGAGGATTCTGGGCTGTGATGAGTGACCTCAGGATAGAACAGGTTGTAGGGTTTGCCCCGGGGATTGGAGGAAAGAAAGAACAGTTGACTTCACTGGCCTTGAAGTGACCCTAAAAAAAGAGCTTGAACAAAGAGTACTGTCTGGGCTCCACTGAAACATGGCTATAAAGAGGCTGCTATCTCAGACTCAGAGAATGAAAACGATCTAAGCAAATAGGTCATGATATTGATTTAGAAGCAAATCATATACAGATCTATTCACTTTGTGGATCATCTAGGTGTCTACCACACGTCTGTTAACCTTATTTAGTTTCATGTTTTAAAACAGAAAAATGTCCAATGTCCAATATAAAAGTGACATTAATGCAGAACATTGCCTCTTTAGATGGTGATGGGGTGATGGTGAGGGGACCCTTCCCTAAAGTCTTGTTGAGCTTTAGGCAGTGCCTTGACATCCACTCCAAGATATTTGCCAGGCAAGCAGAGATGCGTTCCACCTGATTGAAAAGAATAGTTGGGTGTCCTCAGCATACATTAGCAGTGGTAGAAGAAGCTACTTGAGTGTATGAGGACCCAAGCTGCAAACGGAGAGAGTGCATAGCCTGAGAGAGGACAGTCTGATGTTTCATCATGTCAAATGCAGCACACATATAGAACATGTGCATTAAATTGCTATGGTGTCCTGGAGCAAAAATAAGTAGCTTCGCATAGTGTGGATTATTTTTTGCCCAGGGACACAGTAAACGTCCTGTACCACCTGTTTTTTTGTGTTTTTTTCTGAACAGCGGAATGCACCTTGTGCAGTCCCAGATGGAACACTAAAGCTGACAATGTTACTCTGCTAACACAGGTAACACACAGCCTACACCTACACAGTATTGTAGCCACTCATATTTGCCAATAATTGCATAATTTACCAATCTCATAATGTAGCCAAGGTCAATTTATATACTTTATGTTAGCTGTGTGCACGAGGGTAACTTTGGTGCAAGTCTGTGGACTGTGGCAAGAAACCAAAATATGTAGAAAAAGGGGAAATCCTCTATGCCATGCCCAACTCTACTTTGTAGTAGTAGATGCATACCAATTTTTTTTTACTGAACTGAAAAATGCTCTTTTCTCCTGGAAGAAATAACTGAAAGAATAGCAAACGTGCTATTTTCTCTCTTCTTTCTCAGTGGAGATTCATTTGCAACCATTTCCAAGACCACACTTTTAATGAGCAAGGTTTTTACTGTAAAACTTTATTTTGAGAAAATTAAACAACTTGTTAATACATCATCATATACTGACGGTAGACTGCCCACAGCAAGTTTCACACCTCCAAAAATTACATTAAAAAACAGAGAAGCTGGACAGTATTTGGATTTTTTGAAGAATATCATTGTTTGTCCTATAAATATTTGGTACAAAATGACTGAATTACAATATAAAGAAAAGCATGTGGACATGTTTGAAACCTTCACAGCAGACCACGTTCACAAAACACAACTGGAACAACTTGCTGCTTTAACTGGAACTGCCAAATCACACAATCCTGATATCAAATAAGAACAAGAATAAATCTGAATCTGTCGTCCTTATAACTTTTTAAACACAGCACTGCGGTTGATTGTTATGATGATTTTGTCCTTTTTTCAGTATTTAGCATGACATCAAAATAAATGACAAGTATGTTCCCATCCAGTGTTGGTTAATTACACTGGTTAACAACAATGCTTTGTGTCTCTGTATGACACCTGAGGGTAGGCTCATTAGGAAAGCAGTTCAGTTTCTTTGCTTGTCAGCAGCCAGGTAATTCTGTGCCAGAAAACCTTTGGGTAAACACATTTGCATCATATCCTCAAACTATATGAATACTAAGGAGGAAACAGGTATGAGCAGGAAATGACATGACGTTGAGAACAAGGTTACCAGTCACTGAAAGACATTGAGGCTGCGTTAGGGGCTCTAAAGTATGGCTGTCACTTTTTGAAACAGGTCTAATATGAACAGGTAAATGTTGGAATTAATTTATGGTACATAGTCTAATCCCAGGGTAGTAACTGATTAGGCCGTGTTCATTTGCAGTAACACTGCAATAAACTACAGTAACAGGTGGCTGAATTTGTTGTATCATTTGTCTGTAATTGTCCACTTTAATCCAAAATGCCTCCACACATTACTTCTCAGATGTTTTGGGATAATCTGATTTGAATGTTTTTGTTACCTGTATTTTGCTTTAAACATGCATTTTTTTTGCCTTGAAGCGAAATTAGGTTTAGTTATTATGGGCTAGCTATTTCTCCCATCAGCGACAAATTATTTCTGTATTTTATAGAATTGTTAATAGCTTTTTATTGCCCATGTTGAGCTATAGGGAGTGCCTTGACATTCACTTGTAGATCCTGAACAATAGCTGGGCATCATCAGTATAGCAGTTAGGGGGAAGCTCAAAAAGAGTGTTACAGCACCAATTGTCCTTGTATAAAAGGCACGGTCATTATGCAAAGCTAAGTGGTTTTATATTTACTGTACAAATGTTGGACTAGTAACAGTCTTTTTAGTATGCAACTCTTTGGATTTAGGCTTATTAATAAGAAGCAAATAAGCCTAAATGTTGTTGTGGTACTGTGTCACTTTTGTTTAACATAAAAATACATCACTCTTCAGCTACCAAGTACTTTTCCGCACGAAACCAGCCAGGTTCTATGTTCAAGTTGCCTGTACAGTTGAGGACCAGATAACCAAATAGGATAATAAATATAGGATAAAAGATGATAAAATAGTAAAATGAAATAAATATGGAACTGAGAAGAACTGCAGATTTGAGGATCATTCTCTGGAGATTTGTTTGCTACATTAAATGTAGCCATTTGATCCACTGTTATTTGGAGGACAGGAAATACTTGCCCTTCCGCCTTTACTCTAACAACATGCAGAATGTTGGTGAAGTGGGGAGAAAAAAGACCACCTTGCATTCAAGTTCTGAACAAAAAGTGACAGCCACACTATAAAGGCAGAACTTCTTCATGTTCTTCAGGTACAGTAAATATAAAACATCTTCCCAATGAAAAGACTATTGAAAAACCTAGTCAGACTGTGGTTGTTCTTCAGCTTCTAGGTGTGAATGTGGGGAACTGTATAAATGTGATCAGGGTGTTTGGTCCTGGCTTGGTGGAAAGGGGGTATCATTGAAAGTACCCTGAATAAATAATGGTTGAAACAAGACTGGTAAAATTTAAGATTTATAGTACTTGCATACTTCCTTGTAACTTGTATACTCCCAATATAATTCTGTTCAACCACAGTTCTGACACAATAAACACTTAAAAAGCTAAAAGTCTAGAAACGATGTGGTGAACATCTCTTCTTTTTGTGTGCAGCACAAAAAAAAAAAAAATCAATCAAAAAATCTAAATACCTGTGTAAACAAAGAAATCAGTGCATTTAGTCATATGAGTTGTCCTCTTTATACACTGTGTCCCAAAGAAGGCGATTTTCAACCAGCGATCCTTCAGAATAACTTGTCTGGAATGGTCATTTTACACAAGACAGCAGAAAAGACAAAAAGCAATTAATTTAGTCATTAACCCCCCCTCCTCAGTTTCAGCCAGCCTACAGGCGTCCAAGGTTCAGCTTGAAGGGCAGCAGAAGGGCACTTAGTCAAAAAAAAAAAAAAAAAACTAAACATATATTCCCCACACTCTTCACTTCATATATGCAGCTGATAGTGTGTTTGGTCCAGTCCTGAAGTAACTACACTGGGGCTTTGTTGCTGACCTGCTTCCACACTTCATTCAGTTTGGCTTAAATGGCACATCTAAAGCCACAAGAAACACTACAAAACAGTTATTTGGTAACCCAGGAAAGATTAAAGCAAAGTCGCAAAGTATTAAAAGTCCAATTCTCAATACAAAATAGAGTTCAATTTAGATTAAGAAGTTAAGTTAAACATGGGTGGAACTGAAGTTCTTTGGCTCCACGATTACGCTGGTTGATTTACATTTCCATTAGTTTCCATTCCCAAAAATAGATATTCAGGACTTTTGTTTCCTTTTAAAATGAATCAGTTTCAGGAGCCATGTGAAGTAAGACTGGGTCAAAAAAGTTCTCACATTTTCTTAAAGCTCATCACCAATGTTCCCAATCTCCAGTATTGGGTTTGTAGTTAGACGTTGCTTTCCTCTGCCCTGAATTGTCAAAATGTAACTGAGCCTATGTTTGATGTGGAAATGTGTGTGTGGGTTTTTGGTATCTGTGTTAGGAGAAGTCACTGTCTTCTGCCCCATACAGGTCAGCTAGTTTCCTGAACCTGGGCCCCCAGTCACTCAGGTAGTGGTAGTCCTGTTCAGCCTCAGACGAAGCTGAGCCCAGTGAGCTCAGTGACTCAGCCACTGAGCCTGTACCTTCATAGGCGTAGGTGGCCAGCGAATCATATGGGGGTGCTGTTGGGTTACAGTCATTCTCCAAAACCCTCTGGTTAATGAACTCGCGAACATCCCCGTTATCCCGTGACACCATACCGACAGGAGGCATGATGAGTCCAGGGGCAGTGGGCGCAGGTCGGCAGTTTGGAGGGTACAGCAGGGTGTCAGTGGGAATGATGTCGCGCCTCTGTTTGGCAGATTCCTCCAAGGCTGCCGCAGCGTCCGGGTGCCGTAGCGCTCCGATGTCAAAAGCCTGGGTGTCCTCTTCGCCACCACCCTCATCGTTGTAGCTCACCACATTGTCCCGGACATCTTCCTTAGAGATAATGAGAGGTTCCTGCTTTCTTTGGCGTTTTAATGCTGTGAACAGAACGACGATCACTGCAGGAGACAACAGCGAAAAGATTACAATTAGACGATTTTATTATGAACAGCAGTCATAAGAACATACACCAATAAGCCACAACATTGAATGCATCTGCATGGCCACAGACCAGTAAGGTCCACCACCATGTTGAGCCCTGTCCACCACAACATTATGTCATGGTGGATGTTGTGGCTGACTGATGTACAGCTACTAAAGACAGACACATACAAAACAATTTTCATTTTATTTCAATATTTTAGTTTTGATGGCATGTTTTTACTGATCAACAACTTAAATGCTAAGATCTGGAAACAGGAAGTTAGGGGGACGCTCAGTTCAGTGAATATGCAGACCTCAGCACCACCTGATGAGGTACGTATCTGTTCACCAACAACTTCAACTTATCCCTATCTCAGGTCAGATTCCTCCTGCCTGAAGCCAGACAGTATTATTCCTATGCAAAACAAAAATCCATCACCTGCCTTAATGATTACAGACTAGAGGCTCACACTCATTACCATGAAATGTTTTGAATGGTTGGCTACACAGCCCATTAAATCTTGCCTCTCTCCACTCTGGACCATAGATGTAGGTGGCCAGTGAGTCATATCACAGTCAAACAGATCTACAGAAGACACCATCTTCAGTATCCTTCATACTATACCTACTCATGTACAGTAGGAGAGACATACTTTATGTAAGAATGCTACATTGATTACATTCAACACCACCCCAACAGGATGTTTCACAAACTGTTAAATCTGGATCACTCTTGGTGCACAGATAAAAACCTTTTTGACAAACTGACCAATAGATTTATTAGGGCTCCAATGTACCGAAGTGGGGCTGTATAGGGTGAGCCATGTGGAATGAATTATGTGATTTAGAGCCTACAGAGTTTTATAAATGCAAGATGAGGAGCAGCAGGAAGTGACAGTGTAGCTTTCAGGGGAGTGATATGGCAGCAGGCATGCAGCAAACTAGAGAGCAGAGCATTGGCAGTTGAAGTACATCAAAAGGGTATATTGGATATATGTTGCAGTGAGAAGAATACTCCGTGGTTGTGTGGCAGCAGACTGGAGATGGCTGCCTGGACCAGTTCAGAAGCTTTGCTTCATTTAGAAACAGACATGATACTTAACTCTCCAACAAGTACTAGAAAACAGAACAGTACATCACTACACTAGATGAAAAAGACAAAAAGTTTAAAGTAAAACAGAAAGATTTGGTGTGAAGATGTATATGATAGCGCATCTTCACACAAACCAACACCTGGCACTCTATGCCAAAATGAGTGTAAAACCATGGCTGCACAGACCAGTTACAGGCCAACAGCAGCCTTGGATTTCAGAGAGGACTCAGCCATAAATAATCATACACAACATTTGATTGGCTATGCTCATGTGGGCCAGTTTGAATTTAAATCAAGTGAGAGCACAGTGGGAACAAGAAAGAGCAGAAGCTGTGTTAGGTCAGTGAACTGAAATAACCGATATTGCACACACACAGTAGCATCACAAATCACAACACCAAATGCCTGCAAAGGAGCACGAGAGTGTGAGCTGTGATGTGAATGGGAAAATATACCATACGCAGAAAACAAGGTAAATGCAAAAAGACAAGGAAGATATGTATAGATAAAGAAATCAGTTTTGTATAGTCTGCAGAGAGGAGACAGGCACAGAGAAGAATATATAAGCATCTACTTCAAACCAGTAAATGGATAGAAATTGACATAGAAAATGTATGCTCAACATGGTTAAAGAAGTTTGTATTTATTGCTAAATTCCTTCAGTTTATTTAAAGCCTGCAGTCATTTGAAGGCAGCAAGACACATCCAGTATGTGTTTCTGTGGGTTCTCTCCAGGTAGCCAAGTTTCCTCCACAGTCTAAAGACATGTGGTTAGGTTAACTGGTGAGTGTACACTGCCTGTAGGTGTGACTGACTGACAGTTGGGCTTGCCTGGTGTGAGTGGCTGACAAAGAAAACCCAAAAGTAACACACTCTACTATTTCATTGATCCACCTTTAGCTTTGATTATGGCACACATGGCATAATTTCGATAAGCTTCTGCAATGTCACAACATTTTTTTCCATCCAGAGTTGCATACATTTTTTGTCAAGATCCTGTATTTATAATGGTAGAGTCAGACCACAAGTCTTTTCCAGCACATCCCAAAGATTCTCAATGGGGTTAAGGTCTAGACTCGGGGTAGCTACTCCATCTGTAAAAATAATGTGTCATGCTCCCTAAACTACTCAGCTTGGAATATGCCAAAAAAAAAAGCAACTGATGGAATAGCCTGGTCATTCAGTATATTCAGGGAGTTAGCTACCGTCATAATGTTGCTGAATCTAGACCTGACTAACTGCAGCAACCCCAGATCATAGCACTGCCCCCACAGGCTTGTACAGCTTATACCTCTATCCCTCAGAAAGAGGCTAAATCTGGACTCATCAGACTACACGACCTTCTTCCATTGCTCCAGAGTTCAATCTTTATGCTCCCTTTTTTCAAAATTAGCCTCACTGGCAAGTGGTTTTCTTAAGGCTACACAGCTGTTTAGTCCCAATCCCTTGAGTACTCTTCGCATTGAGTGTATGGAAATGCTCTCACTTTACATTTATATTTAGTCATTCGGCAGACGCTTTTATGCAAAGCAACTTACAAGGTAAAGGGCAACTTATAAGGCAGGAGGTCTTGCCTAAGGACCCCTATCGAATGTACGCCACAGCCAGGATTTGAACCTCCCGCATGGAGGGTGATTTTACCACTACACTATCACTATTAAACATAGCAGTGAGTTCTATTGTTGCTTTTCTACGATTTGATTTCACCAAGCATTTAAGTGATTGCCGATCATTTAAGATTTTCTATGACCACAGGATGTGTCTTCCAATATTGTTGTTTAAGAAATGAGAAACTACTCACTGCATCAGTTAGGGTTAAATGATCAGCTGAAAAATCATCCACACAGTAATTATGCAATCGGATTCTCTTACCTATTTGCTTAGTTAAGTTAGTAAACCTACTGTACGTTCCACATGCTTTTGTGGGTTTGGTGAAGAAGGAACATGCTGAATTCTTAAGGCATATAATGAGATAACTGGGATTTCGAACTGGGCTAAATATTTTTCATAACCTGTCAAAATGGAAACAAAGGGGAATTTAAGAAAAATAGTTTTGTTGCATTAAGAATGTTCTTAGTTGTGCATTTTAAACGGAGGCATGGATGTATTGAATTCTTATTACACCATTTACAGATTAAAATAATTTTATGTATATGTAGCATAACCAGTCAACAGATTTGTTTAACCAGGTTAAGAAATGTTTTTACTGTAAGTAAACTTAAGGTGTGTGTGTGTGTGTTTGAGTGTGTGTGTGTGTGTGTGTGTGTGTGTGTGTGTGCAAATGGATGCTGCTGATGGCTGACTGCTCTCATCTCTCTCCAGTCATGTAAGTGTGGACAATGCATTACAGCAGTGCCTGCCTCCTGTGTGTGCGTCTTCATATGTCCTTGTGTGTGTGTGTGTGTGTGTGTGTGTGTGTGTGTGTGTGTGAGTGTGCGTCCACTAAGCCTGCAATGACTGCACTTTTCAGAGGCATAAATATGTATTCATTTTCCTAGCAGCTCACTGGACTGTGACCACCGCATGAATAAGAGGATAAGTGGGGATGTGGTGGCAGATGAAATGCAGTCATTTCCATACGAGCTTTGATTCTGCAGCAGACTGGAGCTCTGAAACAACATTGTTTTCCATTACAGCAAATGAGAAAGCACAATGGCTGCTTGTGTTTATGACGCTGTACAAATGGAAACACTGCAGTGTGATCAAACAATGCTATATATTGTGTGTGCACATTTCATTTTACATCTGTCCTGTTGGATTTTTATGCTAAATATATACTTTTCCTATTTATTTTTCTGTTGCTGTTTCTGATGTTTCATTCACATCTGAATTTGTCTATTTATATGACATAGAAATGAATGGTGGATGGACATTAGCTGACACAGTGTAGAGATGGAACATGGCTAGAAAAAGTTTGTGTTGTTTGTCTTCTTTGTGTGACTGAACAGAAAAAATACTGCTACAAATACTGCTGGTACTGAAGTTCTGGTTACTTAACACAATGAAGGCTTAATGGCTGTATTGTCTGCATGCATGGTGTTGTAAATTAGTTTAAAATAATATTAAGTCTTAATAACGAGGCTGCTTCACAATAAAACCTTTGTATTATGTTTGTATGTTATGTCATATAGACATACAGTATGGAGGTCCACAAATCAGGAGGTTCAAAATATTCAAAATGGCACTCAGAAATAATCATAGCTGTGCCACATCATTTCATCATCATCATCATTTTTCTGAGACAACAAAGCAATCTCCATACCTGTCATAGCAACATCTGGCCTCATTTTAATTTACATATAAATGGGTCCTTTCCACATTTTATCACATTATCATACTAATGCAGCTATTCATACATCTACAGTACAACATTCAATACTTGCACTGTACCTGTTCAGCTGTGCTGTGTATACAATATATTTCTATAGAATTTTAGTTCACTTTTGTGCTTTATATTTTAGCCCACACATTTCCCCATACATACTCAGCAGTATAATAGCACACAGGAGGATGGCGATGAGTGCTCCTGTGCTGAGGCCGGGAGAGCTGCTCAGGGCTTCAGCATTACACAGCTCCTTGTTGCCTTCACGGTCACACGTGCACACCCTCACAGTGAGGGTTCCGGTGCTGCTCTGCATGGGGTAGTCGCCGTCTGTGATCACCACGGGAACCAGGTAGACGCTCTGGTGAAGGCGGCTGTAGCTGGCTCGTCGTGTCAGGATACTGGCAGTGTTATCTGAGTTAGAGAAAGTCTGCTTAGAAGATCACTGAAGAACACCTGCAGAGCACAGCGTGTCTTGATACTTTGGAACACAGCATAAGAGGTGTGAATAAAAATCACTTTATTACCAAACTGCAAAAAGAAATGTGGGGACAACGAGGCATTAGTCAGTCATACTACCTCACTGAGAAGGCAGCGCGTACTGCTATGTAATGTAATGTAAGGTATTTCATACCTGGATTTCTATCTCAAAATTGCTGTTTAGTGGAACAGACACAACCTTTCATGAAGTTGAGAATTTCAGTTTCTGATAGTTTCAGCAAAAACCAAGCAATTATCACCTTGTAAAAGTAAAATTCATTGTATTGTATTGCACTAGGTTGTCCAGGTGTATCAATGAAAAAGCTGTAAAATGCTCTAAAAAGCTGTTTACATCAGTTAAATGGCTTTGTTTAATATCATGCTCCATGATAATTATTCAGTGAATTTAAAGAACTTGCGTCCGGTCAGGTGTTGCCTACCTCCATTGTCTCGGACAGTGAAGTTGCTACGGTGCGTCCCGTCCGGAGCCAGGCTGAAGAAAAACTTGTGCCCCAGCATTGGGTCATCGGCATCGACAGCACTCACCGTCTGAATGAGCTGTCAAAGAAACCAGCATGCATTAACACGAACATCTCAGCTGAGTTAAATCAATTAAGGCCAGTCATTGAGTGGAAAAATAGGTTTAGGGTTAGAGGTTTCATTCACAGGGACTCTTCTGCCTTAGCTCACAGAACAGAGCTCAGACACCACCATCACCAGTGTCTGTGCCAAATAAGTCATTAATATCTCTGCCATCAAGACAGCTCTTAAAATGATGTATTACACTGAAATGGGATAGTACACTCACTGCACACTCAACAACAACTAATTCACTCAAACTAGATATCTAATACTTGACATATGATATATGGCCTTTCTGAAACGCATATTATGTATGTGATTAACCAAGGTTCTGTACTGCTGCTTCACACAAAATAGTGCGGCTCATCAACACTCTGGTTCTTCTCATTATACTTAATATACTGTATTTCATGTTCTACACAGTTATCAGTTCCAAATGGTTATGTAACAATATCTGCACTATTTTATTCATGATTTTCTGATGTTGTTGCCGTCCTTCAGTAAGATGGGACTAAATCCCCTGCTGCCAGTAGCGTTTTGAGTAGTGTGACAGCAGGACATGTAAACTGTTTATTTAGCGTTACTTTAGCAGAATTCTGAGTGTTAGCTCACACTGAGTGTGTGGACTGACAGTGGAGAAGCAGATTATGCTACGGCAGTGGTTTGAGAAGATCCATTGTAGCCGACTGAGTTCAAGCTGAGCGCAGCTGCTGTTCTCTGTGAAGAAGCACCCTACACACTTTTATAGCTACCTTTCAAGTTGACAGTGGTGAGAGCTCCATGAACCAAAGATACAGTTTGGTTGGAGAATTGCTTTGAGCAGACAAAAGCAGATCTCAGTGAAGTTTCAATGGATTTAATAAAAGCATTAAAGATCAAGTAAACCAAATCACTGATGTGATTCTTGACACATTAAACGTGTCTGTGAACGATGTAGTACTAAATTATGGAGTTAACCATTTAACAGTTTCTCATCATTTTTGTTGTCAGGACTTTTTAGGCAGGGCAGAAATAAAGCTCAATGACGAACTGGAGATGCTGAACTGACTGACCCATTTAAAATTCTAATGAGATTTCAACATTGCTAATAAATAAAAATTCTAGCTATGGAACGCAGCTTTTATTTCCCTGACATGTCACTCACATGGTGTGTTAAGATAAGTATTGTGAGGTAGGTTTTCCTCAGCAGATGCACCTGTCCAATGAGCAGCGAGGACTCCTCTTATGGTTTGAAGTGATGCATTTTGGTATGCTTGGATTTTCTCTGTGTGAAAACTAACTGAACCATGCACCTCTACATACACTCAAGTAACCAGGCACAGTTGGCTTTCTCAGCTAAGGTGAATTCTTAATGGTCATGGAATGGGAAACATGCTTACTAACTTGATTTCACGTGGTAGACTTCTCCCATATTCTGCCATGTATACACATAGTAACTGTTCAGTTGCATGTGTCGCCTACACTTGCTACTCTCAGCAGGAAAGTGCGGCTGGATGAAAGGAGACATTTTTCACCATGTATTTCTTTAATTCAGACAGTTGTTACAGTTAAAAGGAACTCTGTGACGGTCTATATGTCTCTCCCACAGCACGAAAGTTGTCACCTCCCCCTACACATGTATCAAAATGCTATTCTGTCTCTATACAGTAAAAAAAACGTGAACCATGCTTTCAAAATCAGCACAAGGTAGAGGAGAAAGCTGATTATTAATCTGCTGCATGTATGTGTGGATTTCCAGTAACCAGGTTTCTCTGCTAGTGTTCCCCAGTTAGCAGAGAAACCAGGCTTCTCTGAGTGACATATTTCAGTGCATGTAAATGCAGTAAGGGAGAAATGCTCTTGTATAAATGTTTTGGACCAGAGAAAATGTACTAAGGTGTGAAAACTCCTTTAAACAAACGTAGAGGGAAGTTACGGAGAAGCCCAATGCTGCCACTTGCCAGTCAGAGTATGGTCCAATCGTTGTTTAGCTGTTATTGTTACTACAACCTCTTAATAAAAAAAGACACAACCAAGTACATACTGTACGTGCTCTACAAACAATGTTAGACTGTAAGAGAAGGTAAAATTGTTAACACTCAAGAAACGTGGTTACTGGAATCAGAGTATACATACAGCAGGTACAGTAATCTGATTGCTCCTGCGCCCTGGGCTGATTTGGAAGCTTGGTCCACATATTTAAACTGCATAGAGACAGAAAAGACCGCTTCTTTTTTTTTAGCTATGTGTGTCGGGAGAGGTGACTGACAGTGCTGGGAACACAGACAGACACAGCGCTACTTGTTATGCCACACTTCTCAGCTGATAGTAGTAGAGTGTTAAGTGTCTGCAGCCTCTGTTATGCGCATGCACCCTTGTAAAAAGCCCATCAGAAACCAGGTTATGCGTTTACATGGCAAAGTGATCTACGTTCTCTGAGAGAAATCTACCACGGAAATCTGGTTTCTTTAATCCCCTACCCCAATTACAGTAACCTGGTTTCCCATTTACATGACAGTTAAAAGACCAGCTTTTCAACAAAACCAACTTTAACCTGGTTACTTAAGTGCATGTAAATGCACTAATTGGTAAGTTAGTTTATAGACTGAGCATTCTTCACTTTTTTTGGATGAAATTTGACAAATGACTAAATTTGTTCAGGAGCTGCTTATTTAACTCCAATGACCATCAAAAGTGATATATAACATAGGCAGTTGTTTTTGTTCTTTTTCTACTTTTTAAGTGCAGCTTTATTTAATTGAATAGGAAACACTAGCTGAGAGATTAAAAGCTTTAACAAAGATCTGTGCCAATAACTCGCACATGTGCACAAATCTGGAGCCTGCGGGAAGCAGTGGAGGATATCCAGTGAACAAATACTGATGATTAACACTGATGGACAGATGAAAGGGCAGAGGAATTAAAGGATAAAAGGGTGGCAGGATGACAGGGACTTTAGGAGACCAATGGCAGCAGAACCACCATACGGAAGAATGTCAAGATGATGCTGGGTGGGCGAGTGTGTGGCATCAGCAGAGTGTTCCTAATTGTGTTTGTGGTTATATTTAACATATTGTGTGTGTGTGTGTCTGCGTGTGTGTGTGATTACACGTACAGATTTGTGTTTTTATCCTATTAATTGTTGCATGATGTTTGATGCATGATACAGTTGTGTGTGTATGTGTGTATAAAACTCTATTTACAATACTTGATGTGTGAAAGCTCCTGTCAGCGTCCATGACAGATTAACACATCAGCCACCACAAAAGAAGAACCTAAGTGGTCTCCAGGAGCACAACCAATCGGCTTTTCAGCTGCAGGAATAAGTGTGTGTGTGTTTATGCATGTATGTATGTATGTGTATAAGCTTGTGCACACTAATCACATTAGTTGAGTCTCACAAAGAACGCAATGACTCGCAATGATATTAAGTGGCATTACAGCAAAGGACAATTACTCTTTAAAGCATTCAAATGCACATTTTTGATGGTAAAAAAAATCTATATTAAAGAAGTCTGACAATGTCAAAGCTATTTCTAATTGGACAGTGAAGTCAGTGGATTAGGAAGCTGCAGCAGAAGCTACTAAAATGTTCTGTGTGTCAATGATTGGTGCACAACACAGCAAGAAACAACCAAACATTAAAAACCCTTCAAACTTGATTCATGTAGCTGTGCGGCTAAGTTAAAAACCAGACTGTGGTGACACGTTTGTACTGCATATTGCACATTGTTATATATATATATATATATATATATATATATATATATATATATATATATATATATATATATATATATATATATATATATATATATACTATGTATTCTTTTATTAAGCAGATTCTGCAAAGTAACTATACTATAGTTACTGAAGAAAAGTAGCGGAGTACAATTATTATGTTTAAGTATTCTTTACTCAAGTAAAGCAGGAAAAATGCCTTCAGTAAATGTCTATGTGCATAAGGTAAAAAGTGACAGTACTCTACTTATGCTCTACTGTGCATCCAGCCCGAATGCTTGTTAAAGAGTCTCACTTAAAAAGAGCGTCTGACTCTGTGCTGCTCGTCATGATGCCAAATGTTTCCATCACACGAGTTCTCTCAAATGACAACTGCTTCATTTGGGGCTATTTAAAGTTACTTAATGTTAATACTGGTATTTCTAATTTGGAAATATTAAATCCATTTAAAGTGCAGTCCTGTCCAGCTCCACTCTGTAGTCTGTCTGTCATTTCTCCCTACAGAGAGCTCCCACAGGCTCAGGTGAAACAATAATTAGCAGCTTCTCCACAAACTCTCAGCCGCCACAGTAATATTAATCAGACTTTTGCTGAGGAAATAACCTGTGTTTAAAACAGGATGTAACACAGTTACTCTCACTGTTATTTGCCCCCTGCAGGGAGGCTCTGATAGGGCTTCATTGGTCTGTTCTAGTCCACATCTGTTCCAGGCAGAATTCTGGGACTGGCTAATGAATCTCCTTTTTCTTTCTCTTTTGCAAAAACAGATAAAAGATTCTCCTGCTCTGTTAGATAGTTTGGTTTGGTTGACGTGTTCTCTGCTGAATACTCTGCAATGCTGTTTGGTGCATAGGTACAGACAAAGAGCTTTCCCCACAGAGCTCTCCTCATCTCCCTGGAGAATAAGAGAGTCACCTACAGTATATGCACTGACTCATGCCTGTAATTGCAGTAGTGACTTGATAAAAAAAGACTGCTACTTCTTATCTCAAGTATGCTATCAGGAGTTCTACTTTCCAAATGCAAAAAAGAACGTAGCGGCAGTACCTGGCCAGCCTTGGTTCGCTCACAGACAAAGGTTTCATAAACAGCGGCGAATGTGGGGGCATTGTCGTTGATGTCCAGCAGGTGGATGTAGACAGGGATGTGGCTGCTCTGACGGGGATTATCTGGAAGGTAAACACAGGAAAGGTGTCACGCTCCACTTCCGAATGCTCACACAACCTAACTGGTCTACTTATAGCCCCCAGTGAGCAGCTCCGTGCCTTGCTTTCTTAGGGCACCTTTTCAGCAGCTGATGGGGTGAGAAGTTAGAATTACCCATCCACTTTTTCTCAGCCATATGTTCCCTTCTTTCCCTCCTGCTCTCACACCAAAATAAAAGATAAAATCATGAAAGAACACAAAATAGGTTTTGAAAAGCGATGACATACAAAGGGGCATATTTCTGGGGCCATGTTGAAGTGTAGTTGGTTTATAGTCATTTTCACAGCATGTGTCAGTTTAAGCTACGAAACCAATCAGACTTCCATTTCACACTGTTTGTGGAAGCTCAGACTTGGTTGATTCAATGTTACTGAAACTTTAACTATAAAGTATTAATTTGATCAAAACTAAACAAAACAATCTTTTTTTTTAATGTAATTTTTATAGGCTTCAGTATTTTCCAAATAATAACCAACAGAGACTAATTACAGTGTGACCAAAGAATTACTACAAAGATTTTCAACAGTTTTAACATCTGAAAAGCTCCAAAATGATTTGATTTTGTCACCACATATAAGTAATTTCTCCTGTTATGAATAGGACCCATGAAATAATTAAGGATCAAATGCTAAATGATTCCTCCTCATAGTGTTTGACAAATTATTTATTTTTGTTTATTTTTATGAAGGTTTTGAGATATTTGCTGTTAAACAGTGCTATAATATTTTAACTAACTGTTCACTGCTTTCCAATTTATTTACATCTACAGTATATATCTATATCCATATCTATATCTATATGTTAAAAAAAAAAAAAAAAAAAAAATATATTGCCACTATCTGTTTCAATACTGAAAAAAAAAAAACAGTGTTTCAGAGGAACATTTACGAATTTTACTGAGTCTACTTAATGTAGACACTTTGGCAGTCACTCCCGGATATTATATTTAGATCTATACCACACTGAATTCTCTCAATGTTAAGTGAAAGATGTTCTGAGACATCATACACTCAGTCTGGCTCCATACATTTCTACTCTACATCAATGCATCACCTCATCTCTGCAAATACTCCAGGCTTCTGCTGCACTTACTGTATTCAGTGGCAATAACTGAAATATTATGCCAGGCACTCTCCTCTCTGTCCAGGCTTTTGAGCAGGAACACAGACCCATTCCCTGGATGGATGCTGAACATGCGATCCATGTCAGTGCGACGGTCGATAGAGTACCTGTAACAAGCAAGACAGAGAAGGTGAGAAAGGGTTAAATTAAGCCAGTGGCTGGGATGAACTCTGGTAACCCTTGTATCTCTGCAGTCACCACATGGGTAAGAAGAACTGATTTCTTTCAATCTATGATAAACAAGGGTGTATGGAGATCCAGCCAAACCAAGTGAGTGAGTGGTGTGATGAAGTTTAGTGTGTAAAGCCGTTGAAAGCACAATGTGAACTCATAAACTTTGCATTACTGTAGGTGTGAGTTGCTGTGTCAAGTTGTTTTTTTTTTGCTTTCTACAGGACCCTGTGGTTCAAAAATGCCTCTGAAACTATGGCAAGCTGAAGCTCAAGGGCACAGGTTTTTAATCGGCTAAATGAAACTGTATTACAAAACAGAAATGTTTCCCTTGAAGCGTGTGAACAACAGCAAACTCAGTCTGACACAGCAACAACACATGGTAAAACTCTATCCTGAAAATGAAATACAAGGAAATCATTTTTACATTTTATCAACATTTTACTTGAGTAAGATGAGTGGATTGTCATTGTTTCTGTCCCAGATGTGAAGTCAGCATGTGGTTGGCTGGTTCAAAAATACATTACAGGTAGTTAACTTATAAATAAACTGTAGAACATGACTTAATGGTTTCAGGGTGAATGAAGTGCTGTAACATGCTTCTATACAGTGGCTATCTCAGCTCTCTGCTACCCTCCAGTAATAGTTCTGTGATTTACATTTGCATGTTAATGGTTGGTTAATGGTAAATCTCATTAAGTGTTATCCAATTAATGAACAAATACATGGTAAATTGTTATAGTTCTGACAGCTGTGCTGAGCTGAAAGTCAAAACCTTGACTTCTAGACTTGTATTTTACCTTGTGTCACCCTATAACTATAGCTGGCCATCCCAATTTTTGGATTACTTGTCCCAGCACTCAGTCTCCGTGCTGGGTTAACTAGTGTATGCTGTGTTGTCATCGCTGCTTTGTACGTATATGAGGTGGATATTGTTGTATACCTTATATCTGTCTCTGTGAGACACAAAATAAGAGTATTTCCCCAAAAACTAAAGGATGTTTACAGACTGAAGAAAAGGGGAAAGTGGAAAATTGGAGAGTGAATTTTACATGAATCGCTTTAGGTGGCAAAAATTGAGGTGAAGATGTGTTTGCACATCATTGAAGCATGAAAAATGTGTGCTTGTCCTGTGGAGAAAAAGGGATGAGAAGAGCAAAAGAGAGAAAGTGGAAGAAAAAAAAAAACTGTAGTTCCTCATAAATGTCCTGTTAAACGTTAAGTTAAGCTCAGCTTTTGGCACCACGCAGTGTGGTGTTAGCTGCCAGGGCACTCGTTTGGCCAATCACAGGCATACTTCTGCTGGATTAGTTAACATGAAGAGTCTAGTTCTGCTGTTAATGCTTTGAAGTAGTGCTGATGAAGGATAAAATAATTGTCACTGTTTTCTAAAATCCCTCCTCAGGAGTGTTGGTGTCTGATGAGATTTCAAACTTAGGGATCTGCTCTCAGAATTAACTTCCTGGTCTAACTATTGCCTGACAAAACACCTACACATCCTCATTTCCTTTTTAGTGGAGGCTATGAATCTCTCACACACATGCAAATAGCTGCATTGGCTGTTTGTAGTGTATAAACAGAGACAGAAACATAACTAAACTCGCTTTGCCTTCAGTCTGAATACAAGCCCCGAAGTGAATTCTGCACCAAAAAAGGGATGTACACACTTTGATGTGGAAGGCTGGACGAAAACTACAGCCTGTGTACAACAGCCGACCTTGATATTCTAACTACTGGAATCACATAATTGTGCTACACTGGAAAGCTGCTGCGTTCTGTCCTCTCCTCCTGTTCAAGGCTGTACAAAACATCACAGCTACTTGAAACTCTCTTCCCACTGTTTGTGAACTGCTCACAGAGCATTCTCTATTTTTGAACTAGTTGCTGAATGCAGCTATTCACAGATTCATAGCACTTCATAGATAATAGAACTGAAATGCCTTTGCCTCTGTCTTTTTCTGCCTGTCAAAGTGGAGGCTCTGTGAACGGCAACTGCTCATTGTACTGTATATGAACATTGTACGTGCCTGGACCAAGGCTGGTTTTACTGTCTGCTCAAACATGTAAACTGCAACATCAAACTGCTATTACATGTTATGTAGGATTCAATTTTAATTATTATTTTCCATAAAGAGATGTGAAGCCGCCCCAGGAGGTCCAGGTTGGATCATAATTAGAACGCTCTGAACAGTAAAATAATAGTTCATGTGAATAGATAATACAGGCGCAAACACAAATGCACAAATGCAGCAGTAATTGGAGTTGTGCCTGAGTGTGTATGTGTGTGTATGTGTGTGCCCCCTTGTGACACATAATTTTAAGAGCACTCCATGGTCCCGTGCTTGTTTTAATTGGAAAGTGTTCCTCATTAGTTCGCCAGCTTTTAATGTAGAGAAATAAAGGCAGCGTTCCAGTCTCCAGCTGTGCTCTGTCCTGCTGCACCACTCCATCTCCTGTCACTTTACCACACTCATTCTGCTGTCGTTCATTCATTTGTACATCATGATTGGTCCTTTTATCTCACCCTACACTATGCTACACTCTGATAATTTCATCCTAACTGATCATTCTGTGTGTTTGCATGGCAGTGTTTTCTAAATGATGTTTATTTACTGCTGTATCCTATTAGTTTTTTGGCAGTGACTCAAATCGCTCTGTGCGATCACAAAAGTTTCAACTTATCTTAACATTCTTGCTACTCCTGTAACACCCACTGCAACAAAGCGAATTACTGAGGGCTTTAGGCGTTTTATTTTGTAAGCATCAGAAAATTCCCAGGATGTACTGACGCCATTTGAGTAATGGACAATTACTAACAGGAGAGCAACAGCTCAACCTATCCTAATGCCAAGCATCAATAATGAACGGTACTGCAGCGAGGCAGCGGGGATTAAATATAGCCTGTAAGTGAAGTTTGGTGTTTTGTATGTGCTCAGCAGTTTTTACACACAGCTGTATAGTCCACAGACAGCTTGGTTTATAATCACTCTAGCACCTACAGTATCTTTTAACTCACTTCATATTTCTCCTCTTTCCCCCTTTTTTCACAATCCCTCACAAGCCTTTAGAGAATTGAGGTCCATTTGAAGTCAAACTTCCTGCTCTGCTATTTCAGGATTGTAAAACAGCAGAGCAGGAAGTACAGATATGCCAACTTTCATATATAACAGTCCTGGCCTACTCAAACAGGCTCCTGTTTTCAGTCTCATATATAAAATCATTGCTTTTAAAAAAAATCCCTTCACTCTTACCCTTTTAAACAGGTGTGTCAAAGTCAGTGTTTGACTGACAGCGTACCCAGCAACCTTTTTCCATTTGTCCTTCAACTGGACAATTGGCGTACTAGTGAAAACATTCACCAAGATGGATTGACATTAGCTGTGCAACTTTACCAAATGGATGTTTGGTAGATCTTTCAACAAGGCGACAGAAGCATTCTTCAAAAACTAATGGAGGCTGTCATTCAAATCTGTGCCTCTTGTGTTTGAATTCAGGTTGATATAAGTAATTGTGACCATCTTCCTATGATAGAACAAATTCAACAGTAAATATACTGAGACAATGTGCACGACTCATTAGGATCACAGCAGCTGAAAACACTGTCCCATTCTTTTTAGCTGCTGTTACAAGGTGGAGATTTCAGGGTTGAGATAGACTGAGGTTTGGCCTTACTTGACCATGTTGCGAACTCCATCAGGGTCTATAGCGTTGACCGACCCCACGGCCACGCCCGGTGCTGCATCCTCCTTCACCTGCATCTCGTATTTGGCTTTGTCGAACACTGGTGGCTCATCAACGTCATCCACGCTGATCCGCACCGTGGCCATGTCCTTGGATCCTGTGGACATGAAGCGAGTATCCACCTGGGTGTTCTGGACCTGGATTTCTACAGTGTATGATGACTTCTTCTCATAGTCCAAAGGCTGCAGAAAAAACAAAAACAAAAACAAAACAAAACTAGAGATCTACTGTATGTCTGATTATAAAGATTAACAGTGTTTGACAAAAAAAATCAATGTACTGATTTTCATGCAGAATTGAAGTTCCAGTGACCACAGTGGCCTCCATTATCCGTAAGTAGAAAATGTTTGCACATTATATTTGTTAATACTCTTCACATTTTATGTGAAAAAACCATGAAATTCCAAAAGCTTCACATATCTACCACTCTACGTACATGTGATGTTTTAATTTGTTTTTTATTTAATACATTTGCAAAGATTTCAAACAAACTTCTTTCATATTGTCATTATGGGGTATTGTTTGTAGATCGTCACATTTATTGACTTTATTATTATTATTTTTGCTATTTTGGGGCAGACACACTTACACTATATTCAACAGCAATCCAGCAACAGAATCATTTGACTCAATGTATTATTTAATGGGAAAGCTGAGAAGTTAAGCAACAAAGGCAGAATTTATTGTGTCAGGTTTGCTGAGTGTCTGAATGATACAAAAATGAAAAGCACACCACATGCTGTGGCAGAGGAAAGTCTAACATTAATAAAAAAAAGGGATATAAAGCAGCTGACAGATTCAATCTGATGACAAATGATAATAGTTTTTCAAAAGTGCAAATAATGTTGATGAAATCTTGACATCAGATGTGACAATGCTGCCTGGTTGTTTTTTTCAAACAAGAACAAAGAGTCAGATTTATGGATATTGTCCTCAGCTCGTACCCCGCTGACAGAATATCATTACTTCTTTGTTGAAGATTGCAGACTTTTTTCTAGGCTGTGTCAGCAAGACGAACAAAAGAGCTTCTAAATATCAGTTGTGATTGTACATCACTAAACACACACACTCTGTGTGAGGACACTGTGAATCGCTTCTAAAATCCACGAGCATAAAAAGCTCCACTCTTGTGTATTAGTGCTTGCTGCAAAGGCTAGGACTGGGGGGTTGTGAAGGTAAAGATGAATAAGTTTAATTTGGTTTCTTTCATCTGTCAAGCATGCCCAGGCTTTGCATATTTAACAGTACGTGTAAAACAGACTACGTGGGCAGGATCCTTATGAGTGGAAAAGTGTGGGATCTGCTGAATCACTGCTTTAGAATTAATTTGACTCTTAACCAATGCAGTGAGAAAAATATCAAGATAATTAAAAGCCAACCTTATTTGAACATGGGCATCAAGAAAGCACCAGATTCCTTGTTTATTACAATATGAAGTAGTTTGACTTTTGCAATTGCTGCTGCTTTTTATTTTAATTGCTTTTATAGCAATATTCTCAGAATACCTTTTTAATGTAAATCCTTCTAATCGCTATTGTTTTCTGCCTTACACTAATAAAAAAATCTAAAAATGTGATCAGTACTCACTGATACACCAAGCAACATCAAGAAAAGAGGTGACTTACAGAAACTGTTGTGTCGCCTCATGTTGCCTTTGTCTGGGTTAAAAGTGGGACTGAGAAACAACTTTCTATGGCAGCAGGTGGCCGCGTAATCTGAATGAACTATTCAAAGAGGGAAGGCAGAAGAACGCCTAGGACTGCAAATACACAAGGTAATCAAAGCAGCACTTGGCAGTGTTTGCTTACAATTTTCACACCACTCTCAAAAAATATGCCTGATAAGAAGTTTGCTAAGCTGAACAGCCAATCAGGGTGATCTCTGACACCGACAGGCTGCTGATTCAACACGCTGAATTAGCTAAATGGGGTCGCGCTCCCTCTCACCTTGCTAATGGTGATGACCCCCTCCTGGGTGTCTCTGTCAGTGGAGATCTCGAACATGTCCATGCCATCTCCACTGACGATGGTGAAATACATCTCAGCGTTCCTCCCGATGTCTCTGTCAGTGGCTTGAATTCTTCCAACTTTAGCCCCAGACGTGGATGACTCTGGAACTCTGAACTGGTAAATACCTGGAAACACACAGGAAACCAATGAGCTTAAACTGAAAAGACATCAGTAAACACTTACCTGGATTCATCTTTTACATGAACATGACAGTAGCATTATGGCTGCAGAAGAACTAGACCACTGTTCCAGACCTTTGTTCTCTACGCGCAACTACATTCAGAAAAACTGGCTACAATCAAAACAGATGATGCAAACCCACTCTTCTGAATTTGTATCAGTTAGAGAGAGTCAAATGAATCTTAAACATGTCAGTCACTTTAGGATGGTGGCTGTGGCTCAATAGGTAGAGCAGTTATCATTGGATTGGTGGTTCGATTCCCAGCTGCCATGTCCCATGCCAAAGTGTCCTAGCCCTACCGAACCCCTAGTTGCCCCCGGTGAGTCAGGTCAGCTGCATAGCAGCTCTGCCATCGGTGTGTGAGTGTGTGTGTGCTTGTGTGTGTGAATGAGTGAATGAGACGCAGTGTAAAGCGCTTTGAGTACCAACTAGGTAGAAAGGAGCTACAGTATATAAGTGCAGACCATTTACCATTTACATTGTTTCAAGACTGTAGTCTTGTTGGGAATCCAGCGTGGCCAGGACCTCCCAACTTACAAAACACTTCAGTTCAATATAATACAAATAAAACTGAATAAAGTTTGGATTTAACTGTTGATCAATTAGTGGATCATGTGTTAGAATGTGGGTACAGTAATTAGTAGTAATTATTGGACCTGTTATACACTGTGTCATGTCACACTTTATTTTTTTAATATTTGTTTTTTGTGAAGCAAGTTCTCAGTGTCATTTAGGAAACTAAACTCCAATAGTAAAATGACACCCCCTTTCAAAAGTATAGGTAAAGTGAGGCCTTTATTTTTACATTTGGTTTTGACAACCAAAAATGTGCTTCTAGTTCCAGGTGTTTACATCTGGATCTGATATAGAACTTAGCACCTTTTGCTTGAACCCCCTCCCCACTTGGTTCTATGTGAAATAATCATGGACTGGGAGTAGCAGCACACACATGCATGCACGCACGCACACACACACACACGCACCTGCACACAGCAGACAGCAGGAATCTTTTCTGCAGGGTTGAGCTGTCGAAGCTTCAGAACGAAGCTGCTGCTATGAAACAACCACAAAACCTTTTTTTTTTTGTGATTTATTCCTTATTCGCTCCCTCTCTTGATTCACTCTTAAGCATGCTTGACCACCTCAGGAGAGGAGGGTCTAATTCTCAGCACAGCACAGCATTAAAAGGAACGACTCTTGACTAAGACTTGGTTTATTTGTTTCTATCAAGGAGCTGTTTAAACAAACCAGATTGTTCGTAAACGGAACATCACTATTTTGTGTGTAGGATTGGAGAAAGCAACACTATTTACACTGTCTGAATGGAAAAATCCATCCGGCTAGATCTGCTGCATCAACATATAGACTTTCCAACATGGGGAAACAACATACTGGAGCGTTTTTTACACCAACCAGAGAGAAGCTTACAAAGCTCTTCCCCTAACCCACCTCGGAATCTAACGCCACACCACTATCATGCTGTTACCAGCATATAGGACACTGGTTAAAGTTGCAAAACCAGTTTGGAAGCAGGCATGAGTGTGGCCAGAAGGGTCTTCAGAGGCACTCAACAGAGTGGAACCTACACAGTACATGGGGGAGGTCCACAGACTCCCGAAGGGAGAAATGCTGCCTTTACATCTAGAGATGAGGACAGCTCGGGCCTATCTGTCCTGAGGCACCAAAGATGCTAAGAGACAGTACTCCAGGAGGGTAGCCCACTGCCTGTGGCGAGGAATACGGACCATTACGGCCTGCATGCCCGCACAACAAACCTGCAGCAGCACTCCCACCTGTATATAGTATTTTTGTATCTTTTTTTTGTTCATAGCTCTTAGCTCTAACAAATATTTGTTACTAACCTTAAATATATATTTTTTGTAGAAATAGGCCCCAAACTTAGCTCAATATGGAGAGGTGCTGTCAAACTATCTGGCGACAGTGCAGAGATATTCCATAGAGAAGGTGGTTGTGTGAGGCTCAACATTTTAACCAGCTGGATCAATTGTTTTTTGTTCATTATTTAATGTCATTTCATAAGACAGCTAATAATTTCATAATGATTGAAGGGCTGTGAAGAGCAGTCAGAGAAGATTATATTTTCTTTTTTTCAGACTGATATTTGAATCATTAAAATCTTTACCACAAATCCTGTTAAGGGTCGTAGGGGTGCTGGAGCCTGTCCAAGCTGTCATTGGCAGAAACGGCCCAGCCAGCTGTCAGGTTTGAACCCAGGAGATTCTTGCTGTGAGGCAAGTACAAACCTCTCCAACCATGCCACCCCACCATCACCACCACATGCCAAGTGCAGAAAAATGACTCTGCTTGGCAATCCTATCATTAGATTATTATTAGATAATTATTTTCAGATCCTACAAACGGTGGCTTTAATTCTGAAGTCATATTTGAATTGAAGGAAGAGTTGTTTTATTTTTATTTTGACATAATCTTATTCAAGTGTGTATGGTGCTTCCAGTTGTTTGGATTTTTAAACTGAAATGCACAAAACTGAAAACCAAATCACAATAAACATGTTCCACATTCAGAGAAAGATTTCATTAAAAGGTATAAACTATAGTCTCTAGACATGCTGCAACTGTTAGTCTGGGAGGAAATCACACCTTTTCCTATCCAAACCTCATCATGAGAATGCTCCAAATTTGCAAATGGAATGTTCTGATAAAAGTTTAATATGCAATTTTTATTTGACAATTATTTTATGGTTAAATATGCTTAAAATGCTGTTTTGTGATCGATTTACAACCATTTGAACAAGTAAAAAACCAACAAACTAAAATATGAATGCATGTATGTAGGTGTTCTTTTCTTGGCAGTGTGTTCATTCAGTCATGCATGTCATATCATAAAAAATCATTTTAAATATCAGTCTGAAAAGCTAAAATAGTGTCAAAAGCTCCCTGATTAAACATTTTAAGTCACTTAACTCCCTCCACCTCTAACTTTTCCCATCTCTTAGCCTTAATTCAGCATATTAGAATGGTTGGCCATGCTACCACATTCACTAAATGTAATGTGTCTTTATAGTAAGATTCATTATAAATATCCCTGTTGGGTCACCTAAATCCAACAAAGCACACAATATAACAAAAGTAAAAGTATGCTGAGTCTTAAACAACAACAACAGACTGGAGGTACAGTAGATAATACTGGTGACTGAAAACAGATGCACCACATAAACACAAACAAAGACATTGAGAAAGTTTTTCTGCCATTGAAAAAACAAAAAAGCAATAAATCACAAACAAGAAACAGATGACAGCATAAATGCTAAACAAAGAAACAACATCTTTCTCTCGTCTCAGAACCTCATAAAGAAGGTTAGACAGGTAGACAGCAGGAACAAAAGAAGCATTCTCAGTCCAACACAGAAAAAAAAAGCTGCGTAAATGCTGATGGAAGCCAGGCGCTGGAACAACATCACGCTGCCAGACTGCTGACGATCATTAAAAAAAGCATTTCTATGTATTTTTTAGTGAGCATGATATATCCTTTTGTTCTCTGGAATAAGTGCTAACACTGTGTTTTGCCATCAGTTAGTTGCTGAGGATAGCTGCCCGCTGCTAAGACTTTTCCTCCTCATTGTTGAACCAACACAGGCTCTGCCTGCATGAGAAAAAACACTGAGGCTCCACTAACTCACTGAATGGGTCCAAGCACACAAACACACCTAGATGAATGCAAATGAGATGTCACTATGCGATATGAACCTGAGGCAGTTTCATATCAGGATACCGCCATTACTTAGGATGTGTGTGTGTGTGGTTACACTCAATCTCTAAGATCTGGTGGTGTGTGTAAAGCATCTGAGTGAGTAATTATAAGCTGCTGAGACACAGAAGGCATAATACACCCTGGCAGCTAGACAGTACTCAATCTACCACTATTTTGGTTATATTTGTGTGTGTGTGTGTGTGTGAGAGAGAGAGAGTACTGTTTGCACTTACATGTAAACAGTACACTTCAGACCCATTTAGTTTGTGTATGCTTCTGACGGAAGCAGTAGCATCTCATTTCTTTAACAACCATGTCTGAAGACACATGCTGGAAAAGATGATAATCTGTTTCAGAAGGGTCAAATTGTTGGCATCAAACAAAGAAAACATCTAGAAAACACATGTGGGGTTGCTGTAGTTGCTCAGGTCTAGGTTCAGCAATGTTTTGAGGTCAGCTGACTACCTGAATATACTGAATGACCAGGTTATTCCACCAATGGAGTTTTTTTTCTCCCCGATGTCACGGGCATATTCCAAGATGATAATGCCAGGATTCATCGCTTCATCAATACAAGATCTTGGTGAAACATTAATGCAACTGGACGGGAATAAATGTTGTGACATTGCAGAAGCTTATTGAAACAATGCCACAGTGACTGCGTGTCTTAACCAAAGCTAATGGAGGTCCAACAAAACATGGGACTTTTTTGGATGGGAGTGTAGTTTCTCCTTTACACACTTAAAGCTACAGTACATAACTTGTTTTCTATTCTCTTTTTTTTTTTTTTTTTTACTAGAAATATGCTCCAAAATATATCCTTAATGTGGAAAAATACTGTGTGATCCAGACTTGCAGGACAGTTTGAGTGTAAAGATATTTACTATCACAGATGAGTGTGAAATGGGGGAAATACAAGTCAATACGCATCGTCCAGCTTCTGACTGACTGCAGCCATCGTGTCAGCTCTTAAAAAACTAGTACACTACACAAACATTTTTTGGACTTCTAAAAGTATCATGTGCTTTCAATGAGATTCTTACATTGAGATTGACAAAGTTGACTTATTTAAAGCATAAAAGGCGTTTTATGTATGTATTATGTAGGCTTAATGTTTATTTCTATATTGACAGCAAACAACATTAAAATGTATTACAGAGTTCTATCAGAATAAAAACATTTTATTTCAGACTTGAGGCAAAAGTCAAACTAAAGATCCTCACACGGTACTGACAGCTGCTGGTGAACTTAACAGATCAATGTTTTAAAGTAATAGAGACCTTCATTAAACTATTACATGATGTCAACAGGTCACTTGATATTTCAATGTCTGCCACGGTCCAGCAGATGTAAATCCAATTCAGGAACCTACAGACATCTGTAGATCAGGTGGTAGAGCAGTTGTCTACAAGCCCCAGGGTCAGTGGTTCCTGGTTCCTTCTGGCTACATGTCCTTGGACAAGACAGCACAGCCCTGTAGTAGTGCTAATGTGTACTGTCTGGTAGCTGTCCAACAACAACTTCCCCATGGGGATCAATAAAGTATGTCATTATTATTAACTGAATTCAATGGCCTGCAGTCACAGTGTAAAATGGCCAGAAGATACACACAAGAGATGAGGAGACCTAAGAAACAGCTGTAGAACAGCTGCTTTCACTCACCACGTCTACATGCGCTCAAATAGAAAGGTTACAGTTGATTTTCTTGAGTAAGCTTATTCTTAACTGTCATGTAGATGGGAAACCTGATTATTGTAATCAGGGCAGGGGATTAGAGAAACCTGATTTCCCCATATGGATGTCTCCCAGAGAACCAAGCGCTTGCAGGACAAAGGCTGCAGACACTCACCACACTACTACTATTAGGTGATAGGTTCATTACACAAACACAAGATCTATCTTAAACTCAAACCAGCACAAAGTTTGCTGTAGATGTATAAATAAATTACTTTTCACTGTGTATTTTTTTACTTTTGCATATATTAAAATATATATAAATAAATAATCTGTGTCTGTACAGTTAAAATATGTGAACCATGCTTCTAAAATCAGGTAGAGGAGAGGTCAGATTACTTTGTTCATCATTTACCTGGCTTCTCTAAGTAACCTGGTTACTTAAGTACATGTAAATGACTGTTCCTTTTGGATGTGTTGGTCAAAGAAAATTGCTGACTGGTGTTTCGTGGGAGACACAGTTAGACCCTACAAATATCTTTGCCCATACTGAAACAATATTCTGTAACTATAAAAAACTACTCTACTTTACTATTCCAAATATTTTATTCTTCATTTACGTACATACATGTTTGACAATCAACTGAGAGCCTGCCGAGACGCTGAAGAGCCCAGAGGCAGAAACAGATTTAATCTCAACTCAGATTTTTTTCGGGCTGGTTGACAGCACCGAGTGGAGTTGTGGTGTGAATTGAAATAAACTGATGTGAATGGTCCAAGGTGTGTGTATAACTGTGTGTTCTATCTTTGTTCTGACCTTCAGACTGAGGACAGGAAACATACTTCATGTAATCAACAGATGGTATTCACATTGATAAGAAACAGTACAAGCGTGTGTGCGTGTGTGTGTGTGTGTGTGTGTGTGTGTGTGTGTGTGCGGGTGCGTGTGTGTGTGTGTGTGTGTGTGTGTGTGTGTGTGTGTGTTTGTGTGCGTGTGTGCGTGTGTGTGGTAACTTCAACCAAATGATGATGCCACATGCAATCAGCAGATTTTAGGGTGATCCCATTTTACACACTTCACCACCGACGGGAACAGTGGATGAATGGGTGCTAATGGTGGGCGAATAGAATGAGGGAGATACTGACACTCTGATATAAGTGAATGTGATTGAATGAGGCAAAAATGAAGAGGGAGAGGGAAAAACTATTAGAAAATGAAGAGTTGGACACAGAAAACCACAGAGCCAGAGAACGAAGGGGAGGAGGTTCTGCCTCTATGTCAATACGTGATGATTAGACAAATGAATGACTGATGTGATCAAGAGCAACAGAGCAGAAAAGAACTCACTTCTTTTACACTACTGCAGTCACTGATGACTGCTGATGGACACCACACACACACACACACACACACACACACACACACACACACACACACACACACACACACACACACACACACACACACTGATATGCAGTAGTCATTTGCACTAGATGTTCTTATGCTTAAACTCCAACAGTTACTCATCATCTACTAACTTGATTAGCAAACAAACTGGCCCTGACAGTTGTAACTGTGGAATAATGTTAACGGGAAACAGAACGTTTCTAAGTAATGACAATGCAACAAATACTGTATATCATTTCATTTTTTTCCCAAGACATCTCATCTATGTTGAACTAAAAAGTCAAGGTCCAACCAGGTTGTAGCACTTTAAAAATCGTATGATGTTCATCAGTGCATTGATGGCAAAAGCCTTAGCTTAGCAACACAGTTGTGTTTAGGCACCTAGGGACACACGACATGTTCTGTTGAATTTAGAAAAAGAAGCAAATGCAACCAATGCAGTGAACAGTTATAACTTTCTTAAATAGGAGTATCCAGAAAATCTGAAATCTGCAATTCCCGAACAACTGGACAAATTGCATGTGTGAAGGAAGGTCATGTGATGTAATTGACAACTCCAGAACAGCTACTAAGTGGACTTTTGTGGAGTCGTTTTGTCATTCAACTCTGTTTTCAACAAATAGACCTTTACTTTGAACACAAATACAACATTTCTCACCTTACTTTACTGATATTGAACTACAGAACTAGTTTCCATATTATTTCTCCATCTCAATGCACTCACAGCAGGGCCAAATAACCTTGCTGAGGGGCCTGAGGGCAAAACTAAAATGTTTTTCTCATTCTATCATTGTTCACATATTCTATTGCCCTTATGTATTCACCTGCTATTCAGTGAAAAGCAAATTATACATTTAGAAACCAACCAGTACTCCTGTCCTACTACAAATTGTTACATCGTCATTTTCTAACTATGTAAGAACTTAAATTCTTAATTAATTAATGTATCTAAGACTAAAGAGACCCTCAAAGTTAGTTAGGTATAGTTAGTTAGAAATTCAGGACCAACCTTATGGCCCTTGTCACATCAGGTTACATAGTAGAGAACAGTCCCAAGCACATTTACAATTCAACTAATTACCACAAAGTCATTTCCACACAGCAAGGCTTTGGACCCCTTGAGGGTCATTTCTCCAGGTCTGACAGCACTGAACAGTGACAATTGAAAAAATCTGCAGCAACACATTTTCAGACAGAGTTCCCTTGTTACTCTGGATACTCCACTTTGTAAGTTTACATAGAGACTTTTTACTAAGCTAAAACTAGCTCCATCAAACTGCAAGGTTACGACTGTACCCAACCAAAACCAACACGATCTACTCTCTGCATACAGTTGGTTTGTAATGTTGGTGTAATTGTCCTTTAACAACAATTTAAGACGGTATTAAATATCAGGCTTCTTGATATCTCTGATTCAGTTAACACTACTCACCACTGACGGTCCTACCTTCCTACCTTATATCTAGTCTCTATTTTTGCATTAGACCTATAGATCAAGTTCCACTCATGAACATTAGATGGCAAAATTGGACAGGCCAATCATTTTAACATTTCACATTTAGATATAATTAATGAACTCTTTGGGATCCATGAAAGTATTTATTTGTTTATTTGTTAGTGCTGACCAATAGGGATCTGTTGCCATGGGAAACAGTGCCAGAATAACTTATCAAAGGATTTTTTGTTTGCAGCCACAGCCGAGGTGGTGTCAGGTAAAGGGAAGGCAGCCTAGTTGTCTTCTTTAGTTGGACTAAGAAGTAATCAGAAGAAAATGGACTATTTCCTGACACATGGATGATTAGATAATTATTTTGAATCCTAAACTACAATCATTTAAACCATAATAGAAATGCTTGTGAGTGGCAGTCCCAACTATAATCTGAAGCCAGACTGGGGAAGTGTTTCATTATTAGACAGTGCTGTTGTTAAATCCACAGCCTGTCTCCTCCTAACTGACACCCTACAACAGGGGTTTGGAGAGATTGTGTTTCTTGGTACATGGCCCACATGTTTACAGCGAGACTGTTCCTGTGATTTAGGATTAATTAAGTTTCATTAATAAGGAGGAAAGCTTTTGGGAAGAATTAGTGTTACTTGGACAGATTCTCCTGAAAGGACGCACACAGCCGGTGAAATCATTTCCCAGAGAATAAGTGCTTCGTTCCTTTAGCAGTAAGTGCTGGGCTTTGAATAGATAAACACGCTGGGAGTGAATTGTGCTCCTGCTGTGATGGACGGGATGAGTTATAGAGATAGTTAGAAACTTCATTAATTCTACTGCTACCGTACGTCTGTAGTGCAGCAATTTCTGGCCCCTGACATGTGAGTTGAGCACAATGATTCACTGCTGTGAACAGTAACTGTGAGCAGGAAAAAAAAGTCAGCAGTGAGCAGAAACTTTTGAGTTCATGCTGAACGTTGCATTTATGGGCTTATTTAGGGAGCAACATATTGTCATCCATCATTTAAATCTGCTTAACAATAAACAGGAAAACAGTCTGCCAGTTAATAAGCCTTCTGGTACTGACTAGTCCTAATCTTTGGACCCCATTCCATTCCCCAACAGGTTATCCCAACCTCAATGATTACTCTTGAAAGCCAAACTCAAACTATCTTCATCTCAACAGCTGGTTCCACAGGATACCTATTTTCACCTTTAGATCCTGGAATGGCCTTGGTTTTGAATGTCTTGACTAATTCTCTATCCTCCTAATCACAAGTGTCTTGGCTTGGATGAAGAACCACAACTGGGTCATTTCCTGTTTGAAATTTGATTTCCGGAATCAATGACCAAAGACAAATTCCCTTATGTACCAGTATCCTAACACTGTTTGTTCCACTTACATAGCCAGGGAGTAACAGTAAGAAATTAAAACCAGTGACTGCTCCTTGCACATGAGCCAAGATTTCCATTAGTGTCCACACACTGAGCTGCATTATAAAATCCATAAAATCTCACTTTTCTCATTAATGGTAAGATATTAAAGCTTTCAGAGGTTGCTTGTTGTGTGTTAAAGGTGTTTTTTGTGACTTTGCCTCCAGTGCTCATTTTTTAATATAATGTAGCCTGAGCTGTCATTTGAATGCAAGACCTTATTGATTCCTGAGGGGAAATTTGATTTGTGGATATAAACTCTGTGACATTTCAGTCGTTCTGCAGTTGTGTTTCCACATTCTCTCTGTTCTGTCTGCAGCCAACTAAGTGTTTTTCAATTTAAAGTTGACAGAAGATGTTAAAGGTTAACTGAAACAATCTCACAGAGAAACTTTACCACACGCAGTTACCTGCATTTGATTCCTGTGGGGAAATTGTTCATATTTAACAAGGTATGGAAAAACAGAACTGTTATCCTGCCCTTTAATTCTTCTAAACCCCATAATTAATGCATGCGTGTGACTCAGTGTTTCATCATCTGTTTTCCTTCAGTGTCTTACTCTGAGTGAAGCGGGGAGGGTTATCATTGACATCAGTCAGAGTGATGTTAACCACCGTGGTCCCTGTAAGCCCTCCTCTCTGTCCGGCCATGTCTTTGGCTTCGATCACCACCTGGTAGTGCTCCCTCTGCTCGCGGTCCATGTCCTCAGGACCCAAGGCTGTCCGGATCACACCTGAACAGACATTAACACCTTTTTACATACTGTTTTTCTCTTTTCTCTTACATCATGCATCACCTACACATCGCCTACATGAAAAATCACAGATCTTGCTGTTTCTAATTAGAATGTATTTCTTAAGGTGAGCTTCGGCTGACCTTCTCTACTAAAATAGGTGTATTTTGCTCTTGTTTCATTTGTGGGTGGTTGAGAGAAGAGCCTGCCATCTGTTATACTAATATTTAGTTGTTGTTTTGTTTCAATCAATACACAGCGTGTTACAGATGTCCTTCAGATAAAATCAGGCACATCTACAATAGCATCTGATAAGAAGGCCAAAAACATTTTCCTTTTTTTAAAATGTCTGGATCATTTGGTGTAAATGCTAGTCAATAGTGTTGGACAGAGCTGCACTGAATTTGGTCTGAAAGAGTTTAATCTTGATATGTGTAGTGCTGAAATCTTGTGTTCTCATGTTACACATAATGTCACAAGAAGTCAGTGGAGAAAACAGAACAAAATCGTTCTGGCCCTTAAAAAAAAAAAAAATCACCACTACCACATTTTACGTGGGATCAGTCAGTCCACTTGTGCGTTCACTGATTTTAACACTTTTCAGATAACAATAGAAGTCTGTGACAGACGAATAAACCAACTCAGAACCAACAGCAAGTAGAGGCAACTCATGGTTGGTTTCAGTCTCTATATGGGAACTGAGTATGAATAAATGTGAACATAGTATAAATGTGAAAACTGACCAGCCTTCGCCTTTAAGTAAACAGAAATTTTGAAAATGAATAACAATCCAGGCGCTGTAGAAGTATGAAGCTGGAATTTTAAGATGGAAAACGATTTTCCTGACTTTGTAACACATGGTTAACCTGTACATAAACTGAAATGTTATTGAAAAAACTATTATATATACTATATTAACAGGAGGCGTTGCCAGGCTCGGTTCCTTTCAACTGTGGGGATAAAAATAGTTTTAACTTCAGTGTTGGGGAGTAGCAAAAAAAAAAAAGACATCATCAGATCATTATTCAGCTGATGACATCATCAGATCATTATTCAGCTGATGACATCATCAGATCATTATTCAGCTGATGACAGAAACTAACCATCAGACATATATTACAATACTAACAATGTTATGAAAGAAAATCCTACATTCCTGCACTTTCCCAATCACTTTTTCTCTTCAGTAACTGAACTAGGTGTTTCCCTATCATACCTTTGCTATAGTTCAACTGTACGGTTGTACTTGATCCTATACAGTATTATACTGTTGTACATACTGTAATTGTTTTTGTAGTAGTGTCATTGAACTGATAAGGGAGACAGTGTTTCAGTGAAGTTTGCCATTCCCACATATTTAGACCCAGGAGTTTAAGGGGAAATGATACGTCATATCAAAGCCATCCCGAAGTATGTTACTGCTCATACTGGTTTTACTGCTAACAATAGAAATATTTAATTCTCTTCCTGATAAAACACATGATTGGTGGAGAGGACACAGCTTTTATTGTGAAGAGGCAATACATTTGTCACTGCAGCAAGTGCTAACGGTAATCGTTCATCCAAAATGAGCTTTCACAACAAAGCAACAACATCATTTCCCCCAAATTCTTTTAAATGTGTCAGGAAAACATTGAAAGAGTTGAGAACAGGAAGTATGAGCTGCTGGATGAAGAACTGCGGGCCAGTGCTCTACATTTTCTTTAAGTGCCTTTAATTCACAGCCAGCAGTAGTCTGACCATAGCCCTGACTTCTCTATCTGTTTGAAACCAACAGATGAGGAGAGCGACAGAGATTACCATGCTGATTATCTAAATGTATGGCTGAGTTTTTATTTACAGAAAAAGTACTTGAGCTCAGGAGAAGGCTGAGCTGAGCAGAGCTATTTATCGCAGCAGACATTACAACAAACCCATTTTCTTATTTTCTTCTTTCAGTGTAGCAGGAGCATAAAATGTGCAGAGTGAAGGTACACTGAGCGTGTCTTTACTTTTCATTACTAGTTCTTTCCAGCTTTTTATGCAGAAGAAAACAGATGTATTGGCTTGAAATGAAATATGACGGTGCAACAAAGAAGAGCAGCCTCTTTCCGCTACCTGAGAAGCACACTGTTTACTCAAATTAAATTCTGGCGTTGGTACAGGCGCTGGTGGAAAATACCAGCCAACCCAAATCAGATAAATTGAAGCAGATAAAATAAATATGAAGGAGTGAGATGCAAAAGTGGCACTGTTAAGAGAAAAGGGGAGTTAAAAGTCAGAAACTGGAAATGATTTGCTCCCAGTATTTTAGTTTAGAGGTAAAAAAAAACTATTTCAGGCCACCACTTTCAGTTTCATTCTGTGAATCACTGTGTTGCGTACACCTACATTGAGACACTTCTGTGCTTTTTTTGTAGTTGATTAAATCATGTTTCAGGGAGGGAATGTGAAATAAAAGAGCCATGTTAATTTATGGGACAAAGAGTTGCAGTGTAGACCTGAACCTGTAGTGCTGAGCATTTTTAAAAGCTGTCTGGGTATCACACAGAATTCATACATGTGCAAGACTAAGTTGGATTCAGATTTAAAACATGACTCTCCGCCATCATACCTGTGTTTGGGTCCACAGAGAAGTACGGGTGTCCTTGGCTGATGCTGTAGACAAGTTTGGCACTGTTCCCATACATGCTGTCATCAGCATCTGTAGCTGTCACCTGGATGACTGACGTACCTGAGAGATTCAAATTTGCAAGGCTGCTAGTAACAAACATCCCAATGTGATCATTACATTACATTCCACATTAGTCTACAGGTACAAGAATACAAGGAAAACTGTTGCTGCAGTGAAAAAGTCCGGTTAGAGTCCTTACCGATATCAGACATCTCAGGTACACTGCCAGTGTAAACCTCTTGGCTGAACTGAGGCTCATTATCATTGATGTCGTGCAGTTTGACGATGAACTCGGTCTCTGGCTCCAGCTTTTGACCTGTCCGTTTGTTGACCACTGTGGCTCTGAGGATATAAAAAGCCTTTTCCTCACGGTCCAGACGACGGGTGGCGTGCAGGTCGCCGTTGTTCTCGTCGATGACAAAGATTGTGCCGGCCCCCTCGCCAGAGAGGACGTACTTGACTAAGCCATTGCCATGGTCCTGGTCTGACTGGAGCTGTAGATGGACACATGCATATGTAAGTGCTTAATTATCATCCACTTTGTGGCTGTAACAGATCTTAATCAGGTGACCTTACAAAATACAAGTTTGTCCTGCAATCTGACCACCTCTAAATCTGTTTTCAGGCACTTTTGGTTCTTTTATTTTCAACTTGATTTTAATATAATTATAAAGTTTCTCAGAAAGTGGCATTTATCACTATAGACTCTTTTAGGTGTAGGGTTAATTTAATAGTACAAATGTAGTACTTTACTTTATTTTTGTTAAAGAAAGGTTCTTATACTTTTTGGTGCTTTATTGCTGGAGGACAAAATAGAAATTTGCAGTGGAAGTGATGTACAGTAGTTGGATAAACATATGGTTGATACAAACATATGTACAGCCCTGCATTATTTCATGGTTCTTCAGCCATTGTTTTTGATGAATTATCAAGATTTTGGTGACAGTGATCAAAGAATTAGCTTCCTTTGTATTGTGTTAGTCTATTTCTTCAGAAAATGGCAGATACACATGGTCTGACCTGTTTGACTTAGCTGAGAAAGCTACAAATATGAAAACATGGGACATATTTGACATGTTCAGGGAAATGTTGAAACGTATCAGCTATTTAGATACCAACAGATTTGAGGGATCGGTAAGGACACAGTGGCCAAGATGAATAATAAATATTGAGGAGATACTGTGAAAAAGGCATGCACTTGAGCCTTCAGAGCACACCCCCACCCCTCTGCAAATGCCGGCTCTCAAGCTTTAAAGAAATACCAGTGACTTTTATTGTGATATAAAGACAGTTTTGTCTGTATTTGTAACAGAGGTAAGTGCATTCATTGACAGCTAAAAGAAAAGATTTTGCTGTCCCTCTCATTTATTGTGCACGTTTGATTACTTTTCTTCCACGTGCTGCAGCTAAGTAGTTTGACCACTTTGGGAAAGAATAAAGTCACAATTTATGACTTTATTATAAAGTCACAATTTATGACTTCAGTCTTGAAAACTTTAGCCCCACAGTATTTATGGGCCTCCGACATGCAGGGAGACTCTCTGGAATAAAAAGAAACAGCATTTGTCAATTTACCAAATACTGTAAACAACCTACAGCATCTTATCCTGACAAGGAACATCTTGTGGCCATGTGGATCATAACTATTGTCTGTCACAAGCTAAAGAAAAAGTTGTGTGACATTGTTATAGTCAAAAAAGGGGAATTACGTCACTCATTTTCTACTGCCAGTTCATGTTAAGCACTTAACCAAGATCTTAATGATCAAAACTGGTGATATTGTACATACTTGGTCTGGCTGGAAAGAGGGGTGGTTCAGTTTAAATGGTAATGACTTATTTAATTAGGACAGGTGAGAATGAGAATGTCATTAACACTGCCTTGTGTTACATGTTACATCTCAATTTATTTATTTATTTGCTTCACACAGCTAATGCTACCCTGAGCCATTTGATAGTACTCTGCTTCTTCAGTTGATTGAAATGAAATGAAATGAAATGAAAGGCAAGAAGCCGGTGCTCATTAATTAGCATTACTGTGCCAGTGAAGAATGTCTCTTTTACTCTAAATGGACCTCAGAGACATGGTGTCCTTTAGCCTGATGGGACAGACCGCTGGATCATACCGATGTTGGTGGTGACAGGTTTACACAAGATGAAGCACAGACAAGCAAAGACAGAAACACAAAAGAAAGTCCAAGAGTCAGCTCCAGATTGAGAAACAAAACAAGAATCTTCTAAGGCAAAAGCTGTGGTAGAAAATGAAGAGACAGAAAGCAGAAAGCCGGAGTTTGTGTTGTGCCTGAAGGAGCAAACATCTATCAGATCTGCTGTGAGATCTGCTGCTTGTGCACTGATACCTGCAGCAACAACCTGGCTCGCTCTCTCTCTCGCGCCTCGAATCTCTCGACCTCAAGTGGCTCGCTGTTCACCTTTCGTCCCTTCATCCCTGTTTATTCCTTCAGGCCAGGTGTTAGGGTGAAGCCTTTGATTATACGTGTGTGTGTGTGTGTGTGTGTGTGTGTGTGTGTGTGAGAGATAGAGAGCCATTATAGCTTCTACTTTTCCCACTACCTGTGGAATGTGTGAACTACATACAAACCTTGGTTCTAGATAGATTTATGTCTAATATTTTCATCTTCCCAAACATCTGATCCAAACAGATTTAGACAGTGTTTTCTACTCCGTCTGAATCGGATTAGAAATCATTATTACTATATATAATAGCCCATTCTGCAGGTTTCCCTTCACCAGAGCTATAGGTTCTATTTTCAGGCTTGTGTTGTTGAATGTATTTTCTTTGCGTCCCACAGATGTTATTTTCATGTCTGTGCCGGTTGGTATCTTGATGATTTACCGTTACCCTGGAAGCTTGGGGGGTGCGGCGATGCCAATCTGAAGTGTTTTTGTGCAAACAAATTACTGTGCTACCATGACCAACAAATAACTCCTTTCCTTCCTCATCCCATGGGGTCTCAGTCTAAAACACTGAGTAACTGGAGACACAGTTGCATGCTCCATCTTGTCTTAAATGAGTCTAGCCAAAGACTCCAAGAGACACCATCTGTTGGGTTTGAGGATGTCTTGGAATAGTCCTTTAACACCATCAGAACAGGGCTGACTATGACAATTAGAGCTTTTCACTTCTGCAGGAGGGAGCAGAAGACTTGTCTTTTCCACCAAACCTCATTTACAGTATAGATATATTTATAGGGACTTGGCAAATGCTGAAGCTCTCCATCATAGGTGTGGCATCGCTTCAGTCATTCACCTAACGTCTCACAGATCTGTCAGCCATCATCCACGAGTGCAGTGAAAACGCCAGGCTCATGTTTTATTCATTGAACCGCTTTTCATGTTATGGAATCTGCAGCTCATTATTTGGGGTTTTGCTTAAAAGAGAAATAAAAAAGCAACACAAGCTGTTCATCATAACCTCTGTGACTGCGGGTCAGCTTCGGAGCATTCCAGTAAAAACTCGCTTTCCTGCCCATACCAATGAACCTAGATGGAAAACAGGAACGCTGACTCACAGCCTCTTGGTCTTCCTCTTCAAAAAAAAAAAAAGAAATCTGATTCTGCAGACTTGGCTGGTTAGAGTTTTGCTGGGTTGACAATGAGAGGATTCTCCTTTCAACTTATTATCTTTGTCCCCACAGACGTCCCATTCCTCTGAATTCAATAAAAAAAGAAGCTATGTGCAAGGTCTGCTTAAGCTATGGGTTGATTTCAATGCAGAAACCTCAACACTTTGCTAAATTCTTCTCTTCACAGGAGGACTTCATGCTCCACATACTTAACTTGATCTGCCCAAACATTCTCAAGGTTTTGTCCTTCTTCACCTTTCTGGGCATTGATTTTGACGAGTTTGCGCCTCTGTGCCCTGTTTCACTGTTCTTCCTCTTAGGCTGACATTGATTTCAACTTGTTTATGCCCAACAAATAAAAGGATCCTTTTAGGCTTAGATATTGGGGCACTACACACTTCAACGAACCTTGGCATACTATTGATCTCGAACTTACTGGCGCTTTCATTTTTTTTCCTACTGTGGAACAGCTGGCAGTGTAGTGTAAGACAATGTCATCAGCAGGTGTCAGAGTGAGAATAACAACAGAAAAATTATCATGAAATAGAGACAAGCTCAAGGATGAGATATATAGGTGAGTGAGCGAGCTGACATACAGAAATAGTTCTTCAGTCGCTGTACAATATATCTTCGACTGACTGGACATGATGTCAAAATTGCTATTTTATTTCATTATCCAAAGGAATATGAGCTGTTCTATTGCTTGCTTAAGGGGGATTGTTGGTTCTCTCTAAAAGCTCTAAAGCTCATTTCTTATTTTGTGAAGTGCATTGAGATAATTCTGTTATTGTATATATATATATATATATATATATATATATATATATATATATATATATATATATATATATATATATATATATATATATATATATATATATATACTGTATACACACACACATATATAAACTTAAACAATATTCAGAAAGATACGATATTTAATGTTTTAAATACAGTCATAAAAAGTCTTAGACAGCTCCTGCCCTACATTGATTGTAAGTGTAAGACGGCAATTATATATATATATATATATATATATATATATATATATATATATATATATATATATATATATATATACACACACATATATATAAACTTAAACAATATTCAGAAAGATACAATATTTAATGTTTTAAATACAGTCATAAAAAGTCTTAGACAGCTCCTGCCCTACATTGATTGTAAGTGTAAGGTGGCAATTAAGTGGCATAATTCTATACACTGACAATAAAGAAGATAAAGTTAACTCAAATGACCTGTCAATCAACAATCAGTGTTCACAGGAATGTGTGTGATTGGTGTGTGACAGTTAATTGCCCACCTTAATGGATATGTCCTTTCATCTTGTCATAAATGGAACTACTGTACTTTTTACCTTCATGTCTTGAAAATGCCAAGACTGTATTTGCCTTGTGTGTGAGGCATGTAGGAACAGTACAGAGTGTAGGTCTGCCACATCACCCTACCAGACAGATAGTGCCTACGCCACCTGAGAGCGTAAAGGATACCCTGACTGTGGTGTGGGTCATTGACGAATATGTCTTTAGAAGATCTCCTGCTCAGTGCATCATTTTGAGAACACTGATTAATATGAACAAACCTAAGGTATTTCTGAGCTTTAGTTCACACAATTAATTCCCCTGTAAAAGCACAGCAGAAGCTACTGTTTAGCTAAAATGACACTATTAGTCATTGTTGTAAAGCCTGTTTTTACTGCAGCATTCTACAGTGATTTACTGTAGCACTGGACTCATACATAGTTGATGGTCTTGCCAAAAACAGATTAAAAAAAGATCTGGGTTTCCTCCTACAGCAATCAATTGATAACTCTGGATTACCTATAGGTGTGGACTTGGCTTAGGTCTACCTCCATTTTGTCAACCCAGTATTAGACTGGCACGTCCAGGATCTACCCACCTTTCATCCAATGACAGCTGGGCTCAAACATCATAATTTGTTGTCTCCAAGTTTTGGCTCAGATATGTGACTGGTGGTGACTGTGGTGTGATGTGTAGATCCCATTCAAATGAAGATGTTTGGCAAATAAATTACAGAGATTTTTTCTTCCTCTTAAGCATTAAAATCTTATACAAAAGGCAACAAATAGCGGAATGCTTCAGTGATGTGAATTTAAATAATTCCTCTAGTGGAGAATAATGATTTTAATAAAACTTCAGAGTCTGGTTAGGCTGGACATGCTGTTGGTGGATGATGGATTATTCTGGGAACAACCAAACAACTTTAAACAGAATTTTTGCACAACTATGATGAGACTGAGGGGATAATTAGACTCATCTCTTTTTCTCTTGCACTACTTTTCAAAGACAGCAAAAAGCCATTTTTTCCCTTTAGGGTCTTCCTGGCACACTGCTGATAACCCCCCACTACATGACACACATGCACACACACAGACTCATACACACAAAAGACAGCACTGCAAATAAGCAGTGTGAAGGGTTGGGTCACACTTCATCTGCCTGGTTCTGGTGTATGAACTGCAAGAACTGTGTCACCAAGGCTACACAGCAACAAAACCACATGCTGAAGCTGTGTGGTCTCACCCTGTGTCACTGAATCCAATACATATAGTAGATAGTCTTCTGTGCCATGAAAACATTTTACAGCATCATAAATATATATATTTTTTGTTCCTCTGCTGTCCAGCGTTTATTTTGCCTCTGCAAGAAATTATCATGAAAAATTCAGGTGGCATTTTTTCCCCCAGCCCACAAGCTAAAGGAATTGTCCAACAGATTGTTGAGCAGATGCAGTGATAATTGCAACACAAATGCAGGGTGAACGTTCAATGCAAAGTGTATCACAAGTCAACATTAGCTCAGAGAGATGTACAGACAAAGGTGATAATGTCACTGATGTCACTCAATGTTAATTTAGATTCACCACTGACCTTTTTGGGTCTTTCCTTGTTGCTCCAGCTCCCAGTGAAATGATGTTAGAATCCTAATTATTCAGACAAAGACATAATTCTAGTATTTTCTGATCGTCTGCAGTAGTGCAGGTGTGTCTTTGTCTCCTCCAAATTCACCAAATCTTTTGTTAGTTCAAATTGACGTGATTCATATGCTAAGTGAATCTTTGGAAACAAGTGATCTGTAGATATTAGTCTGTTGTAAAACATCATATTGTGTTATCCAGAAGAACAGGGACATAGCTTTTCAAAGGAAATGTTTAAATCTTCTTCTTTTCTAGTTCTAGCTGTGAGCATATCATTTTACTGGGTCCCACCAAAAACCAAAACTGTCTGCATGGCAAGATGAAGCACCAATAAAGTTATGTAGGAAGGACAAGCTTTTGTTACTGTGTTGTTCTACTGTCTGCTACGCTCCACCATGCTCGGCACAGCCCTTTAAATACTGGAAATAGTAGTGAAAATCTCAACTCAACGTTTACCTAATAGCAAATCTCAAGCCCGCCAAGTCTGTTCATTTGCTTCATGTTTACTATTTTCAATCATTTCCATTCCCAGACTAAAACCAACAGTGAATTGCCTCTACCAATAGTAAAACTATAAAACTTCTTTAAAATAACCCCCCATTTCAAAAACCAACACTGAGCTTTAATGCTTGGTGTTTAAGCTGACAAAATCCTAACAGCTACTAAACTTTCATGCCAACAGATCTCCATGACATCTCAATGACAAATGATTGATATATTACAGACACCAGTTTCAATAACTGCTATGTCCAAGTTTACTTCATTTGTTGAATAAATAACTATTTACTGGATCATTATTGTATCAAGTATTGTGCCCAGCTGTTTCTGTGAGTAGACGTAGAAAGAAAATCGAGTTGTTGAATGGAAATCAGCAGTTTACGTCTTCACTTTCCTTCCCTAAATGCATTTATGCAGTTATAAATACAGTTATTCACATTTTCACTTTTTACTTTTCTGATTACTTTCTCTTTCTTCTGTCACTGACCTCGTTGTCTTCTTATAGATGACCTTTTGTTGTATTATTTATTTCATATTATTTTGCTCTACCTGTCCTCATCTTCTTTATATTTTTTCTTGATCTTTTATCTGAATATTTTTCACATTACAAAACCTACATTTCCTGCATTTCTTCGTATCTGTCCTCATTCCTCTGCTTCCCTTCCCCTTACTCTAGGCCTTTCCTTTCCTTTCTCCCTGCCTCTCCTCTAGCCTGATCCTTGCTGCCTCTTCTCTTCAGCAGTGTTCAGTCTGATTTGATCTGTCAGTCTGCAGGGCTGCAACACCTCCATGCTTTCACCTAACACAAGCTGACGAAGCCTGCGGACATTTCACCACAGCACATTTTCAGAGTAGGGGATGCTTTCTGGAGTCGTTATGTGTCCCAGATCAGTGTCTCCACTGCCATACTGTACTGCTGGCTCTTATAGTTCTTCATCATATTCATGCTGACAATGGTACCACATTTATTACAGTAGGTACCACAAAAAAGACCTAACCAGCCCATTGCTATGTCAAACTTTATTGCTTTTGATTCCACTAAAGAACATTGCAATGGAGCTAATGCAGCTAATTTATATCAAGAAACCCAAGCAGGTCTGAAAGGTTGCTGATAATCTTTAATGGAATTGAACCATTTGTACACAACTAAAATACAGGCATACACATATAGAGGGAAAATAACTATAATGTTGTGGCTAAGTACAATGTGCCTGACGGACAAAATAATGAAATCAGAACCCAAGGTCTAATATACTAGCAATGACATTCGCTTTCAAAGTAAAATTGTTGATTTGTAAATGCACCACACCACACATACGCAAAGGTCCAATTCCAGTTCTCTCCTTGGTCTTAGCACCTAGCTGTAACCCTTCAACTACTAATAATGCATAGGAGTTTCGAAGGGCTGTCCCATTTCACAGGGTAGACAAACATAAGGATGTACTTAATAACAATGAGTGGGGGTAAACAATTTAAACTGGTGGTAGAGTTTTTATTTCAGTCTTGCTATTCTGAAAACTTTGGGTTCTAATTGTGAAGCTTGATCAGTGAATTCAGCTTAGTCCTAGAACTGTCTGGCACTTATTGTCTGTATTGCTCCTACATGCAGCAAGATGATTTCAAGATTGCATCTTAAGGTAATGCACCGTATATTACTATATACTGTATTTCAATAAACTAGTACTTTAATAAATCAGGATTGGAGAAATATTCTGCAATAGACATTTACATTACATTTACATTTAGTCATCTTGCAGATGCTTTTATCCAAAGTGACTTACAATTTCAAAGCGCCAGCATTAGACCTCTAATGTTAGATGTGTGCGCTCTGTGGTATCATGAATAAAAACATGATATTCATTTTGCCTATCCATAGTGTTGCCTCTGCTAAACACTTCACTGTTCCCTGCTAATCTGTCTCTAAACCATATTGTTGTCACTGACACATATCAGGAGCAACCAGCAGACCCCCCGCAGTTATGGCAGCACCCCAACAGAGAGAAAAGTCTCCTGACTGTCTTGCTTCTCCCCGTGTTTATCTAAATCATGGCAAACTCTTGTTTGTTTCAAATCGTACTTTGTTTTTGTGCTGTCAGACAGCAGGTTTCATACAGAGCTGCACAATACCTCGCGGCATCTGGCTACTGATCAAACAGTAACAGCTCTAACTATCATTACATGGCACTGTGTGCTAACTTCTAATAGGCCCATGAGTGGGTATCTTTTTCTAGATATTAAACATAACAGCCAGTTAGATGGAAAATCTCTACATGACATTATGCACGTTATGAATGTTGTGTTTTTTTCCTTCATACAATGTGTATGAGGTGGTTTTTATTAACTGAACTCACTTCTTTTTTCGATGGACGCCAGTCATTTATTCATACCAATCATTAATTAACATGACACTCCTTCTTAAGAAAACCAGAGCACACATAATTCTGTCCACCAAACAAAAGCTGTCACTGAGGGAAAAACTAGTCAAGACATTATAATTGGCAGAACACGCTGCATTTTCAGTTCATCTTCAGTTGTGGCTTATGAATGGCATATGCACAAGTTTTTTGTAATAGTATATGGCCCACTGGTGTGTTGTAAGAAGTAAGGATACACATGGGTGAGAAATTAAATGAAAAATGAACATAAAATTAGTATGTTGTTGAGCCGGTGAGGACTTTTTACGTTTTTCTTTTTGCCTTCAGTCACTTAAAGAACACATTGACAGCTATTGATGATGGAGCTGAGTTACCGGTAGTTAATTTTTTTGCCCTTTTTCACTTCTTTCACCTAACATTAACCTTTGTTGCTTCCATTAGCAAAGTTTCTGCTTTTATTCTGTGCTGTCTTAGATCTTTTCCACTGCAGGAGCTCACTGACCTGTAACTGAGCTTTCCCTTTCTTGTTTCAGGTTCTGCTTTTGTTTCAACTGTCCTCACATCGCTTTGGAGACAAGTTCGGTAATCCAAAGTCCAGTTCCTCCTCACAAGGTAGTTCTAATCAAAAGCCAGGTACTTGTGGGGAAGGGTGTGGATGCTGCAGGGCTCTTGCCTGTGACTGTCTCAGTGTCAGATGATGCCACATCTGACACTGAGACACTTAGCATAACAAGCAAGATGTTTAAATCTACAATCATATTCTTCAAATGGGGACTTCAGTGAGTTGACTGTGGGTAAAACAGCCAAGATGTTTATATTCTGCAAGTTTGTGTTCTGATTGTACAAGGCGTTTGTACAGGTGTTAAATTGCTCCTACTGCCTCAATTACTGGTGCATTTTGTAGCATGTATAATTAACAAGCATTATGGATGCAAGCTGGATGTCCTCTCATCAGCTTTTGCTGTTTACGTGCCTTTGTGTAAAGGCTGAGGGGTATAAGAAGGTCCAGGTTTATGGATGGTTCCTGTGGTCAAAAAGAGGTAGATAGAGGCTCTAACTGTGCTCAGAAGGTGACACAATGCAAATACTAGGTAATTAGTAATGTTCAGTTCTGAGTCAATGTATGAAATCGCTGCGTAATGTGTGTCTTCACCTTAACCTGAAAGAATGTTCAATACAGTGGTTTGGAATAGAAACAACAGAAACCAGCATCACGTCCTCAAAAGGTTCCTAATAGTTCCTGTTTATGGAAAACTGCGGTTTATGGACTGCAATAGAAAAGGGCTATTTGTCTGAACATTAAAAAGTTACACACCGAGAAGAAAATAATACGATGTTGATGCTATATCTGAGGCATATGTTGCCTTACCGTTGAAATGGAAATGTACTTATATCGAAATTAACCTGCTAGATATAAACAAAGTCCCATTTGCTAATTATGCAAAAGGCGGAAAGATGATATCAACAGGATAGTGCTGACGTTAATACATCCACCATGACTCATACAAACAGGTAATGTACATCTCTGTCTGTGAGGTGCGAAAACTAACCTGAATTTTCCAAGATAATTGCTCGCAGATGTGGAATAAAAGCTGAACGTGTTTCTTATAAATTCACATGCCTTAACACATTCTGTCTTCGCTCCTATCTAGCCATTTCTTCCTGTCAACCTTCCTGGCACTGCCTGAATGTGTATTGCTGGGCATCAAAAATCAACACAAGCCTTAACGGTTTGGATGAGCAAAAATATCACAATGAAACAATTTTAGAGATTCCATTGTTTGTGTTAGGAAAGCTTTTCAGTGTGACAGTCTGAGGAAGCAGTGCTTTCACTGCTCCACTGCAACTATAGAACTTTGATGCACATCTAGAGTCACCAAAAATACACACTGCACAGTATCTGCTGTACAATGTGTTCACTGTGCTGTGGTGGAGAGCTGAAGTTCTGTGAATTATGATCTCATGTGATATTATTATGTACTTGTATGTAGTTTTTGCTTGTATAAATACATTCATCAGCCAGTTATCAGGCCTGGGAGGTTGGCAGGGCTAAAGCTGGTGGCAAAGGTGTTTTTCTTTAAAGTTGCACATTGTGTCCAACACGTTTATAATACTGTCATGGATTCTGATTCGTATGCAGTAATGTGTTGGTGTGATAAGACAAACATACGCCAGAGGAGAAACAGCAAGAATCTTACAGGACACAAAGCAAACTGACCCACCAATGTTAGTTACATAGCCAAATCTCCCTGAGCTTGTCTAATCGAACACTAACAAGTAGCCAATGGTCAAACCAGAGCAGTTACTGCTTTAGCAGCAAACTGTGACTGTACTGAACAAACCAGCTAATCTCACTTTAAATATTCTTTCTTTTATTTTTATATAATATTCAACAACAGTGCTAATTCATTATGCTTGCAAGAACAGAAGTCATGAGCAAAATGAGTGTAGAGTGATTAACCTTAGCATAAATTCATATTAATAAAGTCAGCAATTTAAGAAACAAGAACAAACATGGCTGATGAAAATCTTTCCAACTAATAAAAAGAACTTCATTTTATGCAACATTTAGCATAACAAAAAATTGGGAGGCAGCGGCAGAGCAGTTACCTTGCCAATGTACTGGTAGTCACTTCCAGTATACTCCTCCTGCAGGAAAAACTGGTTCCACATCCAGCCTCGTCTCACTCTTTTGAGTACCCTCTCTCCTCTCATCACTGTCTCCATTACCTCTGTCTTCTGTCCCCTCAAGGAAAGTGCATCCAGGAACGTGGCCATACAGAGCCACACGATGCCCGGTAAGATAGTCCTCATTTTTCCGGAGTGTGGGATGTGCAGTTTGCGAATGTTCTATCTTCCTAGTTGGATGGTCTCGAACTGGTAGACAGATCTATCAGTCATAATCCTTCAGCTTTTGATTGGCAGGAGAGTGGAGCTGTAAGAGATGCAGACAGACACCAATGAGTGCAAGGCTGGGCTAAACATCACGCTGATGTCCAGAATAAATGAGACTCAATTGTAAGCGCAGTTTATGAATTTCTTGGCACCTGAACCGCTTTATGTAGGAGTATGTAGGAGAACTTAACAGTCTTATTGATTTGGAAATGTATGCAAATCAACTAGTGGTACATAGACATACTAAAGAAACAAACTTTATAAGCCTTATAATCACCATTTACTGTTGCAGCTCGGTGGTCTAAGTGGTAGGTCAGTAGATTTACTGACCCTGTTCAACCCATACAATTTGAGAAGATTTGTCAACGCAGCATCAGAATAGGTTGATGAGCCTGTGACTGCATTTTAGGAGCAGTATATGTCAGCTCAGTGAAACACAGCCACTTCCTGCATGCATATGGAGGAGACGGGAGCAAAGTGCTGCTATTTTCTGACCAGCACTATTTAACAGCTTTGCATTCACTGAATGTCAGGCTAGATGTTGAACAGTGTAATGAATAGCAAATTAGGACTTTGTCATTTGTCTACCTTTTCATTAGCACTTCAGGGGCAAATGATATGCTATATGCTTCATAGTATATCATTTCATCAGATTTCAACTAAATCAAACTGCTTAAGCTATAGGAAAGAAGCATCATCAAAAAGAAAACTCCAGTGAGGTTTTTCATTGAGCTTCAGAGTTCTCAAAGAGCTGAATCTTCTCTTTATTTATCCAGTAACATGAATATTCCCAACTTGCTGCGCTAGTCTCTCTGTAAACAAAGATTTATTTTTGCTTGGAATCAAGAGGACGACGCATGAATGCACTGAGTGCGCCTACTGCCCCGCAGTCCAATCATTAGAAAGACACTCAGAGAGGTGTTAAACAAAAGCAATAGAGTCACAAACGTTTCACCTTAACACAACAAATGTGTGATTCCATTGAAAAGGCCACAGAGTGAGCTCATGCAAAAAAGAGAGGTTGGAATAAAAGCAGAGACGTAGAGCATCGCTGACACCAGTGGGAAGATACTGACAAGGTTAAGAAAGATGAAAGATAAGTGGCAAGGCTACGGCTTGAAAAGGCCTTTTATCAAGACGTGTGTTTGGTGAATTATTCATGAATGAATGCACTTTCACTGATATTACCTGTAATGATGGATATAATATAGATCACCTCATTTCCAGTTGTGAACATGCAAATGAAAGTCATTGTGCAAATATATGTTTTTAACATGTTCAATGTTTTAACCAGTTAAACACATAGAAGTCTCTGTCACATAGTGTCATGTAGGAACTATAAGACCAAGGTGGTTTGGCTCGTCTGGCTTGTGATAAAGCTCCACAAACTATATTAGGTTATATATAAGGTAAAAACAAAACCCTCCTCATCTTAGAAGACATTCTGTTTGTGGAGATTCTGGCTCTTTTTCACTGACTATAGCTCATGAAAGCTGAACATGTGTGCTGTGCCTCTTAGATTTCTAACATAAACTCTGCACAATAACACTTGATTTATGCTTCTGTGTTGAATCTATACTGAGTAAACATTAATACTTGTGTCTGCGTTGGCCTCATCTCTTAAACCAACAAACCACTAGTAGCTGCATTCTATGGTACTGGAAGACTGAAACTGACCAATAGAACATATTGGAGTTGGTGCTTTTAGGTTACTTTTACTGAAGATACTGCAATACAGAAAAGAAAGAAGACACTGAAAGACATGGTCCATGTGACATCCAGACCAATCGCAGTTGTTGCTCTCTGTGTCGCCACAGCATGTAGTTAGATCTCTGGGAAGTTGTGTATCAGGCTATGAAGGGTCCATGGCTCTGCAGTCCCTACGCTGTAGCTACAGTGTAGTTTCAATGCAGAAGCATAACGTAGGCTTCAGGCAAGTGGTACTATAGGTTCACTTATGAAAAGCAGAGAGGAAATAACTGTCAGGATACTGTAGAAGATTTGCAGACATCAGGGAGACTATAACTTTACTCCAGATATGCGAATGATGTAGTGTGAAAATATTGGAGTTTCTATCCACCCAAAATACTAGAAGAGACAGCCAATATAATATATATAACATTTTAGTATAATTTAATAAATACATGTGTACTGTACAGAATTAAATCTATTGTTAAATAACATTTAGGCTTGAATTCAATTCAGGACTAAATGTATAATAATCAGGTAGATGTTTACTTTTCATTACTGGTAATGTGTGTTTCTCTCTTTCACTTGCATTTGTTCTTCATGACTGAGACAGATGTAAATTACCTTTGCAGATTACCTGTTCACAGACAGTAGCCCTGTATGCAGGGCCACAGTGGCTAATGAAAATGTACAGAAATTTCACTACATGCACAGAGTGAACACATGTTCCTGTTTGTCGTACATGCATTACTGCAGGAAGGCAAGCTGTCTTTGGCTTTAAATAAACACTTCCCTCAGAAATCAGACTGCCCACTGACTTAACGGTTGTAGCATCTTAAAAACACACCCGAATAACTGCCTTTGTACACTTAAAAACTGCACCGGATCAATAAATCCATACACATTCACGCTGAAGGGATCTGGAAGGAACGCTTACACAGCAATTACGACGCTGAAAGGAAATGTGCTTTTATCTTCCCACACAGAGCTCTGTCAGTGTCTTGCTGCAACAAGCAAAAAAATGTTCTTTTTTTATCTGAGCTACTTTACGTACAAACAGAACCAGTTTCATTCTGTTGACAGGGCATGGCAGCACCTTGTTCACACCATATCAACGTCACTTTATTTTAGGAATCAGGAAGACTAGTGGACAACATCAAGGGAGGAAGACCTGCTCTGAGGCAAGTTATCAAATGAAAACAGACGGATTGTGGTCGACATCGTAAAATGACTAATTAACTAATTGTACTTGTTGTGTACTGGCTGTGACTGTTTGATTTGAATAATCCACCACATCAGTTCACATTTTCAGCACTAGGGTGCAGCCCTGACATGCAACAGTGGTTTTCAACTACAAGTCATCAAAGCATGAGTGTGATGACAGAGGAACCAGCATGTTTGAGGCTGTGCACTTCCTCTACCCCAATGTAATGCACCTTATACACCAAAAATCTTCACATAATTGGATTGAACCAAACCGTGACTTGAAACATGTGTCCCCATTTTTTCTTTTATCTGCCTTGTTATTTAAGTCTTTTATGCCCTAAACTGATGAATCACACAGAATTCTGTCTCTCTGTCACTGTGCCTGTGTTGCGTTGGTACCATTACGTCTGTGCTGTATGAAAAGGCATTAATAGATTCAGGTGAAGAACACGCAGGAGACTGATTGATTCTGGCTTCACTTGTTTTTTTAATGAGCCTTGCTCCGACGTTACTGGGCTGTGAAAAAAAAAACCTGGAGCCATTGCATGTGTGTGCAGTGTGTGTTTGAGTGTGTGTAAGCACAGTAGTGAGCTTGAGCCATCAAGAAGCCCAAAGCACGAAAATCACAGCAGCTTAACCCCCTCGTTTGCAGATAATTCAGTCTTCTTCGTTTATCAGTGGAACTCACCTATGTCATTGTTCTCATTCCGCTGTAGCGGCTGTTTGCGTGTGAACAGCAGAGGCCTGCATTTGCAGCGTGTGAAAAGAAAGCCTTGATGGAGTTTTTGTGAAAGGCTTGATATTTTTGATGTCTTCAAGAAAAATACAATGTTTGCAGGCTGCCACTGTAAAAGACCACAACGCTGTTTTTAATTACTAAGAATCACACAGCTTTTGTATAGCATACTTAAATGTTTTAGAATTCTAAATGTACCCATCTTTTTAGGCTCAAACGACTGGTGTGAACATGAAAAGTCCTCTCAGGGATCTTCTAATCTATTAAGCAGTAGTAGCGCGTTAGGTAATCCATCACACTACGGACACATAAGCTGATAAGTCTCTAAAAGATCAGATTTTATCCTATGACACTGCTCATTCTTCAATAAGCTAAAGGCCAACCTGCAACGCGCATGCTTCTTTTCATGCTACATTTGGTGATGCAGTCACAGACATTGCACATGTGCACTACAAAACAGTGACGGCAACCCTGGCTAGTGACAGACAGTGGTGCAAGATGTACTCAGATCTTGTAAAAGCCAAGGTGCAGAAACACTCACACAAGTTACAAGTAAAGATAGTGAATTGAAAATGTTACTTTAGTAAAAGTATTAGCTCAGAAAATACTTGAAGTTTTAGTTTAGTTTAGTTTTAGTAGTTTTAAGTAAAAGTAAAAAAAAGTAAAAGTACTCTTTGTGCAGCATGGTAGTTTTCACATTGTCTTATACTGATGTATTCATGTGTTCATCAGTTTAATGTATTAGCTATTAAAATACTGATACAGCTGTGACCATGGAGCTTATTTTAACATCTTCTCCACAGATTTTTCAAGCTAATCATTCTAATTTGATTAACTTTACACGCAGCTGGGTAGCTTCTAAACTTCACAATGTGATAAATAAAGTCTTATTATTATTCTGTATTTTATTGTATGAATTCGCTTCCAAAAAGTAACCAGTAACACTATCAATTAAGAGCAACAGTACAATTTTTGCCTCAAAGAAACACTCAAAAAAGTGGAAATCCCTAAGAACTGTAATTACAGTGTTAAGAATAATGCAAATTAAGTGTTAAAATGTATGCTCCATGTGGCTGTTGGTAAAGTGTCCATGATGACCCTCACAGACTTTATGTTACAGATACTAGATTGTTCATGTGTACAGGCAAAAAGCATGAAATGCCCTTAATTGTGTGTGATTATCAGAGTGGTTACTAGACTGGGACGTTTTCCAAAATAATCAGCTTTTCTTCATCTTTTAGCCAGAGGAGCTTTTAAACATGATGACAGGACGTCAGTGCACCAGTAACAATGCAACAGTTATTTAAATCTATCAGCGGTTGATCTCGTATACCATCTGCTCCCAGAGCTTAACCGTACAAATGCAACCATTACAGTAACAGAATGTAAACAAAGCAGATGGAGACAGCAGTGATTAGTTCTGTGTGATTACAGGAGGGACGGCTAGTGGAGCAATGTTTAGTCCTGTCACTCAGGTCTGTGGACATGATGTGGCTGAATGTGCAGGCTGGGAGAAAATATTATGCTCATTTAAACCAACTTCATTTTATTCTGCGAGTGTGAAAGTTTTTTGTTTTCATACCAGCCTCAAAGTTAGTCTGAATGCGACCTTATGTAGCAGAGCACTGATTTTAGATTCAAATATGTATGTATGTAAGTACAAAATTGTATTGTTATGTTGCTTAGCAACAAATGTCTGTCTGACTTTAATACACATCTACATTAAATCTTCACTGGAAAACAAACAAATGTTTTTGAATTCTAAGCACACAGGGGTCACTCCATTTTCACACCTGAAATTGGAATCCTGAGCCAAAAAAAGAGCTGAGAACATCTGGCTGAGGCAAACACACATTTAGTCTGATCTTTGTTGTAGCTTAAAGTTATTCAGACACTGAAAAATTGTGCTCTGTAGTTTAGTGGTGGAACAAGTACAAGTACATGATTTACTTAAGTAAAAGTAGCAGTGGCAGAACCAGTACAATGTAGAAGGTCCTTCAAGGCCTGGCTTCAATAATGGTACCTAAATGAAAGCAGTCGCTTAGGTACCAAGAGTGAAGAGAGAATGATACACAAACTGTTCTGATGACCATGTGTTCTGAACCGTATGATGATTATTTGAAAGACTTCACATGCAGCTTGGAAATTCGAACAAAGTCTTGTGACGAGGAGTTTATTTAATTTACGTTTTTCACAAAAAATGAAAAAAATATTATTTGACGACATCATATGAATTACTTACAAATGTAAAACTTCAAATTAGTGACTGCGTAAGTGAGGCTGTTTTTTGTCTTCATTATTTCGTTTTTGGCTAAGTTACTGAGTCAGCAGTTACCGGACCTTGCAAATCCATGTGTATTTATATCACAATCCTTGAAACACATTTACCTAATTGTGTGACATATTAGAACAACTGGCTGCACAAATGATGATTTACATGTGTGACTTCAAAGGGGATGAATCCATATGCAATCACTATTTTTGTTTAATATTTGTACATAATTATTAGAATTTACAGAGCTCTGTTTTGACTTTGACATAAAGGAGTATTTCTTCTTAATTATTTGTAAAAACAAAAAGAAAAGCCTAATTAAATGCACAAGCTAATGTTGTAAAACAACAAAAAAAAGGGAATAAGATCCCAGGAGGTGAACAGTTTTTCTAGGCACTGTATGCATTTCAGAACAACTGCCATGTTGTTCCAGCGAAGCGGATGATGCATGTGTCCAATGAGGTACAGGAAGAACTCACTGAGCACAACTGTCAATCATTCTCCTACGACCTACTTTAAATGACATCTTTCCAAAGCAGACACCTAATGAGCTGTTCCACAACAATAAGACCAGCATACATTTTTCCACTGCAAAACAGTGTTCTTGTCATAAAACGGTGACCAGTTCAGGTGCAGCATGGAAATGAAGGACTCACTGTACAATTAAGATGTACAATTAGAAATCCATTCTCACTGTCCCAGAACTCCACACATCACATGCACCAGCTCCGTACGCTGGCAGCAACACAATGCAGCAAATATTCGGTGGCCTTTTCAACTAAATGCGTTCATAACTAGGTGACGCGTATGAGTTGATATGGCCAAAACCACAGTGAGACAGTTATTAAAGCAGTCAGGATTCAACCAGCAGTTGGAGCCTTTTTAAACAGCAGCCCGGGCCAACGTGATATTTCCTCTGCAGTCTCTCTTCCTTTGTCTTTACAAAGAATGATAAATGTTCATGACCTTCAGGTGACAATCACAGTGCCTCCCCCTGTTTCCTACTTTTTCTGATGCATGGGTAGTGTGTGTGTGTGTGTGTGTGTGTGTGTGTGTGTGTGTGTGTGTGTGTGTGTGTGTGTTTGTGTTTGTGTGTGTATGCCACCTTGCAGACAGCCACTGAGACCTCTGACAACTCCCAGAGGACCAATTAGAGGTGAAAAAAGGAGAATGTCAGCCACTGAGCAGCTTGTGTGTGTGTTGTGTGTGCATGTGTGAGTGTGTGTGTGTGTGTGCATGTGTGTGACAAGTACAAACCCAGCCACCCCTTTCCATCAGAATAGACCAGCCATCTGAAGGCAGCCAACAGCATCCACACCGCCTGTCCAGTTTTAACTCACACACAATCTTGCTGCCTTTCCCTCAGACACACACAAAACACACACACGCAGACTCACAGACCCGTCAGATAGTCTGGTCCCTGGTACTTGGGAGTGTGAAGTCTCATTATGAATAAACCATAAACGAGGCGCAGGAGCTGCACCTTGACTTTAGACACTTGACTACAAGTTTTTAAAGAGAGAACTTTTTCAGGAACTTTTTTGTGGTCCAGGTGAAATCAGCTATTTAACAGAGAGCAGACATTAGGAACATGGTGTCAGGCAGCCACTCAGTAGCCAGTAACGGTCGATCCATTTATGCCTTCCTAATCCACTGCAGTCATTTAGTCAGTCAGCGAGCCGGCTTGTTGGATATCCAGTGTTAGGGAGCAAGCAGAAAGAATCCAGTCAGTCAGTAACCCACTTTTTGGCTTAGTGTGTGTAAACATCATAACTGGGTTATGATTATGAGAAACCCAGATAGATCTCATTTAAATAACAGTTGCATTAGCATGGGAATATCTTCATGCTTCCAGTTGGAATGTTCACATGTATAAACGCAGGCATTTAAAAGTAAGCCAGCTACTACTGAGACAAACTATGGGGATTAATTAGCTATGGACTATGTGTAATTTCATGATAAAATGAATTCTCTGAAAATTCAACTCCTAATGAGGTTAAGTCCTGTGTTCGGACTTACAGGCTGGCTGGGCCCTTTCTGTTCTTTGTCTGGGTGGGTTACTTGCGCGTACCCTGGCGTCCACCCACAATCTAAAGTCATGCAGGTTAATTGGTAACTTAAACTGCCCCAAGGTGTGAATGTGAGTGTGAATGATTGCCTGTCTCTATGTGTCAGCCCTGTGATCCACTGGCAACCTGTCCGTGGTGTGCTCGCCTCCAGCCCTCCAGCGACAGGAAAAGCGACAAAGTAATGGAGAGATGGACTCACAATGTTTAAATAACCAGATGTAGTGCAGATTAATCAAAATGCATCTTGTCTCCGTGTCACGGTAACAGCTAAACACAGTGAGGACTTTGCAGTTGAATCATTTCTTCCTTTTTCTTCATTTGGTTTTTATTAGAGAACAAACTAGAATCAAAATCAAGATTTTTAATACATATACAGTGCCCATAAAAAGTATTCACTCAGTTTTGTTTTGTAATTTGTTTTGTGAAAAAATGAGGAGCAAGGATCTTTGAGCACACAGAGCAGCCAGTTCATCCACACTCAAAATGCCAGGAGTCGCTGTGATTAAGGCTCTTTTATCATCACCCATGCTTCAAAACACAGCAACTCAACACATCACCATCGTTTCTTTTAAAAAATAACAGGTCTCATAAGCTGTGGTGAACAGTCCTAAAGCCAGCACCTGCTATGTTAGATTGAGCACAGTGTCAGACAGCATAGGTTCGAACTGAAAAAAAAAAAAAAAAAGATGCACAAAGTACGCACAAAACTTCCCTCACATGAAAAATTAAACCTTCAGTGATTTCTGAAAGCAGTTTGCTAGAACTTATATGAGCCCCCTGACAAAAGGTCCCCAAGACAGCATGTTCACATTCTAGTTCTTGCCATTGGTTCTTTTATCAGATTTGAATATGTGATGGGGAATCAATGGGTTAATTTACTGTGACCTTTCCAAGTCTGTTGGCAAAGTTCAATTGTCACATGTGACATCCTCCTTCACCGCTCTCTATCGATTCCATATGTCCAAGTGTGCAAGGTACTGTGGAGCATTTAGGTGGTTTGGTTAACAAATGACTTTCATTTACACTTAAAGCTGCACAAATACATACTGTTATATCAATAATGGATGAAATGACTATGTCAATTACATAATTCAACTCTGCAGTCTTTTAGCTAAAAAAAATAAAATCAATGAGTGCAACTCAGTCAGATCCTTCAAAGCTCTAAAGCAGCTCTATGGCCAAGCTATGAGGTGAATACAGCTTTTAGAAATGTGGGAGCTTTCAATACTTTAATAAATATCTCCCCCATCGCTCATATGCTATCTAAAAACCACTGTTCAGCCAACACAAACCACATCACAATGAGTTGCTCAGCCTAGGTTTCGAGGTCACTCAGTGTTTTAGGAAATTGATGAACTTGTTGATGGGGTTTCTCACAATGTAACAGCAGGGTTAGTGACTGGAATCAGTCAACCAGGCCAAATCATTAAGATGGGTTTGAATGTGGCTTTGTGGAGCACGATGTGGAATTAGTGTCTCTATCCAAAGTACACAGCACGACAATATTAGCCTCATCGTTAAAACGTGCATTTCCTGCCTGTGCCCTGTGGTTCCAACAAATAACGAGCGTGTAGGGGTGGGGGTGTGCGTGCGAAAGCTTTCAACTGTGTCCATAAAATGACCTACATATGTGATATTTAGTGTATCAGTTTGGCCAATACAGAATAATTGCATGGTAAAATCTTTACTGCATGCAAACTAACTGAAATCTGAGGCTTTTATGAGAGTGGGACATAAAGTTACAAAGGCCATTTCCAAAAAGGCTTTTTGTGGAAAGTAACAGAAACTGACAAAGCACACCACATGACATGTACATCGAGGGTCATGTAATCCCTGCTCCCTGTGTTCAACCCCTGCACAGACACACACACACACACACACACACACACATACACACACACACACACACACACACACACACACACACACACACACACACATACACATACACTCATTAGGTGACCCAGTCCCTGAAATTACAAAGTCCCATTCAGTCTAATCCGCCATGCAACCTGAGCTTCGTTAATCTTAACAAAGAGTAGATAATACATGGTGAAATGTACATGTATGTGTATGTGTCCAAGACTTAGTCAATGTTTTTCAGTTTGTAAAGTGTGCTTGTTATGTGTCATTTTTGGGTCAGCAACATCTGATATGAGCTCTGAGTTATGATATACAGTATTTGAGAGCTCAAGGCTGCCACTATGTGCATCAGCAACAACTAGTGATGGATAGTGTTAGTACCAGATGGTACTTTAGGATTTGCAATGTTATATAACCACAGAGAGGGCTTTGGGGTGGGGGGGGGGGGGGGGGGGTAACACATCATGAGCAGCTTTTATCACACACCAGCAGACCCAAAACTCAGCAGGGCACAATTTGGAAAATCATTGACCTGAAATTCTGTAAGGTGACATCACAGTGTCTTCATCTGGTCAGGTGGAGCACACTTTCTCTGGACAGAGACAGACCCTTGAATGTAGGGCTGCATTAATTAATTCTTATTATTCATTATTAGCCTTTTTTCCATTTGTTAACAATAACAATCCTCATTAGCTTATTTATGTTTTAATTATAAAAACTCATATTTGATCGTCATGTTCATCAACCCAGTGATGAACCCAGTGACTCTGCTGAATGGTCAACATTGCTATGAGTGACATCTTCATGTTGCTCGTTCAAATAGTCCAGAAGCTATGTTATTACATTTACAACGTAACAACATGGAGACACCTGGTCACACCAACACCACACACTGGCTGTTGGTGGTAGCTCTTAACCACAACTTCATCCTGGGTTCATTGATTGGACCCTAGGTTTGCTAACACCTGACTCCAGTTTAGTGACATTATAAACCTGGTGTTTCACTGTTTTCACCATCACTCTGTTAGTGTTCCATAAAGATCACGACTGTGTTTTATCAGTTTAGAATAAAAACAACATAAGCATAAACATACTGCACTGCAGCGTCTTCTGTCTCATTGACCAGCTGAACTGATGTGTCTGTGGAAAAGCTCAATAGTGACCAATAGTGTTGATAACATTTGAAGGATCCGAGAGAACAAGACGGATCGTGCAAACTTTGTCTGACTTTAGCCTCAAAGAGCAGGCTGATGTAAAGAATAAAGCGACTCCATCACAAATTTCCTTTTAGCATAAATTTTGCAACAAATGTGTCTCCTCATCCGTCCCCTCATCCGTCCCTCCAGGATGACATGAACAGGTGAAAAAAACATACAAGAGCTGTGTTTTCACAAAGATCGCCCTCATCACTGGGTGTCATATTTCTACTAGCCACTCACACTACTCTGTTCCAGTTACACTTTACATGTACTGCTGTTGCAACTCTTGGTAGAGTTTACATAACGTTTATATAAGCCCTATTCGTATCTTTATTTGACTTATCCCTTTGCTTCCGTCCCACAGTTGCAGTAATAGCTTCTGCTCTTGCAGGGATCACAGGCACACTTGATTTTGTTAGTGGCACTAAATAAACACACTTCCATCTAGCCCACTGTTAAGTTTGGAAACCCTGAACTGAAGGGTGCAGGGCCGCAGTTGGACAGCAAAAACTTCAAATGTCTTGTGATGCATTATACTAACATTAGTATAGGGAACAAAGATGTTTCAAAAAGCAAATACGACTTGTTAAGGTTGCAATAGCACGTTTTGTTACTGTGTGTGTTTACGAAGCTGTGTCGTGGCACTCTGTTTGCACTGCTTTCATTCAAAAGAAACATTTGATGATGAGAACCCCTGTTTTTATGGCTGCCACAGAGCCGGGAAACAGCAGGAGCACACATACACGGAGACAATGCTTTTTGTCACTCTCCTTTGGAATGTAGCAAGCCATTAGTATGCAAATGAGCAAGCATCTAGTGCTGTAAACTACTGTGTATGTTTACATGAATGTGTGAGAAGCAGGGATGTGAGAGTGTAAAGACACAGCCTCCAGTTGAGATGAAAATCTACAGTGTGGTCCAATCATCTGCTTTAATGTCCCTACTTCAGCAGCTGCACTCTTTTTTCTATATGTTACATCCTTCTCCCCTCGCTCCGCTCTGAGATCAGCAGAATTTGCGCTTATCTTGATCTCTTTGACGTGAAATGAATCCAATTCAGAAGCGCTTGAGGAGTCTAGTGAGGGAAACTTGACTTGTTCCAGAAACTGCAATCAAATATTCATGTTCATGCAGCTCCAGCTTCCAGGCCACTCATTTCTATGTCATATCCAAAAGTGACTCTTATTAAGCGCCACAGTGACCAGTCAGGCTCAGAACCAGCTGATAAGGTGGAGCACCTCTGACAGCTTTCCCCAGTGATGAGGTTTCTCACAAAACTGAATTGTGGTCGTAGTTTCACAGAAATGTGATTTTTAGGAAAAATATAGGGTATAGGGAAATTATTTAAAAAATAAAAGCTTAGCTTTTGAGTTTCTAAACTGCACCACAACAACAAATGAAGCAGTCAAGGTACAAGGTAAGTTCGTTAAGTTGTGCCAAACCCGATGCTGCTGAGACTGCTGAGAGAAGACTGTGGTGTATCCTGATGCACATGTGTTGTGATGTGGCCCCAATCTCCAGCAGTGTATGTTGCCCTTATGAATTATCACACCCAGACAACTAGCAGCACCTGTGATACCGACTTTTAAATGGCGTCTCCTGCTGTCACTGCCGCCAAGCAACATTTATAAATTATCCGCGTGTGAAGAGCTAATGAGCAGCTGAGGATGAAGCAGCATGACTGCGAAAATGTCTCTTCTATTAAGATACAGCTCCATTTAAGAGCCTTTTGTTTGTATTAGATTTGAGCTTAAAAAAATGAAATGAAGTGCTCCCTGGCTCATGTCCACTGTGCACCCCACCTCTCACCTGATGCATGCTGGGATAGCCTCTCCTCTCCTACACATGAGCAGCGGGTATGGAGCATAGATAGATGGCTTAAGGATGAGTGAGTGAGCAGGTCACGGCCTTGATAGTGGGTGGTGGCCATTGTACAGTAACAGGAACACATAGGCTTTATGTTGTTAGTACTATACTCAGTGATTAAAGCCTTTTTATTAACAGACAGATACAAGTGCTATTATTAACACTATCTGTCTGCATTAAAACAAGAGTTAGGGTTCTACTTCTACCATTAATGGCATATTAGTAGTATTTTTTATTTAAAGAATGTCACAGAGGAATACACTGAAGATACAAACTGGGCCAAAAAACATGTTAAAAAGTGACAGCCTATCTGGAGCACAGTAATAAAAGCACTCTTTGAAATCCAGCCTCTTTCATGACACTGTTTTATCACAGCAGCCTGTGCTATCCAATCCAATCCAGTGGAAGTGAACCAGAATCAAAAATGTACTACGTAACCTCTGACTTACTTCCACCATCCAACCAACCATCCACCTTCAAACCCTCTGAATGCACATACTACACAAACACAATTACCAAAAGGCCTGTGTAGCTTCCCCTACTTTTAGCCATCATACAGTACACGCAGTATACACTTGTACACTTGTCTCAGCTCCTCCTGCTTCTCCTCTCACTTCCATTCACAACAGTCAAAGCCTGGTGATGGGGAGTGCTTCCCTGTGTTCTTGTGTGTTTGCTTTGTGCTTTTTAACAGCCTGTGAAACTAGTTGTAGGTAAATGCGTGTGTTAAAAGGTTATCATGTTCTTCCTGTTCTTCACACTGTGGTTCAAGAAGACAAAACAGAAAACAAACATGCATCTTAGCATCGTAAAGCAAAAATGTTTCTTTTGTTTTTAAAAGCAGCTCAGTAGAAACAGGTTCTCTTTAGAGCCAAAGGTCAAAATGGTTGCATGCAAAAGGAAGTAATCCAAGTCTTCATGTATAACGTTAACAGTCCTGCATCTTAAAGGGCTTGTAGGGAAACGTCCTTAAGTCACTAAAGATAAACATTTCTAGTCTTTTAGTTATCACATTAACTATAGTCATTAAGGTTTTAGTCATCTTAAGTAAACTGTTTTGAAAAATAATTTAATTTCGATTTTTAACTGAACGGTTAAAAGTGTTTGTAACAACAGCGTCTTTTGGCACTTTGCAGTTTCCTCACCACAAATCTCAAACTTCCTCATCTCTCTCATTTAACTCAGTCTCTGTTAATGCTCCCCTCTATTATTTTTATTACCAGAGTCAATATGCAAAAAAAACACAGACATGAATTCCACTCGACTGTTTTTACAGAGGCTATGCGTCAGTATTTAACGTGAACGTAGCTTTAAAGCTTTGCAGCTAGGGGATCTGCTCTGATGTTATTTTTTAAAGTGGATAAAACAACGTCATCTGGAAAGATACTACAACACTAACAAATCCAGTGTAACAGTGTCAGTGCAGACGCTCCTCACTGGATGACCATGTATCCGCTACATAAGACTTGTTTTACTGTGGGACTCATGTTGTAGCAACTTTGTTCATCACCTGTGATGTGAAGACATCAGATATCTGTCCCTCCCTCTGCCCTGCCAGACTGCAGACAGCGCTGTCAGCCAAACACTCAGTCACAGTGAACAACAGTGGAGGAGGTTGGAGCAGCGTCTGCTTCAGAAGCTGTTGAGCTGACAGTCGGAGCAGGAGCTGGGGGCGCCGGAGCGGCACCTGTCCTATGTTTCCATCAGCACGCTCTACGTCCATCACAGGTTCATTTTAAGACAACATGCACTTTGTAAAGCGTATCACCGCTGTGCTGTTGCTTCCACACTGTTCTGTGTGCAACAGTGCAGCTCAAAAATAAATAAATAAATAAAATCAACTCCATAGTTTTAAATTTAAAACCGGCATTATTTTTGTTTTGGAAATGTGTGTTTCTGCCTCGTGACTTCATTAGGCTGTCAGGCTTGATGTTTGATAAACTTTGAAAACATTCCTGCAGCACGATGCACTTCTCTACTGTTGGACCTGTTTCAGCATGATCTAACAAGCTCTCCACATCATATCTTAATACTCTACTGCCTCATCATCACGGATACCAACAGTTCCTGTCAGGTTCTCTTTGTTTTTTAAAACTAGGGTATATGCTCATTTTGAATTTGATGCTAGCAATATGTTTATAAAAAGGTGGAACAGGTCATGCTCTCCTCCAGGGCCTAGAAACCAGTCAACGCTGCACATCAACTTTTTCAACAAAGCTGTGTACTGCAGTTACAGGATACACCTTAAGATGACAGTTCTGAAGCCACTTGACACACTCCTCCAGTTTATTTCAGAGGTTTGTGTGTTAAAGGCTGCTGCCCTCCAAGTTTGAAATGTCTCCACTAGTGCCCTGGATTGTGTGAGGGTGAAAACAGCCTTTGAACATCTACCTGTGCAACGCTCCAGAGTGAGGTTATATACTGTGTTCTCGTCATGTAGCAGTATTCCCCCTTTCACTGCTAATTTTCTCTGGTCCATTTTTAAGTTCTCCTCTGCGTTAGCTCAGGTTAGCGATCAGACACAAATTAGATAACTTGCAATGATAAAAAAAAGCTTCTCATCTAATACGAGTCAAAATGGTAAAGCAGTCTGGAGGATTCCGACATGCTTCCACTTCTTTTCATTCTCTCCAACCTGGCTTTGATGAACAGTGATTCACTGTATTTGCAAACACTACACACTGGGCCCAGAGAGCTCTAATTGGAGGAGCTGTCAAACCAGCCGTGAGGAAGGCTGAAGTTGTCTTCAAACAACAATTTAGCGGCTCTCTTCCAGACAGATGCGGCTGAACACCTGTCAGAGGAAAACCGTTCATTTGATGCGAACGCTTTCTGCAGTGTGTTAAAAGCTGCTGCTATTCACATACACATGGATTTGGTCCGCGGCTGGAGTTATAGACACGAACGAGATCCAGTACCTCACTGTTATGATTGTCTTCCATCACAACCATGAACAAAAACAGGTTTCCATATGATTATCCACATTTGTGGATAGCAAAACAGACCGGAGCCTTGTTGGCCGTCAGTCTGAGAACATGTGGACAGGAAATCAGCGTCCCGTGGAAAAGTACTGATCAAAGCCGACACACACACACACACACACACACACACACACACACCTTTACTACACCCACACTTCAGCTAATGAATCCACTCAATGTACCTGATGATGCACCTGGACTGAATCAGTGTTATCACCTTCTACACACACACACACACACACACACACACACACACACGCACACAGAGCACAAAGAGCATTGTCAGGGCAGTTGTCGGTTGTCAACATAATTAGCACACAGAGCAGTTTCAGGGCTTCATTAGCATCAAGAGCTTCTGTAATGAAATGTGTGTGAGTGTCTGCTCTGTCAGATTCCAGCATGTTCTGTGTGTTTTTAATACTGATTACTTTAACAAGACTTCCATAACAGCTCCTATCTGCTTACAACGGCATTAGCTCTGTCTGATAACTGCACACAGTAGGTGATCGTGGCCAACTGGCAGTTAGCTCTTCTGAGTGCGTTACTTCATGAGACTACTTACAACAATCTGTTTTCTTCAGCTTTCCATTGAATACATGAACTGTTTGCTAATGTCGAGCTGTTGGCTCCCCAACCTTCACTTCCTGCACTGTGTAATCTATGCACCCTCTCAATGTATCTGAGAGGTCTTCCTTCAGATCCCTGATGCCAAAACGATTTAGCAATAAGCCCAGTATCTGTCCTAGACACTGACGATGTGCTTCATGTGCAGTTATCATCCAAATAACCATCACAACTAACCTCCTAGCACCAGAAAATCCAGGATATTTGGAGGATATTTTCATACATTTGGCCTCTGTTGTTGTCCAGCATTGATCCTGCAGTGTTACCATCACTATCTCCCTGTTATATCTCACATTCTTAATGTTTCACCATCAACTGTTTTGCCCCCCAGCACAATGTAGAGCTTTCACAGGGTGCAACACAGTGAGAACTCACATCAATAAGAACATATACAGTATATGCATATGTTATTAAACCATATCAGTAGTGTGGTCGAACAAGGAGTGCAAGACCTTTTCACATGAAAATAACCTTATATATAACACAATATATCACAGTTTCACTGTTTTACACTACAATATTGTTGTATTGTACTATTTTTGGTAGCCTTAAAGAGTAAATACTGACGGGTTTTCTCGGCTGTAGTGGAGGAAGTCTTCACATTATGTCTGTATCTATACCCATTTTATCATAAACTAAATGTTCCCACGTTTTTTTCTGTTATTCAAGTTAGAAACGGGCCACGTACTCTGAGGGATGGCATCTTCTTTTAGCAGCCACACATTTAGTAAAATGAATATCTGTCCTCAAAGACTTGAGAAAGTTAACGTTGACTGATTTTATCCACTGCATCTGTGCCTGTTGCACAGTCTGACAGTCGTTAGCTTCTCTAATAAGAAAATGTACATTATTAGTATACATTTTCATTCCACGTGGAACTGGCTACTGCTATAGCTCTAGTTCCTTCAAAGTAATACATCTTTGAAAACATGCCAACATTATTATAAAGTTTTCATCACCTAAACATTTTTTTTTTGCATATGATATGGAACACCATCAGGAGATTTGTTTTAAAAAACAATATCTTCTACCACACCTCAGTAACAGATAGTAGCTTTACTTACAGCCAGATGATCATGATGATGCCTCTTTGACACTGAAGCCCTAAGTATGTCTCTCAACTCCTCTGAACAAGCCAAAATAATCCCAGGTTTTTATTTAGTGCTTATCAGTCTCGCTGGGAAATCCTCTTCCCCCTGTGCCCATGTCTTCTGGAAAGTCGACTGCTGATAAAATTAAGGTCATCAGATCTGTGTACTTTCTTCTCCTGCCCTTATACCAGTCACTGGTGCCAGTTTAGGCTGTTCTAACATCACACTAAGATCATTTCTCTCTTCCTGCCTCTTATTATTGCAAACTACAAATGATTCTTATTTGACTCTACTCTGTAGCTCTTTTTGGAGATTCTTTGGGGAGTAATAACAGCAACAGGAGCTGCTCAGTATTTGCTGAACTGTAGACAGTCTCTGATTTTTGATATTTGCTGTGACATGAAATAAATAAAATTGCACATTTAAAACTCAGATAGAACATTTACACAGCTCACACTAACCAGGTTATTTAAGGAATAACTTCTTCATTATTTTTCCAAATGATGGAATTTAGACTGTCCTGAAAACATCCCTACTCTCAGCTTAAAAAACATTAGCCCGGCTTTTGAGCCCTAATTTGGAATGAAACACTAAAATCTGCGTTTGTTTCAGGCTTTTCTGGTCATCTCAGGAGCACTGCTATACTTAGATCCATCCCGAGTTTCAGCAATTCTGTGGATTATGTGTTTTTATCTCGTCTTGCCTTAACTGCTGCAGTGCCCTGTTTGTTTGCCTTAACCAAAAGGAGAACGCCTCCAGTGTAGCAAGAGTGCTGAAGCAAGACTTTTACCTATAACAAAGAGAAGGGTCAAATATCTCTTCACTGATTTTCGTGCTTATCATGTGCAAATGTTTTCCTGGCTTGGCTCTGGGTTATTTCTCTGAACATTTGATGACTTAACAGACTACATACTGCATGACTGACCTTACCATGACTGTAGCCAGGCTAAAGACTAAAGGTGACTGAGCTTTTGCCAGCATGACTCTTGTGACTTTTGCAGATGCTGTCTCAACAACAGAGACTGGCACCATCGTATCATCATCGGTAAATCTCTTCCCTTCCCTTAAAAGCTTGATGTAATCTATATTTGGATTGCATTATTTGTAACTGAAATGAACTTTTACTCTGCTTTATGCTGTCCTAATGTTTTTTTTTTAGCGCTATTTATCACTATTCTTCTTCATCCTGTGTCCATTTATTTTTCTTGACCTGTTTTTTCTCTTTACATGTTGGCTTTACTGCTAAATCTCATTATTATTTGGATAGAATATAGATGCAGTCGAAAGCACTGGGAAATAAAAGTGAGTTCTGAGTTCTGCTAAACTTACACTCACAAAATAAATAAAATAACTAAATAAAGCATATCTGAACTGACATACACACTGACATTAATGAAAAATAAAAGCACTTCAGCTGATCACAACGTGTTTGCTCTGGTCCTTGTTTTCTGAAGGACACTGAAGCATTTGGTTTTTATTGTGCTCTAACATTATTTTTGGCATCCTGCTGAACTGCAAAGGGCAGATATGTGCACATGCTGATTATATGTCATTTGGAACATTTGGTGGAAATAAGTTTACTAATCAGTAAACTTACGACAGCATTTTTCAGCCCATTGAACCATCAACGTGGTCCACTAATGACACGTAACCTCAGATAAGACATAGTTAACTTCAGGGTCAAGAACACCCGGGGATTTGCTAAGCTTCTGGAAAACAAAGTCCCCTATTGTAGTTTTGAGACTTGACTCTAATGGTCATAAACAATGCATCCTGACACATGCAGGCACTTTGGGACAGGCTTTCTGAGCCAGTTTCTCTGTCAGTGAATTGGTGTGCTTGTGGACTACACAGAAAATAATCCTAAATCATCTATTAGCACTCCTTTAGCAAAGACATATAGAAAAACTAAAACATAAATTGACAGCAATCCGTGATAAACACAACACTTTTACCAGGATGTCACAGCTTCCAAAGTGTACAGACAGAAAAGGACCATGGGAATAACATGCAAAACAAGACCCAGTCTACAGTCAAGCTAATAGTTACAATAAACTCATTATGTGCCTCTTTTATTCCGGCTCTTTGAAAAATGAGCAATGGAGGTCATCTGAGTCACTGGGGAATGTCTAATGCTAGGCCTGACTCAGACCACGTACTATGGGTGATGGATGCCAGTGCTGAGTATGTTTCCAAGTCACTTCCATGCATGCTGGGAAACCCCAGAATCCTCCACAAGCGTCAATCACATTATGTCAGCGAGGGGTCTGAATTACCCACCGGTGGTCTGGTGCTGTTTAATCGCTCTAGTTGAGAGTTTAATAACATCATCCTCCAATTTGTTATCATTTAACAGAATGAAAACAGACACACGTTTAAGTTGGTTTGTGGAAGTCTTTGGCAAATTTCAGTGTTTTGTTAAGACACGCAAAATACATCACTAAATATATTCATGTTGTTTTGACGAATCTGTGATTTTAAAATCTCTTTTATTAGTTTTCTTTATTGTGACTAGATGATGCTTCATAGGCTTTCCTGCTACACATTTTACTGGACAGTTACGTTGTCCTGTAAACCAAACGGGCCATGAACTATTATATAACTATAGCAGAAGCCATTTGGAATATTTATTACATTAACTTTATCATCAATGCTGTTTCAACAGCGGCCCAGATGTTACACACCCCACCCATCTGGCTCTCCATGCCAGTTAAAACAGCCTGATGTGTTGTTTGACCCAAAGCTGCTGCTGCAGCTATGTGGCCATTCAATCTGTACAGGATCCCAGCAAAGCAAACCTGCAGAAGCGCACAGTGACTCCAACACACGGCAGCGCACGGAGGCGTTTTCTTCTCCATCGGACTTAAGAAGAACATGTCTGATGTTTTCTCTCCTCTGACTGAGGATGCAGGGCCTGACGACGTGAAGTTAAAGTGTATGTGTATATATGTAACTCAGCTCTAATTAGATACTAACTTCGCAATAGAAAGAGCAAGATGGAGTCAGAGAGAGATGAAAAAGAGACGAGTCGGAACAGATCAGCATCACTCCGCCCCGCTCCAACCCGGTCTGTGTGTGTGTGTGTGTGTGTGTGTGTGTGTGTGTGTGTGTGTGTACTGAAGAAGCCGTAACGAGTCAAACAGCAAACGACCATGTCATGAATCTGCTCCGTCTTAAATATCATTGAAATTAATTAATATTCCCTTCAATTTTTCCACCACCACGATGTGACGCGAAATTCTGATTAGAGAAAAAAAAACACAAAACAAGAAAGCGAAAAAGTTCCCTGACATCCAACTGACAATCTGAAGGTAAAGTTTGGTTTTTCTTTTTTAACATTTAACATTTAATCAGCGGCTTTTGAGCGTCTCACTGCTTCAACCTGCCTCATCCGGAGCCAGTCCAGGATCCCGGTCCCACAGTTCTTAAAACGAGCCGTTTGAACCAGCACACACGATGAAAACACAACTCTTTCTCATTAAATGTGACACATGATAACTTCCCTGCACAAATTCGGCGGATGTGAACTTCCACACTGAGAACGGCTGACGACGCGCTCTGCGCCAGCGAGCAAATAAAACACCTGCTTGTTGAAAAGCGTCTGAAAACAAGCCAAATGTGAAATAAAGTTGCAAACTGGCCTATTCACACCTCCTCCCTCACTTTTGCCGTGAAATAACCCAGGTCCGAGCGCACCGCACCGCACCGCACCGCACCGCCACTGACAGGCTGCTAATGAACTCTATTAAATGATCATCACTCCGACGGCAGAGGCAACAAGAAAACACGCAAACTGTGCACATGAGCATCTGAGCACTTGTGTGATGTGCGGAGAACCCACTGCAGGGGCAGTAAAAGCCGCGGGGAGCAGAGCCACTTACCGCTGGTCGCCGCGGACGGAGCCTTAACGAGGAGAAGCACCGGTACGAGCCGACGGAGACGGACTGCCGCTGCTGCTCCGTCTGTCCCCTCTCTCCCGTCCTCACCCTGCCTCCTCTCCACCCTCTCTCTCCCCGTGTGTGTGTGTGTGTGTGTGTGTGTGCGCCAGTCCCGACCTCGCTCTCCCGCACCCCCTCCACCAAATCAACAAATTGAAGAGTTTGAAACGGCTGCTGATTGGTCATTACAGTGCCGTCGGCGATTAAAGGGACACGCGCGCGCGCGCACACACACACACACACACACACACACACACACACACACACACACACACACACACACACACACACACACACACACACACACACGGGCTCTCAGTCTTCATTTCAGATTCACCCAACAAACATATTTCAATCAGATGTTATTTCTAGAAGCCCTTAAAAGAGCTGAACTCTGGGTTATTTGAAGACCTCTGAGCAACAGCAACATATGAGGTGGCACAGCTTCTTCTCATGGAGCTTTATTAAGCAGGAGCTGGCAGATCACAGCCTGCAGGTGTCAGGTGTATTCTAAAGTGCTGCACACTCAGACTTTGGTAAGACAGTATTGTACAAACTGTTTATTGCACCTCAAATGTTCACATATCCTTAAAGCTCATTGTAATTTAAATAGAAAAATACTCTAATTTACAATGAATAAAGGAGTCAATCCTAAAAAAGCCACATTTAGTTATTGTCCTATTCTATTTTATGATACTCGTTAATATAAAGAGTAACACAGGGACTTTCTGTATTTTTGTTTTGGTCAACAAATCCTTGTGAAGAGACTAAAACTAGAAATGATTTGCTGTGATGTATACCGAGTGAACCACATGACTGCACTGGGCTCCTATGGGTGAGAATGACCATCACCATGTACAAAGGATTTTATTACATTTATTGTTGACCAAAACTAAAATTTAGGAACTCACTGAGCTTAAACTTTGAGTTAAATTGATTGTCTAAGAGTGTGTTTTACTTTCTAAGAGCTGTGCAGACTGGAGATGATGTAAACTCAACAATGAACTGGTCTGAAATAGTGTTACGTTTACTTTTCTATCAGTAATGACTCTTAATTAGCCTCTCATGTCAGTGAGCACCAGCTTTACAGGTCCTGCCCCTGTGGTTGTCAGACATCTGTAAATGAATCTTTAGCACTGGAGATAAACATTAAATGTACTGCCTTTGTATTACACTTTGTGGCATAATGCCTTCAGTAAAAGATACATAATTGATTTTGATTTGTACAATTATCCTTAATGTGAAAGTGTGTGTGTGTGTGTGTGTTTGTGTGTGTGTGTAAAATCTGTAGTGCTGCTCGAGACTGCACCACTGAAAGCACAGTTATGGATACAAAGCTTATATTCATTTCGTAATACTACAAGTAGGAACTAATAGTAACACTACGAAATGATCCTTGCTTGTTTGATGGTGATACTACTAAATTAAATTTTACTGCTGAGAGGATTTGTATTGTTGTGGGTTAGGGTTAGGGTTTTTCTTGGTATCCTTGGTGTTTTTAACAGCCTTCATACTAATTTGATGAGGCCAGTCTTGTCTAATGTTTATTCAGGATTCTTCTTTCGCAAATGACGAACAGGAGTCCACTTTCAATTTAAGGACAACCCTGATTCACAATATTCACAAACTACCCAACGGAGTGCACATTCTCCTGAACCAGACTGAACATGTCTTATTCCTATTTCCTTATCATTTGACTAAGTTATTAGAGAAAACATTTATGAATCAGTTCAATTATTCAGGCAAAAGTAATTCTCAAGGTTAGTTGGGATGCAAGCATTGGCACTGAAAATTGGCAAATGAATCAAACAAAAGTCCCCAGAATGGTTGTCACCACTTAAAAATCTGTCAGGAACTACATTGACAAGATCATTGGAAGGGTTGATTTAACAATTTAATGGCAATGGAAATAAAAGAAGATTTGTACACTTTCTTTCTTTCTCGATTTTGATGGGAAAAGTGTGCTGTATGTGACCCTGGCTTGGACCTTTAGTGGACCGGTCCACTTACTAGCTTATAGAACAATCTGAAATGTCTCACGGCCTTCTTTAGGATTTTATTAGTTCTTGCGTTCATCATCATTTTAACTTACAATTTTTAAACAAAATACATTTATGTTTGTGGTCCCAGAGGCAGTTCTAAGGGGTGGCCAGGGGTGCCATGGCTGCAGCAGCTCATGACAACGTTAACACATGTTATTTTATGGCTGTATTCTGTAGAAATATTAGTATAAAACAAAATTTAATGAATAATGACAACACTTCAAAAGAGTGTTGTATGAAGACAGAATGTATGAAGACAGATTTGTTCTAATGACAACATGGCTGAAAAGGTGAGTGGGTTTATGTTATTGCTGTTTAAGGCATTCTCCAAAACACTGATAACATGCTGATAACAACTGATAGCCCCACACATCTTTGCCAATATGACCACACTGCGCCTGTGAAAAATTGCCAAATATAGTTGATAACAATAATAACCTGTTTTTTATTTTGAAATGAAATATTTTGTGATCTGTATAGATGCCTCTCTATATCTGGACCTGGACAAGAGCTTGTCAGTTGATGACTACTGTTCTAGATTGTCATTGAAGGTAGGGCCATATTACATAACAACGCACTACATTGCTACCTCACAATCTTGTGGGAGCTTAACTGTTACTACAACTGGCTGCACTTGTGAAAGGTTGATATAAAAATAAGATTGTCATTATGACCAGGGTGCTCATTCAGACATGAAGTGGACATTTTCACTGTACTGGAAAGTAAATATATAGAGGGGGTTTTAGAAATTCCTTTGGAACTTTATGGTGCATCAGAAGTCACACAGCTCTCATCTGCTATATGTTCTCACTAGGATCATTATGTTTTATTGTTCATTTATGAAAAAAAGTCTCTCAGTGGAATATTTCCCAGTGATGCTGTTGCACTGATTAGTAATCTGAGAAATAAACACAAACACAAACAATAATACAGCTCATACCTTTCACACGTGTTATCTATATTTTCATTAGGGTCCTACTTCTACCACCAAAGTCTGCCAGCTGGCTCCCTTGCACTGTGAAAAAGTGTTTTGATTCAACCACTGACATTACTTCTGCCTCATGAGTAGCTCTGACTGAGAAATACTAAAAACAGTAAAACAGCACTGATTCAAAGAAGTGCCTTCAGCACTTATTGGATTATTTCTGCTATTACCACAGCAAAGAATGCTTGCTTTTTGCTGCAGATTCTGTAAAACATTTTAATTCAGTGCTTGTCTTTTTTTAGATGGAAGGCTTGGGTAAAAACATCAGTGAAGGAAAAATGGTACCTATATGGCATTGAAGTGATAGAAAAAAATGTGATTTGTAAAACTTTACTGCAATTGACAGACTTGGTAGTAAATTGTGGAATTACAAGCACTTTCATTCACAAATTAACTTCTGTGTAAATGTGTAAAATGGATCAAAACCAAAAATACTGTGTGTTACACCAAACCAGAATCAGACACTGCACATTATATCCATGTTTTCACTGACAGACTTGTTCCATCAAACCCAACAAATGTATTCTACAGTTTTACCAGGCAATGTGAGCACACCAAGTTAGCATTTTGCTCCTACAGAGTCAACAGATGAGCATTGAGGTGAGCCAGTATTGGAGCCTTAGTATTCTTTCAAACTGCAGATATAGAAAATGCTGCGAGTACTCAGTAAGAGCAAGACAAGGACTAATGTACTGTATATATATGCCATTAATGCAAAACAAGCAGTTACTGCTCAAAAATCTGAGAGAACACTTAAATCACACATCATATCTTGATAAGAAAAATTCAATTCAATTCAATTCAGTTTTATTTGTCACAGCAGAAGTCATTTTAAGGCACTGTCCAGTATAAGGTTTAGGACCTTACAGAGTATAATTGTATGCAAAATTACATAGAAAACTCAACAATCCCATTTAAGCAAACTTTAGGCAGCAGTGGAGAGGAAAAACTCCCTTTAGAGGAAGAAACCTCCAGCAGAACCAGGCTCAGGGCGGGTCTACCTCGAGCAGTTGGGCTGAGTGGAAAGAAAACAGAGAAAAGAGCACCAGGCAACAAAAAAACAACAACAACAAGCAGCAAAAACACTGGACAATTCAAGTTGAAAGTCTTTACTAATTTTTTAAACTACTTATTAGTCAGTGCTGATTAGGGCCTAGCCTGCTCCCAACTGGATAACATTGTAAATCCTCTAGATATATTCAGAATACACATGAAAATGACCAATGCTCAGACTATGCAGTATATTGTATATTTCAAAACCAACATACTGCTCATGCCAAGAATGAATTAGCGACTTAACTTCCCGTGACTCTGGCAGAGGGCAACATCTCTGGAATCTACGTACATGCTAAAGAGTGGCACACTCATCAGCAGTTGTCAGTGAAAACAGAACCGGTTTGCTTTTCCACTGGACAGAGAGCCACTTTAGACCAATGCTAAGCACGAGTCTACTCTGGCATCCAAACACATTCACCCTGCTAGATGTAATTGCTATGTCCAATGATTATGTTTGGTACGGTTTGATCATTGTTAAAAATACCCATTGTTAATGTTAGATTAGCTAGATAATTAGTATCAACAGTGTTTCATCAATCCACCTGCAGTTAAACAAATCTAATAAATAATACACAATTTTCTATTATTACAACACAGCTTTTGTTATTCTTGTTGGTCATGATAGTCCAGCTCCCTTCAACTGGCATGAGAAGTTCTTAGTTAGAGACCAGCAAAGAACTGGTGCCAGTCTGGAACCACTTTCCCTAACCAGGAGCTAAAGAACTGGTAGTAAACCTCTCTGCTTGTGCAGTATAAGAACACATTTCCCTTACAGCATGCATGTCTAGAAGTATCCTTGATGACTGACATAATGAAGTCTAGTCTGTGGTCACCTGTCTTTCTTTGAGACATCCTGTCCATATGGGTGACAGCAGACAGTGCTGTCACATGTGAACTCATCAAGGCAGAACAGGGTCATGTAAAGATCTACATTTATATATTCGCAATCAATGCTAAATGATGAAATGCTCATGGACTTTCATGGACGCTCAAATCTCAAATGTTGACTTTGTAAAGGACTCTTGTCTGCATGTGGTTTTATTCTAGGCCATGATTCAAGGACATTCCTTGAAACCTTTCAGTTACCACCCTGGTTTATTAGAGAATATATTCTAACTATATTCAGAGTAATAAAATATAGTACAATAAAAAAGGTTGTTTCCCCAGACATATTTAGCCTTCAGAGTGTTTTCATATCTGAGAGGCTTATCTGGATTGAAGATATAATTAATGTAGTACAAATATAGGATATGTTTTCCTTACTGGTCCTTGTGTATTGTAAGCCACTCCTTATTGCTTTCAGAGTTGACTAGAATTCGTCAGACGTGTGAATGCACAAGAAGAATGACAGGATGCGGCTCAGTATGTCTCAACAGTTGTAAACTAGGAGCAATTTAACTCTGCTAGAGCCAAAAGCTTTTCCAGGAATTAGTCAAAGTCACAGTCAGGGACAGCCAGGAGCAAACCTAAAGAACAACAACTTCTAGCTTGAGGAAAACAGTCCAGATTTCAGTTTGTTTTTCTAAAGACATTGATGTGTATTTTAAAATGTTGTTTCTGTTAAGACACTATAAAGAAATGTTAAGCTTTGAGTGGCTTTAAAATATAATCATCTCACATGTTCTCGAGACTTGAGCCAGCCACCTACAGTATCACAGGATGCAAACATTTTACATAAGATGTATTGAAAATAGCTATTGTTTCTTTCACTAATTCAGTCCGTCTGTGAATATTTGAGAGGATTCTCTCGGGCTTAGCACAGGAATCTCTAATCCGCCTTAAATCAGTTACACCATATTGGCTGACTGGCTCTGGCAATGCTGTTTACTGTGCCTTGCCAAGACAAAGTGAAAAAATTGGAGCTCTGACTGAATAAGGATGCTGGGATAGAGACAGGAAAATTAGCTTTTCATTCATGCTCTTTCGGTGGCTATATAAACATGGGGGTGGATATTTACCGCACCACGATGGCAACAATTTCAGTTAATCTTTTTGTTAAAAATGACTGAAACTGAAAACTGTGTCATTCTTGGTATCCATCAATACTCATTTATCAATTTTATTTAATCAGAGAAGTTATTTGAGAACACATTCCCCTATGTAGGAACAACTTTTGGAATAGGAGGTCGATAAAGAGATGGAATACATGACACTCAAACTCACCCAAGTCACTGCAATAAGGCGCAGTGGTTTCCTTTAATGATTCCCACATTCTATTCACCTTATCTTGATAATTGCATCTAATTATGAAGCCAGTTCCTTACAACTTGGAATTGAAGGGTTTACAAGCATTGTGTGATCTTGTTGAAATTTCCCCACTGTGGGACGAATAAAGGTTTATCTTATCTTATCTTCCCAAAGTACTCTACCGTTCTTTCTTCTTTCTGCAAGACATTTTCTTGTATGGTTGTGGAGTGTCAAGTTGGTCTATGGAAAACCTCAAGTGTGCTGCAATTGCTTTATCTGTGGTCTACTCTTATTGTACATGGATATCATGCCTGTTTCAGGTTTTGCATATTGTTGACTCTTGAACGGAATTATTCAGAAAACCAGGAAATTATAAATAGTTAACCTACTGTACATAGTGAAAAAAACAAAACAAAACAAAAAACCCAAATTTCCATTATTTTATAATATTGTTCAGCACTAACACAATTTAAATGAATCCCACAACCAGCTAGACTTTTAGAATTTGTTTGGGCCGAGTGAGGCAAATTCTGATAGTAATAGGTCATTTCAAACATTAAGCGTGGCCATTTTGCCAAAATTGCTTTATAGTCCAGTACTACCCCCTCAGCAGCATGCTTTCTGAAGTAGCACTGCTGTATCAGCCCCAGCTGTTTCTCACTTTCTAGAAAGAGGTTTAGCTAGATACCAGGAAGAAGAAAGCTTACTGTAGGTGAACTTGTTGTAAGGATAATTTTCTTATCATATTAATAATTGATTTTTACCATCTTGGGAACAGCATAATGGATAAACATATCCCTATGTTTTAAAGAGGCTAATGTGTTAAACAGTGTCCTATATACACACCCATCCATTTGCACTGGAATGTGTTTACAGCTACATTAACTTTGCATTAATACAGTAAATCTGGTGTAGGTGTGTTACTCTTTGCCCAGGTAAGATTTACAGTACATATCACATCTTAATACCAAATTCAAATGGGGTCATAGTCTCCACTATGCAATTTCTAGCACTTAATATGTCACCTTCTCTGTGGGTCTTCACCATTGTGCTGTTATGTCTGAGTTAAAATACAAAAGCCAATTATTTGGCTGCAGGCCTTACTGCCATTGACCAACAAGGATTTTTAAATTAAAATCTGTTTTTGTCTCACTCACAAAATGTCAAATGTAAATTTTATGCAGATTTTCTGCTTTTTTCAAATCACGACAATATTTAATTGCAGATTATATAACTGTACAAAGGTTTGTTTTAGTAATACAGGAGTCACGGCACAGTCATCCGTCTTTGTTTTCCTTCTGGACACATAGAGTCACCTTGTCATCTAGTGTCTGATGTTCAGGGACTGTTTCAAAGTCCCAAACATTAATAAAAAGCACATCAGAAAGTTTGTACAAACCCAACTATGAAAGCATATGCCTGTACCACTACCACATATGTATTTTCAGGAAATCTATTGCTAAATTAAAAGCTTCTTATCTTATCATAGAGTAAATTCTTAGCTTCTTTAGTGGCCAGGTGTGCTTTTGGGTGCCTAATTTTAAATGTTTAACACTAGTAGAGTTAAATTTTTAAGAAGTTTTACCTGTGCAGTAAATGCCAAAAGTAAATAATTTCAAATGTATTGATAACTTTGAAAGGATTTATTGTAGCACTCAAACAGTACTAGTCAAATGTTTGGGATCACTAAAAAATGTTCTTGTTTTCCATAAAACATACACATTTTCAACTGTGATACATATTAACAAGAGCTTTCAAGATAAGATACGATATGATAAGAAAACCTTTCTTAGTCCCACAATGGGGAAATTGCATTTAGTTAAATTAGCATTTAAAATAACTAAAAATCATTAGCGAACACAACCAGTGGAACACAGGACTGACATTTGCTGGTTATGCACCTCTGTATGTCTATGTCCGTATTTATTATTGATTACAGTATTTGCTGACGATGCTCCTCTCTACATCTGTATAAGTACTCCATTAAAAAACAGCTGTGTCCAGTTACAGTAGTATAATCATGCTGACATGCAGATTAGCATAGCATCATCATCATTCCACAGTGGCAGATTGGCAAAAACAGAGACTTCTTGCTCTACTTATCACACTACCAACAACGAATCACTGCAGCGACTATAGTCACTTAGTGCACCCCCCCGCCCCGTCGGAAAACGTCACTTTACAATCAATTTAAAACAAAACAGAGAAAAAAGCTAATGACTTTTGTATTTTTATCACGTTATGCTGTCTGCTTGTAGCAACTTGGAAAAATAATTTACAGACATTGTGTGTCTGTGTAAACAACTATCCAATCACAGCATAGTATGTAAATAAATGTATTCAGCACATCATAATACCTGAACTACAGCTTCACCAGAGCCAATTGTCATTATAGTGTAAACATAGTGTTAGGATACATGTTTTAATTGTAATTGCTTGAATAACTCTAACACTAACTGACCAGCAGACACTGCCACCTTTAGAGACACACTTCAACAGAGACTCCTTCATGGTTAATCAGTAGTAAAATACTGAAAGAACAGTTTAAGTCAGCTTGTGTCATTGTGAATAATAAATAGAAGATGAGAATATACAGGTCTGACAGCTTGTTGGTACTGTTTTAAATACCTAGAGCTTCCTGAGGATAAAGTAGTGTATGAGCTGTGTGTGATTTGGCCTAATTCACTAAGTATTCAAGATAGTGTTGGTAAGTTTAATATCCTCTTGCAGGGATTTAAGAGGACCTTGCTAAAGGAGTAAGACGTCAACATGAAGACTGATTTAATGTTGAATACTGACAGTTCAAATTCCTTTGATGTTGCTCATGTGCTAAGAGTTAAAAGAAAATACAGCATTATGATGATTTTGATGACTGCTGCTACAAGAGAAGAACTCACCAAGATCTGAAAGCTTGTCACTGATATGTATTTATGTGGAGAGAACAGAGCTCCTGCTTAGGGCACCACCACCATGTACATGTACCTATGCAGTTGATCCTTGCACTGAAACTAAAATATGCACACATAGATACATACAATATACTGAATGCTAGGTACACAGAATGCATCCATCACTCCGTTACACACACACACACTTCAGTTCATCAGCTTAGCCAGTGACAAGTGGGTCTGCCAGTCTGTCTCTGTCAGCCTGACAAACTATGTGTTTGTGTGTGGGACTGATGAGTGTGTCTGAACGGCTCTCTGTGGAGCTTGCTGAGCACAGCTAATCACAGAGTGGAGCAACTTGGAGCCCTCTGAAGTCCTGTGAGATTCCAGACACACACACACACACACACACACACAGAGTCCAGGGGAGCTGGGATGCCTGAGGCCATGGGAGAGGAAGTAAGAAACTCTTTTGTGTTCCACAGCCCACATCTCTGTTTCTCCAGAGACAAAGCAGTTTAAATACAAGTGTTTGTATGCCAGTATTTAAACAGGTTGACTGATCCAACAGTATTAATCTCATGTGTTACCCTTTCTCTCAGTGGTGAAGCTTTGTAGTGGGGGGTTCATAAAAAAGATTTTAAGAATCTTTTATAAATAGCTTTCTGTAAAATGTATAATTTTTCCTTTGTCCTTTCCCATGTAGTCTGAGAAACAACAGAAACACAACACAGAGGGAGGTTTGAGGATATAAACAACACACTGTGCTCTGTCCTGTTAACAACTCTTTCAGCCTGCAGTGAACCCAGCTTGGCTGCTGGTCTGAATGGCTCAATGTGACCCGACTGTGTGACCCTGCACCTGACCAGGGTTTAATGAGACTCTGACGCTGCTGCGGTACCAAAATGTGAACACACTTTAATAACTATACACTTGCCAAAAGTTTGTAGAATCATAATAAAACTACAGAGGATTTAGTGTAGAGTTGTAGCCCTTGGCTTTTGCTTTCAATTCTTCTGGAATGAACAATAGCTCTTTGTGGCTAATGTTAGCTAATATTCATTTTAGTTACAATTTGGTGTAGGAGATATTCAGTTCACTGACTTTGGTTATTCTCTACATTGTTATCCATTCATCCATGCATTATTTTTCTTTTGCTTATCCAGACTTGTGTTAAGGTGGTAGCAGGTCCAGCAAGGTAGTCAGACGTACCCATCCCCAGCCACATTTTCAGCTCCTCCTGGGAAATCTTACACACTCCTAGGGCAGGTAATAAATATAATCCTGTTCTGGGTGCATCCCAGGCTTCGAATCAGTGGTGCGTGGAAGTTGCACAGAAGGCTCAGATGCCTAAACTATCTCAAATGGCTCTTTTCAATTCACAAGCAGTAGTGGCTTTATTATATTCTCCCTCTGGAAACTCCACAAACAGGATAAGACCTTTAAATGACCCTACAAAATCTGAGTAACATCCTATTGAGCCCATGTGTTGATACAGTAGATAGATAGATAGATAATAATAATTAATTAAACAATCTTTAATATCCTTATTTACCTTGGTTACTACATTACTCAGATAGTTCCTATTCTTTTTATTGTGCCCTATTGCTCTTCTACTGCTCTTCTTGCTTGCCACTCAATGTGTTTACATGCATCCAAGTAACCAGGTTAAAAGAGAAACCAGGTTTCTTGTGTAATCTGGGAATGAGTTTACATGCACCAAAGAAACCTGGTTACTGGAAATCCAAGTATACATGCAGCAGATAAATAATCTGACTTATCCTCTACCTTGGAATGATTTTACAAGCATAGTTCACAGATTTTAACTGTATAAAGACAGAAAAAAACAATTCCTGATCTTTTTTTTGTTTAGTTATCTGCGGAGGTGACTGACAGTGCTGTGAGAGAGACAGACAGACAGTCCCAGTGTTTCTATTTACAGTGTAAACTGTCTGACTTAAATAAATATGAATTGTGAAAAGTGACTTATTTAGATGTGGAACTTTATGTTTGTTTCAGTTTTAGTTGGACTTTGGCCCATTTAAAAAAACAACTCAGCTGATAAAGAAGCGAGTGTCAGCAGCCTTTGTCCTGCACATGTGTGCTCATGTAAAAAGCAACCTGGTTTTGTATTTACATGGAAGAGTAATCAGAGTTCTCTGAGAGAAATCTGGTTTCTCTAATCCCCTACCCCGATAACAGTAACAGTAAGTCGAGAAAAGCTGTGACTGTAACAAGTGAATTTCCCTCTTGGGGATCATTGAAGTCTTGTCTTAATGTTATCATATCTTTCTGTTATTATTTGTTTGATCAAAATCTGCTTCTGAGTAAAGACATAGTAGCATTGGAAGCTGCATTGTTTGAGCTCTGTTCACTTGACTTGATTGTCTATATCCTGTAAAAATACATTTCGTCGGTGCTGTTTTATGCATAGACGTAAAAGAAAAGACTTGAAGCTTAAGAATATTCATCAGGTTGCATATATGTATGTGACATTCATGCCTATGCATGGGCAGTGTAGGCAGCTAGATTGATTAAAATAAAAGTAAAGTAAAATAAAAACATGTTTACTTTACTTAAACTTAACATGACACCTTGCGAAACCTTTTTACACAAATGATAAAGTATATATTTAAATAGTTTTATCACAAAATTAAACATGCAAAACATACCTTACCTTGCTATGAGACTTGGTTTATTTTTTGCTTGTGTTGTAACCCATTAGTCACAGGAGGAAAAGCGCTAAAAGCATTCCATTTGAGTCAGTTTGATGACTTCTTGACTCTTTGCTGCTTATGCTACTGTATCCAGCCTGACCACAAATAACACAGTGTGAGCACACGTTCATACTATGATTTAGCTTTTACAGGTGGAAGTTTCACTGGTATCACAAAAATGAAGAAACTGAAGCTCAACAGAAACAAACATGCAAATAATCAAATGCATTATGCTAAATTCCATTTAGCTGCTTCATAGTTTCACATAATGTTCTCTGCACACAAGTCAGGCATCCAGAATCACCCGATCCTTAAGCCCCAATAAAGACTCTGAGCCAATAAAACAGGCTCTGCTGGAGGATAATAGCCCCCTCTCTTCTTCCTATTTTACAGTATTTCCTCTGTCCATCTTTGCTGTGGTGTGGGGGGTTCAGAGAGAGAGAGAGATTAGAGACCCCCCTCTGGCTCTACAGATGGATACTGCCACGACCCTGCCATTAAAGTCCTCTCAGCTCACACACTACTCTTTTTGTCCATACAGTAGAGCTGTAATCCACCTCAGTGGATTTTCAGAATTACAAAATGTTTAAAGAATCATGGTTTCTGTCTCCATTGCATCATCAGGAGTTTTGTTACAATGTATTGTTATTATTATTGCTTACAATTTCATTATGTGGTATTAGCTATTTTCGGCATCCGACAGACCGTCCAATATCTGTGCTTTAGCCATTAATATTTGGGCACTCAGCCCCGCCAAGGACACATTAACTCTAACAATTTGTTACAAGAGTATCCAAATATGTGGTTTTGGCACTGTTAGCCACCCACAGGGCACTTCTCAAACACAAAAACGGAAAAAGAGGAAAAAAAAAACCAAACTAAGAATGAAAATCCAATCATGCTTGTCACCAAATACGGGGCTGTCTGCCACCATTTCCATGACTGCCAAGTGATATTATTCACAAGCTGATGAGAAATTTTCATGGTGGAACTGCAGAGAATTCTCCGTATTTGTTTCCGCTGTCCGTTTATGGAAAATCCTCTCACTCAGACAAGTGTGACACAGGAGATTGGATTTATGACATGTAATATAAAGTGAATGGATCTCTGAATTTCTTGGCAAGTATAGATGAAGCATAAGAATACTGAATATAAACAGGACAGGGGTCCATGTGTATTGTGATTAAGGTGTACTGCCTTAATCCATTATATGTTTGTGTTATGGCTTTGATGGAGGGGGATGGTGGGGGGTAATCCCCTGTATAGACCCCACGATTAACCCCCTACCTTCCTTTCTCTTCGGCTCCAGCCCTCTTTTCCTTCCCCATTCTATCACCAGAGATTTTGCCACTCTTCTCACCCCTCTGTGATGCCCTCCAGTCAATTCTTTCGCCAGTTGCCTTGACCTCCTGCTGACTCTGTTCTTCTATTACTCTATTCTTCTTGTTCTTTGGTCACTGTTTCACTAAGCAGACAGGAGCGAGACAGCAATTTAGAGACAAGAATGACCACCCCACCCCCACCCATTATAACTAACAGTGAAGCTGTGTAGACAAGTGAGACAATGAAGTTAATAGAACATAACAGAGTAGTAAAGATGTACAGATAACCCCTTTCGTTCTAGAGCTATACATTTTGTTAAATGACCACACCTTTCACTTTTATGCAAACAGTGAAAAGCTATTATTCCAAAAGCATAAAAAAACAAAAAAGGCAGAAGGAATGCATTTGAGATCAGTCTGATTCAATTCATGTATTTGTTGCCAGGACAAAGCTGCTAAGCTTGCCCCTGTTAGCCATGCTAACCATGCTGATTAGGTCAGTAGTTAAAGCCTTGCTCATGCCCACCTGATACTAACCTGAGGATGTCTGGTGATTTATTACTGTGAATGCATTCAAGTATCCAAATGTTGATCTGTTTCACAATATACAGCACCCTTTCTCAATGGCTTTTCCTTCTTTTCTATAATTTCAGCCTATTGAAAACAATTCTAACTTTGATTTTACTTCAACTTTACTTCAACAGCTCACTGTTTAGCGGATTTAAGCAAGGTTGCTAATGTGAGGTACAAGGTACAAAGGCAGGCAGGCTAAATGTAAGAAGGTCTTGCCTTAGGACCCCTATTGGAGGTAGCAAAATGCTGCCACCACCATGCTTCACTGTAGGGATGGTATTGGCCATGTACAGAGTACAGGCTGGGTTCCTCCAGACATGACGACAAAAAGGTCAATCTTTGTTTCATTAGACCAGACCCTCTCTAACTCTTTTAGAGTGACTATGGGGTTCTTGGTTACCTCCCTGACTAAGACCCTTCTCTCAGTCTTTTAATTTAGCTGGGCGGCTAACTCTAGGAAGAGTTCTGGTGAACTCTTTTCTGTACCCTTCTCAAGTTCTGTGCCTCAATACAATCCTGTCTCAGAGGCCTCCAGACAATTCCTTGGACTTGGTTTGCGCTTTGACATGTACTGCTAACTGTAGGACCTATATATACAAGTGTATGCCTTTCCAAATTATGTCTAATCAACTGAATTTCTCACAGGTGGACTCAAATACATTGTAGAAACATCTCAAGGATGATCAGTGGAAACAGAATGCAATAGAGCTCAATTTTGAGGGTCATAGCAAAGGCTGTGACTTCTTATGTACATGAGATTTTATTTTAAATTAAATTGCGAAAGAAAATAAATTGCATCACATGAGGTATTTTGAGTAAAAGAAATTTTAGGAACTTGATTCATTTTGGAGGCTGTAACATAACAAAATGTGGAAACGTGTTAATGTCACGTAAATACTTTCTGGATGCACTGTACAATGGCTGTACAACAACAAGGGAGCGGTGTTAAACTCAGCATCTGGTGAAGACGATATCAAGCTGGTGCCAGTGGTGGGACGGTAGGTATCTCAAGGTCAATGTTGTCTATTTCAACCAGCTGGTCCACTCTATCTTGTCATGGGCCTTTCTCCAGGAGAAATCGACCTCTTCACTTACCTCAGGTGTCTATAATCCCCAATCCTGATTACAGAAGTATAGGTTTCTCATTAACATAACAAACCTCATTGTCAATGTTGATGCTGAATTGATGTAATTTTTTGTACCACAAAATAAATTTAATCTATGTTTACTATATTGTAGAAATTTTAGAGACATCTCAAATTCAATCTAAATTGGCAGATACCACTACAGAGAAAGTTAAACATTTAATTTTTTTTAAATACATATTTAATGGTAATTTGGCAGAAGTAGCTGTTTAAATGAATTTAAGTGGGCAAAGGTTAATCTTTGAAGATCACTGAACACCCCAAATATACAGAGCGTTACTTCAACTCATGCCAGTGGTAGACAGTGACGAAGCACTAAGATTTCTAGAGATCCAATTTAACTTATATGCTATAGGAGAATCGGCATGCCACACAGTTACACAACAGACATAGGACAGAGAAAATTAACATGTGTGACCACAGTTAGATACCACATGGACAACAACGGGACTGCCCTAAAGTTGTCTGAGTCCTTTTATTAATTCTATTTATAAGATTTTTAATATAAAAGTTAAAATTAAGACAAACAGCACAATACATCAAAACAATAAAGGGCCTAGTCAACAATGTATGGCTGGAGTACTGGATACAATATATTGGATATTTATTTGTTTTTGCCAATGAAATCAAGAAATGGCCCTAATATTTTAGGAATGCAGTAAGTGTCCCAAGATGACTCACTGTGAGTGGGCAACATGTATCCAATTCTGATTCCAGACATAGCTCAAACTCTTGTCACTCTCTGTCCACTTTCAGCTTTGACTTTATTGCTGTGTCCAATGTTTGAGCAACATCCTAGCATTGGGTAATAATTTAGAATGGGCTTTTAATTATTTTTATGATAGTTTTTTAACAGTTTGGAGCTGTATAGTTATACGTGTAATAACCAGCAGCAACTAGATTAATTATGGGTAAATAGCTTTCAATAGTGAAAATTGTACACATGGAAATAAATATTACATTTGCATTAATCTGGATGTCCAAATCCAAGATAGAGTGAGAGGACAATGAGTGTGCAGTGCAGACAGGAAGAGAAGCAGCCTGAGTATGTATGTAAGTGAGAGAGCATTATGGTTGAATAGCGTAGTGGTAAGATTGGTCAATCCTGACTGTGGCCTACCTCCTGTAAGTGTCTTTAGGCAAGACATCCTTATGTCTGCACCAGCACATCTAAAGCTCAACAATTCAAACATTATACCTCAGTTGTTTTCCCTTCAAAAACCTGTAGTGTAAAACACCAATTTGAAGTTTTACACTAGTTTATGTTCTGGACTAATTATTTGCCAGAAGCAATAGCTTCCTGCTGTCTTGTGTGACGTGAAGTTGCCATGCAACAGCAAAGACTCAAGCTTAGCACATCCAACTTCTAAACCTTCACATCATTATCAGCTGACAGTGCGAGAAGCAGCTGTAGCAAAAATAAGTCATTTCTCATTTGATTTTAGGTACGTTTACATTTACTTTTAATTTAAATGGCTACTGTAGTTTTTTATGAAGCTGTGAGCATCTGTGATGCTACTCCTTCTTCTTTATGCATCCATAAAACTCTCATGTCAGGCCAAATCATGTGGATGTGTCTCAGTCCCACAGTCAGCCTTGAACCAGTAAGACCACTTCCTTTTCCTGTTCCCATCCTGTCTGCTTGTCTTTATTACCACACCTTGCTGTTAATCCCGTCTGAACAAACACAACTCTACTGACTGTCTTTTTAAAGTTTCTTTTTAGTTAAAATTGACTTCACCTAAAAAGAAGGTATTACCCAGTTTCTCCAAGGAAAAGTGACAAAATAGTTTTCGGCTTTTCCCATCAGGGGTCGCCACAGCGAATCATCCTTCTCCACCTAACTCTATCATGGGCATCTTCTACCCTAACACTAGCCAACCTCATGTCCTCTGTTAAGACATCCATATATCTCCTCTTTGGTCGTCCTCTTGCCCTCCTGCCTGGCAGCTCCATCTCCAACATCCTTCTACCAATATATTCACTATCCCTCCTCTGAACATGTCCAAACCATCTCAGTCTGGCCTCTCTGACTTTGTTGCTAACACAGGCAACGTGAGCCGTCCCTCTGATGTACTCGTTCCTTATTCTGTCTAACCTGGTCACTCCTAAGGAGAACCTCAACATCTTCATCTCTGCTACCTCCATCTCAGCCTCTTGTCTCTTTCTCACTGCTACCGTCTCTAACCCATAGAGCAGAGCTGGTCTCACCACTGTGTTGTACACCTTTCCTTTGAGTCTTGCTGACACTCTTGTCACACAACACTCCTGACACTTTCCTCCACCCGCTCCAACCTGCCTGCACTCTCCTCTTCGCCCCTTTTCCACACTCCCCATCACACTGAACTGTTGACCCTAAGTACGCCTGCACCTTCCTCTCTTCTTCTTCCTGACCTCCAGAGCCATCTTACAAACCACCATGCGGTGCTGTCTGGCTACACTCTCTCCTACCACCACTTTGCATCAAAACATTTCTGCATATATTATTTAAATTCACTGACAAGAATGTAACCATTTTCTATAGGTATTTTTCACAAAAGATCAATATTTCGGTTTATTTCCAGGCATTTACATATCAATCTCATACACAACTTAGAAGATAGCCCCTTTTGTTTGAGCCCACACATTTTTCATGTTAGCAAAAATATTGTAAATATTGTAATTAATATGTAACAGTAACAGATGAACTTAACATAGATAAAAAAGTAAAGAAGACTTCATATTTAGCAGCTAATCCTTTGCTTGCAATAACTGCATCAAGCATGTGACCCACAAACATCACCAAACTTTTGCATTATTCTTTTGTGATGCTTTCCCAGACTTTTACTGCGGCCTCTTTCAGTTGTGTGTTTTGGGTGGTTACTCCCTTCAGTCTTCTCTTTAACGGGTAAAATCCATGCTCTACAGGGCTTAAGATCTTGTCTTTCTCCAAATTTTAGCCTTTCCATGACCTTGGCAAAGATTTATCTTTAACTCATCAGTTTATAAAACTTTATCCCAGTTTTCGAGGCTCATTTTTTGGCAAATTCCAGCCTGGCCTTCCCATTCTTCTTGCTAATGAATGGTTTGCACCTTCCTGGTTATGGCAAATGTTTCTGTAATGGCTCTGATTGATTTTCTTCTCTCAGCTTTACAATTGCTTGTGTTTCATCCACAGCCCTCTCATTTTCATGTTGGTTACACCTCTTAACTATAAATGCAGTCTGAACAGACAAAACTCAAATCTGAAACTAAGTAGACATTCAGTTTTATTTATTGTTTGAACAATCAATGTAATAGACAACAAAACACACCTTTCAGTCACATGTTTCAATACTTTTGCTCACATGACAAATAGGTGGGTTCAAACTAAATGTGCTATATTTTAAGTTTTGTATTGGATCCAGACGAAAAACCTGGAAATAAAAGCTGAAATTATTTTTTGCTTCTTTTGTCTCATATCCATCTTTTGACCCAAATGTTTTTAGTCTACAGCAAAAAAAAAAAAAAAAAAAAAAAAAAGGAACTAGCCTCACTTTTCCAATACTTTTGGAGGGAAGGTTATATTTACTCACTATGAGCTGAAAATGTTTGAAGGTACTATGATTGAACAGATTTGTGTTAGGATGATACAATACAATACAATACAGTAGCATATTACCGTTTCCCATAAACCCTTACTGTTTCTGTATGTGGACTTTTGCTTGACCTACCAACTGCCACTCCTACATCTATCCTATTTACTGCAGCCTCTATCTGTTAATACATTAACACAAATGGATGCTCAGCAGTCAAATTAGCAGGAATTTAGGTGCTGTGTTGTCTGTTAATGCACCAGACAATATACTGTATGTTGGGGACTTTTGTATGTACTGTATGTCATTGGTAGCTTGTTAAGGTATTTCAAAAATAAGACTTACTTTGGTAAAATGGAATTAATTTTATAAATATAAATTGTAAGTATTTATTACTGAAATATAAATATATGCGATATAATGCAATAATTAGACTCAATAAAAATGACTAAGGAAGAGTGAGTAAAATTCTGTAAATTAACAAAAATGTTAGGTGTAGTTAACTTACCACTACTAGTACTTTGACTGTGACTAAGCTGTACCTAAAATACAGTTTACTTGGGATTACACAATGCAAAATGTACTTTTTCTGTGTGGAAATTATTGCCAAGCATCATAAAGTTCATAAAACCATCACTTCTTATAGCAATGACTGTTTGGGCTTGAATAGTGTGTGTGGATTGTAGGTTCAGTTGTTTTTTCATAAAATTTTAATGTAACAGCAGTAGGAAATATTGGCTTTGTAGGAATGTTGACTTTGGCCAAATAAACAATCAACATTAAGCCAAAGCATGCTGATTACACAGATACCAAACAGTAATGCTGGATTATTAATAATGACGACATACTTTATTGATCCCCTTGGGGAAATTGTTGTTTGGACAGCTGCAGTAGATGATCGCTCTACTGTGGCATTTCTGTGTCTTGCCCAAGGACACCTCGACATGTAGCCAGGGGAACCAGGAGTTGAACCACTAGCACTAGCTTAGTGCATGAAAAGCATTAAGATAAATAGTGACTTCAAAATCAACACATTTGCACTTTGCCATTTACATTAATGAAAAACATATCGTCATTATGTTAATGGAAGTTGTGATCTTGTTGCAATTCCATACAAACAGTAGATGTATAGAATAGAATGTAGGTATGATGAGGGAGACAGCATAGAGATATATATCAGCAGTCTGAGCACTTTATTACTTTAAAAAAACTTTACTTTGTCACTGCATTTGTAGTCCAGTATTAGAATCTTCGCCACGCAGGAGGCCTGGGTTAGATTCCCAGCCAATGCAAATCACTGTTTTTATGGGGCGACTGTTGTTCAGTTGGTAGGGAAGTCAGCAGTTGTTTACAAACCATTGGGTTGGTCACGCGCTTCCTGGCTCCCCCCGACTCCTGGCCGAAGTGTCCCTGGACAAGACATCAAACTGGGAACCCTTGGTGCCTCAAGGGAGCAGCCTGTTCACAAATTTCCCCATCTGGGATTAATAAAATATTAATTATTGTTATTATTTTATCATTGTTCATGATCAAATTAATATAAACTTGTTATTTTAATTACCAGCCTAACTGGTCAGTGACCAAATAAAGGCTCATGAATGCAGTTTCTTCTTGTGTTGACAGTGTATTGATTAGAACAGTTGTACCTTATCTCTCCACCCTGGCCACAACAATGGAGAGCTGAACCATCCACCTTTATTCAAACACACTGTTTATGTTTGCGTGTCTGTGTCTGCGAGCGTAGGTGGAACAGTGGGTGAATGAGGTCACAGATAAGAAGCAGAAAAGAAAATGTGTTGCTAAACTGTGGTGGGCGGCCAGAAGAAAATAAAGGAACAGAGAGAAGGAGAAAGGGACAGAAGAAGTGACAAAACACAAAGACAAGGAAAGAGAAGTGTGGTTTTATATTTCTCAGTGGCTGGTGTCTGATTTATGGACATTTTAAACTGTTATTATTCACTTCTCCAGGTTGATTGTGAAAATTCTCAGTCTATAGGTCAAGGTTTTCCCAAAAACGTTTTTTTGGGATTCCCAGTTCCTTCACCTGTAGTATCTTTTCCACTCTCCACAGTCATTATGTCAGGATCTGACCTTCTAATCATACTTTTAAATACCTCAAAATGTAGAGTGGTCAGATCCTGACATAGATCAAATTAAGTTAATTGATTTCTTTTTCTATTTCTATTGATCCCTATATCTGACCAGCCTTAAACAATAGGATTACAAACATAGAATATCCTTTAAATAATTGTGGGATCAGGTCTTGACATTCTTTACACAAGTAAGAGTAGCAGTACCCCAGTGTTAGAAATCCTACAATTATATTTAGGTGTGCAAGTACTAACAGCAGGAAGTATAAAATTAAAAAGTATGGACTGTTGTGGTGTAATGAGCCTCTAAAGCCACAGTTCAGTTCAAATGTCAAATATTGTTTTGTTTTTGTTTTTTGTTTTTTTTTTGACAGTCAGGGCAATGTACTGTCCCTGAACACAGTGCACTGGAGCAGCAGCTGACTGCTAGTGCTACTTTGGTCCCAAAAGACTAAACCCCTACATGTTGCAGTGTCAAGTTTAGAACCATTACACCTATTATTTACAGTATATACTATATGTTGTAAGAAACATTTTAATGTTCATTTTTTTAATTGCTCATTTCATTCATATACTACTAATTACTACTGTTCTAAGAAGACATTTCTACACATCGTGTAGAAAGGTAACAAATATGAGAAAAATACAGAGAGGAGAAAATGCTAATTCATAAATTGAGCAGATGCAATGTGATTTAACAAGTCTGAAAGCTATTGCGTTGGCTGTGACTGCATCTGTATTTAATACATTTGAAATGCAGATGCAGTCTGCTTGAGCACAGGTGGCTGCTGTTATTTGAGTGACGAGGAGGCAAAGAAGATATTAAAGAATTGTTTAGAATGCGTATTTCCCATTTGTGTTAATACTGTAGAAGAAGAGATAGAAGTAAGCATGTTGTCTGACCAATGGTCTAAGATAGGACTTGTTAGTGAGCTATGGGCTGATTTGTAACCAGTCATAAGCAGGAGTCACTTAACACCTGCCATACCAAAACTTGTCTTGTCTGCAAGGGAGAGCATTTCTGCATTTCCTTGCTTCTTGATCATTCTAGTGTACTGTAGCTGTGGTCAGCTATCTCCTGCCAAAGTAGGTTTTTACTTGTATTGTCCCTAGTCCTGAAATCCTTGTCATGGAGAATGGGGTATTACATAAAGTTTCCATGCACTCAGAATAGACTGAATGAGGCCAAACATAGCATTTATGTGGTTGCTGGTTTCCCAAGAGTTACAGGAGACGTATGCAGCAGGATTTTTGACTCGACTGCTGAATGGCTAGTGCTGTACAGTCTGTGGTCCAGTCCAGAAATTCTAACATTTATTTTGCCTTTGTTAACTTGAAAATCTATAATGGAATATGGTCATTGTAAGAGATGGTGAATATGGTAATGGCTTCTTTTAGGTGAGTTATTATTAAATTAGACTGGATGTATGGCCATCATCCCTAAACTCAATGACAGACCAGTGAAACACACAAAATCCTAATTTAAATCTCTTCATGTTGTTTACTTGTTGTCGATCATGCAGCTTTTCTTATTGGATCCTCACAACTGTGCAATGCACATTTTTTAAGGTAGCACATGCATTTTCGCACTCACTATTTGGAATAAAAAAAAAATCAGGCCCTTAAAGCACTTCCAGTATGTCAAATGCTTTTCAATAGGCTTTTTTTTTATCTTTGTATCCCTGTTAATTACATATGTAACTAGAGCCGGATAGTTCATGTGCACATCTAACTGGGACACCACCATCAGACAGCTCAGTCTGCAGAGTACTGCTAACAGGATAAATAGTTTCAGCGTGGGGGAGTTTTAAAGTCAGTGATTACACCGATCAGACAAATTAGTAACATGACGTGGTGGTTTAGTCTGGTGGTTTCTCTTAACTGCATCTCTGATCAACAGGTGTGAGAACTACAACAGAGCTAATGCATATAATATTAATAATAATAATGATGATGATGATGATATACTTTGTTAATCCTCTTGGGGAAATTGTTGTTTGGACAGTTGCAGTAGATGACAGTGCTACTGTGGGACGTTAGTGTCTTGTACAAGGACAGTAACACTGGGGTTTATAGATGACTTCTCTACCACTTGAACTAATTAATGACACCTAAACTACAATCATACATTTCCTGTTATCAAAGTTATTATCTGTTCACAATTAACATAGCTCACACAAATGCTTTGATATTTGTTGTCGTGTGTTTCCTGCAAAAATATCCAACCTTGTAGTTTAACATTCAGTTTTGTGACTCCATCAATCTTGCATGGGACTCTGGACTCAATGTTGGAGCTCTGTTTGTCATTCCTGCACAGTGTTGAGATGTGTAGCTGCAGACACCAGTCCATCCCAGCATTTAAATCACCAGCTAGCATTACTATTGTGGCTGATTGGTGGATGTTTTGAACTAGTTATTATAAACGACAGCTATGAGTTGTGGGGGATACGTGTGGTTCCTGTATCAAGCTTTCTGGTTGCAGGTTTGCAAAGATGACAAAGATGCACAAAAGACACAGAGAGGATTTACAAGTTCAGATGCATTTATTCTTGTTTAAAAAAGAAAACAATGTTCAGTGTTTTGAAATGAGACTGTTGAGACTGCGAGTGTCTGCTGAAATAAGAAACACTTTACATTTAGCCTTATTACAATTTTGTTGTAAGATTTTATTAATTATTGTTGTTGTTACAACACTAATTATTACCGGAGTTCTGCCATGAATTATACTTTAACAAGATTATAAATCCACAGTTTGTATTGACACTGTCAGAATGGTGATAATTCTGCTACATGTTTATTATTGAGGTCATAGTGGTTGGTGTAATTGTACTTGTGGGTGTTTCTATAGTTTTGAACACACTTATTACTAATTACATAAATGAGGAGTGAGTGGTACATAACGTTATTTACCTTTCTTCAGTCTTATTTCTTGCTGGGATTTCTACTGGAGTTTAAAAATATAAAAAATTTTGAAGCCATTTTTAAAAAGAAGAGGATCCATATTAAAAATGCCCTTTTGTCTTCAAGGACACTTTTAACACCTGAGCTTTCATAGGGGACTGGCAAACTCTTTCACAAAAAAAAAAAAAAACTTGACACAAACCATTTCTACCACTCATTTTATAACATATTTGTTTTTTGTTTGTCAGTTTGGTTTGATTTTGTGACGTAACAGCTCATTGAATGTAATGCTTTCTGCTATGAAACTGTCAAATGTTAGATGTCAGAGCCTTGGGTGCCAGTTTTTCTATTAGTCACTGATCACAGCTTAAGTAAGACATCTGGTTCCCACTGAGAGCATGGCTAATGAACTTCAGTCTTTCATGGCAACTTCAGAGGTTGTTCAATAAAATGATTTCTTTCTACAGTACAAGACTTGTAGTCATAGCTGAACAGAATGCCCACCTAAACATAAACATACATAAATTAATCATTAACCATTCTGGGTTCCTTATTCTGCCTCCACATTGGGACCTGGATCTTCATTTTCCATGAGCCCCATTCCTTATCTCTCTCTCTTCATCTCATACAGAGGAAGTGCAGGGTTCCCTTTATTTTTTAGGCCACACATCCTACAGGAATTAGTTAGATAAAAGTAACTGATGAATGAAAGGAAATCAGAAAAAGCAATAGATATACAGAAATAGGGCTGTGCAGGTACATCTGTGAAAATGTTTGGTTCTGTTTAGTCCTTTTGGAATCTAAAATTGGTGTTTTCTATCTGTAGCTATGAGCTACAGCTCCACCTTCCCTCATCTGACCAGTTAATCCCCACAGATTCATTAGCAGCTCTTCCTCCTGACTCTTAAATGTCACACACAGACCAGACAGGAGGGAGGAAATGAGAACAGATAGAGAGACAAAGGAGAAAAATACTAGAAATAGAGCAGGAGAGCTCTTTCCATCTTTAATTATCTATTTCAATCAGGACAAGCAGATAATATGGCAGATTAATTATACTTGCCTATCTCTCTGTTTAATTAATTTGGTCATGCATACTGCACAGCTTGACTTTAGCCTGAATTTGAATCTCTCCAAATTCCAAAAGTACCACATTATACTGTTAGCCCACATTTCAACACATGAACATTTTTATTTATACTGAATGTCAAGTTTGATAGGTGTAGTTATCTGAAGCTATTTTTGATCAGGTTATTATTATTATTATTGTTATTATTATTATTATTGTTATTATTGTTATTATTATTATTATTATTATTATTATTATTATTATTATTATTATTATTATTATCTGACTGAGAATGAAATTATATGTACATACATACACACACGCATACTACACTACTGAAACAGTACTGCATGTATGACCTTAAGGCCTTAAAAATAAATGAATTTCCTCAGCACAAAACTATGTTCTTTATTTATGGGTTTGTTGTACTTTTGGCTGTTTTGGCTACAATTCTGAAGACAGAGATGTAATAGATTTGTTTTTTTAGTTGTATTTACAATCACAAATTTTTCCATCACCCGTTCTCAAGGAGATATTTGTGACTACTGTACAACCTTGACAATTTGCACCCTAGAATGTGTCTTGTGTTACTATGACTACTGGTAATCATGTGGTATAATATCACCAAACATCTTCTAATTGAGTTTCTTTCTTTCTTTCTTTCTTTCTTTTTTACTGTAAGTTGCTATAATTCAAATCTCTTTTCTGGAGCAAAACAAAAATGTTAAAAATGGACATAGAAATATTACAATCCATGATACAATTTCAAAATATGTGAGACTACCTATTAAAAAAGATGAATATAAAATTCTAAATTGCAAAAACAAAGTATTATACAGTTTGAAGATTGAAATAAACTTTAGTATTGATCAAGGGAATTTGTTAAATGCATTAGTTGCTATCTTATTACTAAGCAGAGTACAGTCAAGGACTTCAGACCTGATTGTGTGACCAGTGTTTCAATGCTTGAGTTGCATTGTGGGTAATATAGGTGTCAGGAGTTTTAAGGCCTGGTGGCTCAGTGGGTAGATCATCTGCTTTGGATGCAGAAGGTTTGGGGTTCAAACCCCACCACAGACACCAGGTGTGTCCTTGAGCAAGACACTCCACAATAGCTCCCCGGGCGCTGCATGTAGCTGACCACTGCTCCCCCCAGGGGGATGGGTTAAATGCAGAGGACAAATTTCATCTGTAACATGTAAAATGTGACAAATGACAAAATAAAGGTGTTTCTTCTTATAATACAATTGACTACTTCACTGATCTTTACTGGTTCAAATGCAGTATTAAATGGGTGGTGTTTACTTTTAAAGGGACATTACATCTTCTTTAAGAAGCTCTGTGACACAGTTCTGAAATCAAACCCAAACTCTGGTCTGGTTTTGACATAGACTGAGATAGAAGCTGAAGTATTCAGGTGTTACTTGTGAGCTTAGAATTTAAATTCTCATTCAGGAATTTTGTGGAATCAGTGAACATTTTTAAATTATCTTTTCAAGCAAAAAGTGTGTTAACTTTAAATCACAATAAAATGACAAGATTTCTCTCAACATATTAAATTACGTCAATAAATAAAGTTTTAAGACTCACATTTTCAAGTTAAAACAACTTAAACATATGTTTACTCTGTATCCCCCTCATACAGAGGAAGGGTGTCATTTTGTGCTTTAAGACAGAAGTTTGTTTGGAAACAAATCCATGCTGTTATACTGCAGTAGGTTTGCTGTTGAGAGATGCATTCAGGGAGCTCCACGAGTCCTCATTAAGTTCACGGTTGAGGCAGACATTCATGTGATACTGCATGATTGTGTCAGACAGCCAGGCTGGTGAGGCGCTGCTGGTTTCCCAGCTGCTGACAGCTGCAGCCTCGTGATAGGACAGAGAACCTCAACAGAGATGACAACAGCAAATGATCCTTCACACAGAGGGACAACAGAGCAGAGGTGAAACCGTGATCTATCTATTACTTTTTCGATCTTTTCTCTTTCTCTCATTCTCCTCCCCCTGATTCTGACAATCTAGGTCAGCCTGTCAGTGTGGCTGTCTGCCCTCCATCCATTCATCCATCCACCCATCCATCCGGCCATCCGTCCTGCAGAGAAATACAACACCTACTGCTTCTGACAGTCCATCCGGATTTGTTTGGCATTGTCATAGGATCTGTCAATCACTTGCCTTGTCTTTATCTGCCTATTTACCTGTCTCTCTGTCACGTAGCCAATGCATGTATGAATGAGTTAGGCTCAGAAATTTACTGTAACTATTTTCGCTCTGTAATCTAATTAAATCAAGTAGATTCTATCCCTTCTGGTCATTTTAGGTCTGGTCAATTCTAACATTTTTTTATTACACATATTATTATTATATTCATGTTTTAAGTGCATAATAGTCAGTCAGTTAATTACCAAAATAAACACAGTTTGTGTTATTTTGTTCAAGTTGTTGAAATGACAACAACCACCAACCATGTGAAATCATGGCTGCAAAAAACACAGCTGATCCTCTTCAGGATAGATTTCCCACATCAGGAGCTGTCATCTGCCAATCCCAGTCCATTCCAGCTCTTTACTGCACAGTACATATACAGTAAAGAAGTCAGTGGTTAAAAGCAAAAAAGAAACAAATGGAAAAAAAAAAAACTTTCATGTGCAGTGCTGTGTTTCCAGATTTGACTGACAGAAAACAGCCAAGTTGGTGCCCTGTATTTTATTGACTTAAAAAAAACTCTACAACTTAACACAAACACACACAACCCGAGCCTTACACAGCTGAGCTTAAAAGTTTGTGAATCCCTTGAATTTTCAGTTTTTTCATAAATGTGATTTAAGTCTTAAAACAAGACAAAGGGAATGCAATTAAACAAATGAGATAAAAAAAATAACACATTTCTTCAATATAAATATTATATGCAACACCTGCACATCAGGTTTTTTTCCCCAAAACAGTTCTGACTTCCCTGACCTGCCTGCTTCAAGTCCTTCCACAGCAGCTAGCATTAAGGTCAGGAATTGACCCAGTCATTCCAGAACATTACATTTCTTCTATTTTAACCCTTCTTGGTCGAACAACTTATGTTTTTAGTGTTGTTGTTTAGCTGCATGATTTTTCTATTCTAGAAGTTTGGTCTGGTCCATCCACAGACCTAACTTACAAAAGTGTTCTGACTTATTCACAATCTTAAGCAAACTGTAGATGGACTGGGGTGTTTTCTTTCTTTCTTTTATTTTGGAGAATATTGGCTTCTTCATTCCATTATTGTTATTCTCTTATTATTGTAACCTGGTTACTTAAGTAGACATAAATTAGTCAGTGACTGAGCACTTCTGTGGCTTTAGAGACTATATAAATTGTAGCTTTACAATTTCACATAGTTTACTGCTTTTTCATTAAAAATCAGCTTCCAAATCAGCTTTGGAAATATACATGTTAGAGTCTGAATTGACATGTGGAATATGACACTGGGCAAGATGAACAACCCCATAAAGAACAACAAAAAATCAACAAAGAGCTATCCAGCTGCTTAAGATTAACGTAAGATTTGTACTGACTAGTGGTGCGTTCATTCAGTCACTGTGGGGCAAGAACAGAGAACAACCTTGATTAGAATGAGCACACAATGCAAGTGAGGAAGGGGTGATTCTCCTGATGCTGTACAGTAGCCATGTTTGCTGGCATCAAGGGTGAGGCCTGAATTTACCACTGTATTGTCAGCGATGATGAACAGTACATTTCACATGAGTAGAAGAGCTGCAAAAGCTTGCATTCATGTAAATGGCTTGTCAGGAATCAGTCATGCCTGTATTTAATTATTAAAGACACTATGGAAAACGATTTATAAAGGCAATAGAAGTGAACTAAAATAATTTAAAGGATACAAATAAAAATCTCAACTTAATAAAAGACAGTATACTTTCAATAGTATTATACTATTAATAAAAACAAATGTGTGTTTGTGTTCAGCCTTTTGTGTGTGGATGCCCTTGACTTATTTTGGATGGTGTTGGAAAATCTGTGTTGCCTATTGCTCATCAGGAACCATCTGTGGTGATAACAGATTTACTGTGGAATAGGATTTTGCACGCACACACATACACGCGCAGACACACACACACACACACACACACACACACACACACACACACACACACACACACACACACACACACACACACACACAAAATGCTTCAAAGCAAAAATTCTAAAAGATAAACCCTTCAACCTACTGCATGCTCAGTCACTACAGTACAATCCCACTATGGCTCAGCCCCTCCAAGGTCTTTCCTATTATTTTTATTTCAACTTTTATCGGAGAGTGTTGACACTGAGGTCCTATGGTGTTTGTACTAACAAGGTATGTGCTGTAGAAAGACAATATTAAAAAATCTGGTATTTTACCTTTAACAGTATTAAGAATTCACAGGCCCTCTATTAGCTTTTTCCATGCATCCATTTTTTGTCTTTCCTGTGTTTAGGTGACAGTGGTAGCAGGCTGTATATGTGTTGTGGAGGCATCCTCACCAGATGCCTGGACTAACTCAAATGGTTCCTTTCAAGGTAAAGGGGTACGGTGAGGACCAATTTAATATGACATGACATTCTTTCCTATTAATTTTATAAGCAATGAGAGATTCTATGTGATCCAATCCAAGATGACTAAGGGTGTGAAAGTAATAACAAAAAAGTCATGCAGTGGTGGATCATGAAATTTCAGTCTTGTTGTGGCTAGATTTTGATATCTTTGAATTAGAAGTGTACTTTTTTCAATTCATCTTTTCTGCAATTTGTCACTTTTGTCCAGGATGACAGATACAACAATTTCTTTGCAAAAAGAAATTGTTGGAGAATGTCATAGCTTGTATGTTTAAACAATGCAAGATCTGTTATTTCAGTGGGTCTTCACCAAAACAGCTAGTTTAGTGAGAAGGAAATTCCTTTCAGAAACTCAGTTCTTTCAGTCACTACCCAAAGGTAAACATACTGTACATATTTAAAATTTCAATCACTTCAATAGTGAAGTAAAAAAAGAAAAAAGAAAAATGAAATCAACAAATTCTTTTGGTTAAAATAAGTTAGTTAAGGTTAAAGTTGACTCTCAGGAGGAAATTCTAGTTCAGTCAAGTCCAAACCTTTGTCAACCCATCCATCCACACTGCCCTTTTTCTTCATGCTGACTTTATCACTCTGATAATAAAGTCAATTGACATTTTTAGAGTGTAAACATGATGTTTTGGGTCACCTACTAAAATTAATGTTGCAGTAGTTCTTCCCAAGAGCCACAACACTAACATAGCTTAAAATATGAAGAGATTATTTATGTATTGTTAAGGTAATATGTAATTTTAATTAGATATTAAATACACATTGTTGTTTTAGTAGTAGAGCAATTAATTATTCTTTCCATCATCTCCTCAGAGTTTAGCAGTAAACCTTTAACATTTGACACCCAGCACCTAAAAGAGCCACTGGCCACCAGACTTCAATACTTTACCTGCTTCCTAAAATGCTTTCTTAGAATAATGTATTAATTGTGGTTTGAGATTCAATTCAATTCAATTCTCTTCTTACAACTCCTTTAATGACTATTGGCTAAGCTTTTCCAATATGTGGAACTCTCAAGACTCTTACTCTGCTGGCAGTACAAGAGAGCATGACTGGTAGTGAGGAGGATTGGTCCCTCGTGATTGACCATCGGCTGTTTCAACAGGGTCTCCACACCTTCTGGATCTCTCACTAATTGTGCTTTTAAGTGTGATTAGATAAAAGAGCTACTTTTCCCTCTGTTCCCCTGCAGAGGGCCATTTTCGTCATAATCAGCTTTGCCTACAGAAGTAATAGTGTTTTGCATGTTTTACCCTATTTACTTCATATACCATGTGGTCTTTCTATCTTGATAAATTCTCCAAAATCATGAAACCAATTTCTAATTTTATTATGTGTGTGGTTTTACCTGCAAAGACCAAACCAAATGCACATTAAGATGACTCCCAGGGCTAATATAAAAAAACAAAACACAACTGTCCTACCTGAAATCCACAAGCAGTGATCCTTTGGTTTTCAGTGGAGAGACTAATATGTCATGGGTCCTGTAATTACATGATAACTATCTGTGATGTCAGATTGATCAGTACATTGGGCACCTTGGTCCTCAAGGATCCATGCAATGGTTATGAAAGAGATAATTAAAACATAAGTAACATGTTCCTAATATAAAAACAAATAATTGATGACAGGCTGCATGGCTGTATCGGTAAATGGAAAAAGTTGAATAAATAGTGCCAGTAACAGATTAATATCTGGAAAGAAAGAATTGGTTCAAATCTAAGACATTTTCAAACATGCACTGAACATACAATTCTTTTGGTAAATTTACATACTGTATGTGAGAAAATGTCCAAATCAGTTGCATAGGATATTAAACGGACTTCACTCAGCTAGCTCCCTAGTAACAGTAATAGCAAAGCCTGTGTATTGTTCGATTGAGCCAGTGTGTGAAGGGTGTGCTAAAAACATTCCTATTACATGACTCATGCAGCACTGATTTGCTGCAAACAGAACATGGTAAATTCCACAGGTGACTTTTTGTGTCATGTTTTGACTACCCCTGACCTAAACCAAACAAATGATTTGTGATGAGGATGTGTCTGCCTTTGTAAGAAAAATTTCATAAGATGACATATAAAGGTTTTAGACTATAATGGAGTTAAGCAACTATGACTCCAACTATGATCAGACACAATTCACAAATTTGTAGCTTAAAGTAGACATCACAAATCCTGGAAAGGTGGTGGCATTACAATAATTTAGATATATCTTGCCTAGTCTGGAGAGTTTAATATAAAAAAAAAACACTCAGTAATGCTAGAACCACTTTTTAATAATCATAAGTAGAGGCAAATAAGAGCAGCCCCAGGCCTCTTTTCACCACTGTAGCCAGGCTGACAAAGAGTCATAGCTCTTTTGGCTTCATTAATTTCTTTACACATAAAATCATAACTATTAGAGGAAAAATTATCTGATCCTCTTTGAAACTAGCATGGATGGTCTAGTGTGTACTACAGCTCTAGATAAATTTTTCAGACCTCACTTGTACTTAAACTGCTTCTTCCCTATAGGTAATCTGAAATTAAGGTAATTTCAATAATGAAATAATCTAAACCATCAAGATGTCTCTTAGAACTTGAGAGTAGACTGTTAAAAGATGTTTTATCTTTAATCAGGATGTCCATATTAGATCAGTCCTTTTTTTACTAACAGGTGTGTACCTATGTTTAACATTGCTGTATTTAAAACCTCTGCTCAAAAAAACCTACTTTTGACTTATGGGTTTTAGTCAATTATAGACCAGTATCCAATCGACCCTTATCTCTAAAATCCGTGAAAAAGTAGTTTCAAAGCAATTATGTGACTAACTGTGAAGGAATAACTTGTATGAAGATTTCCAGTCAAGATTTACATCAGAGTGCATCATAGTACAGTACATAGTACAGACCTTCACAGCACTGGTGAAGGTCACTAACTTTTATTAGCATCATACAATGGACTTCTATTTATACATGTTTTGTTAGATCCTAGTGCTGCATTCGACACTATAGATCACATTTTATTACGCAGACTGGAACATGTCATTGGGGTCAAAGGCCTGGTTTAAGTCTTACGAGATTGATTGTGAATTGTTACCTTAAGCAATATTTTTAGGAAACACTAAATTTCCATTGCTATACAGATAACACCCTGTTATACACTGACCGTCCAAAAAAAAAGTCACCACCTGGATTTAACTAAGCAAAAAGGTAAGAGCCTCCCATTGAATAATTATTGTATGGATGATTATTTTCCAGCTGATAACAAGTTATTTAATCCTAACTGATACAGTGAGTAGCATTCATTTCTTAAACAACCAAGTCAGAAGACACATGCTGTGGTCGTGGAAAAGAAAGGGTTAGGGTTAGGGTTGACCCTCTTTCAGAAGGGTCAAATTATTGGCATGAATCAAGCAAAGAAAACATCTAAAGAGACTGCTGAAACTACTAAAATTGGGTTAAGAACTGTCCAATGGAGGAAGGTCATGTGGTCTGATGAGTCCAGATTTAGTGATGCACCCATCATTTACAAGCCTGTGAGGGCAGTGCTATGTTCTGGGGTTGCTGCAGTTGGTCAGGTTTAGGTTCAGCAACATTATGAGGTCACCTGACTATCTGACTATACTAAATGACCAGGTTATTCCCTGTTCAGAGAGCATGACACATCATTTTCACACATGGATTGACCACCACAGAGTCCAGATCTTAACCCCATTGAGAATCTTTAGGATGTGCTAGAGAAGTACATCCCATCATCAATACAAGATGTAAGTAAAAAATTGATGGAACTCTGAACGGGAATAAATGTTGTGACATTGCATCCTGGACAGGGTGTGTATTCATCTATGAAACCAGATACAACAAATAGATTAGTCAAATTTCAAGCAAACTTACAAAAATAAAGGCCTGGATGTCTTCTAATGAGCTATTCCTCAATTTATTTTAGTTATAGAAAACCTGAGTAATATTGTTAAAATTAGGAGCATCCTGCCTCTGTCATGATTGCAGCTTTCTCCTGCCTGTCTGTTTCCGGTTTTCCCCCTCCCTGCCTCACTACTCTGAATACTCATTATCCACACCTGTGCCACTCCTATTAAGCAGCTCCTTGTGCTTCTCAGCTCTGCTGGATAGTCTCCTGAGAAAACATACTATCCAGCATTCTTTTGGACTGACTTCCTGATATTGAACCTGCCTGATCTGAACCTGCCTCTGCTCACCCCTTCGATACTGTGAGTGTTTTCTGCCTTTCCTTCATCCTCCTTCCCCATACAGTACCGAACCTGATCCTGTTCCTGCTCCCCTCTGTCTCCTTCCCTGTTCTGTCTCTGAGTTTGGATATCTGTGTATGACCTAGAGGCCTGCTTTCTGCTTTTGGTACTTCTGCTGGTATTGATCTGGATTGTTGTTTGGACCTCCGCACCAACTCAACTGTGTTGGACGGCTCTGTAGTGTATGACCTTGGATTTGTCTCTCATTCTGCCTTTTTGGATATCCGGAAACCTGTCTACTGACTTTGTGTTTATCATATTGTACTTATACTACATAGCTCACTCTCCAGGCCACACGTGCGTCACTCTACTGTCAGCCATTTTGGAGGCTGTCTTACACTCCAGTCACCACTACTTTCAGCTCACCACTCAGTCTACTGCACCTCATCACCTCCCATCTAGTTCACTCCTCCCTGCACTCAACCACCACTCACCAAAACTCCAGTGAGTAACCCATAAGTAAGAGTAACACCATTTAAGATCCAGCCACAGATTCGACTTAACTCGGTCTCCTCTCCTAGACCACCATACCTGGCGACAGCCCTGTTCAGTTGCTGACTCCTGTGACTCATCCATTGCAAAATTGTCAATAAACCTTCATTTAACTTACATTCGTGTGTTGTGTGGTCTGTTGTCGGATCCTAGGTTTCTGACAACAACTCCTTAGAAAGCCTCCAGTTAATCCAAAATGCTGCAGCCAGAGTTCTGACTGGAATAAGCAGGGGATCATATTTCTCCGTTCTCACGTTAGCTTCTCTCCATTGGCTCTTTGTAAAGTCCAGAATAGAATTAAAAAAATGTCTCCTCGCATATAAATCACTTAATAATCAGGCTCCATCTTATCCTAAAGACCTCATAGTTTCATATTTTCCCAACAGAACACTTCACTCTCAAACTGTAGGTTTACTTGTGGTTCCTAGAGTTTCCAAATGTAGAATGGGAGGCAGAGCCTTCAGTTATCAAGCTCCTCTCCTGTGGAACCAGCTCCCAGTTCAGGTTCTGGAATGCAGACAACCTTTCACACCTACAGGCTTTAGTTTGTTTAAATCAAACTCAAGTTTGTTTGTTTGTTTGGGACCAAAAGCTATGAATCGTAGTTTGTCCACCAAAAACATGCCGTTTGCTTATTCGAGGACAAACGTGGAGACTTGAAGTGAGGAGGTGAAGTTCCTTGCAGACACAAGGTCTGATGACTATACACGTGATGTCACGTAACAAACAATAAACGGCATGACCAACCTGCCTTAACATTCATTGTGAAATTATATCTCTTCTGTCACACAAGCGTACAGTAGTCCACAACACTTTACCTTCTTCCTGTATTTACTTTTTTGCATTCACGGCAGACATATCTGACCAATAAGCAGAGAAAGACAATGTTCTTGTGTGATTTGATGTGACACATTTTAGTCCACTTATTTTGCATGCCACCATTGCATGTCAGAAACTTTGCGTTTTCTCTCTCTCCCATAGTTGTGTCCTCTGTCTCCCTCCCTCTGTAGTTTTCTGCAGATACAGTGAGGGAAAAAATTATTTGAACCCCAGCTGATTTTGTAAGTTTGCCCACTAACAAAGAAATGATCAGGCTATAATTTCAATGGTAGGTTTATTTGAACAGTGAGACACAACAATGACAAAAAAAATCCAGAAAAATGCGTTTCAAAAAGAGTTATAAATTAATTTGCATTTCCATGAAGGAAATAAGTATTTGATCCCCTATCCGTCAGCAAGATCTCTAGCTCCCAGGTGGATCTTATACAGGTAACGAGCTGACATTGGCAGCCCTCTCAGCTCGTTACCTGTATAAAAGAGACCTGTCCACAGAAGCAATCAATCAATCCAGATTCCAAACTCTTCACCATGGCCAAGACCAAAGAGCTTTCCAAGGATGTCAGGGACAAGATTGTGGACCTACACAAGGCTGGAATGGGCTACAAGACCATCGCCAAGCAGCTGGGTGAGAAGGTGACAACAGTTGGTGCAATTATTCGCAAATGGAAGAAACATAAATTAACTGCCAATCTCCCTTGGTCTGGAGCTCCATGCAAGATCTCACCTCGTGGAGTTTCAATGATAATGAGAACGGTGAGGAATCAGCCAAGAACCACTCGGGAGGAACTTGTCAATGATCTCAAGGCAGCTGGGACCATAGTCACCAAAAAAACAGTTGGTAACACACTACGCCGTGAAGGACTGAAATCCTGCTGTGCCCGCAAGGTCCCCCTGCTCAAGAAAGCCCATCTACAGGCCCGTTTGAAGTTTGCCACTGAACATCTGACTGATTCAGAGGAAGACTGGGTGAAAGTGTTGTGGTCAGATAAGACCAAAATCGAGCTCTTTGGCATCAACTCAACTCGCTGTGTTTGGAGGAGGAGGAAGGCTGCCTATGACTCCAAAAACACCATCCCCACTGTCAAATATGGAGGTGGAAACATTATGCTTTGGGGGTGTTTTTCTGCCAAGGGGACAGGACAATTGCACCGCATCAAAGGGAGGATGGATGGGGCCATGTACCGTCAAATGTTGGGTGAGAACCTCCTTCCCTCAGTCAGGGCATTGAAAAGGGTCGTGGTTGGGTACTCCAGCATGACAATGATCCAAAACACACAGCTAAGGCAACAAAGGATCGGCTCAATATGAAACATATTAAGGTCATGGAGTGGCCTAGTCAGTCTCCAGACCTTAATCCCATAGAAAATCTGTGGAGGGAGCTGAAGGTTCGAGTTGCCAAACATTGGAGAGGATCTGCAAAGAGGAGTGGGCCAAAATCCCCCCTGAGATGTGTGCAAACCTTGTGGCCAACTACAAGAAACGGCTGACCTCTGTGATTGCCAACAAAGGTTTTGCCACCAAGTACTAAAGCACGTTTTTCGAAGGGATCAAATACTTCTTTCCTTCGTGGAAATGCAAATTAATTTATAACTCTTTTTGAAACGCATTTTTCTGGATTTTTTTTGTCATTGTTGTGTCTCACTGTTCAAATACACCTACCATTGAAATTATAGACTGATCATTTCTTTGTTAGTGGGCAAACTTACAAAATCAGCTGGGGTTCAAATAATTTTTTCCCTCACTGTATCTCTGGCCTCTGAGCTGTGTGATTCCAGTATGTGATTAATGGCCCTACCAAAAAAAAACAAAACAAAACAAAAACACTGGTGCAGTTAAAGCTATCTGCATAGGGGACTATACTTAAAATGAAATTTAAATTTTAAATTTTAAAAACTTTACTTTAAAACAAAATCTAAAAATACGTCTTGTTTTTGTGTAAAAGCTAGATGAAATAATGATTGAATAAATGAATACAGGAAAAACTAATCCAGCTGCTTGTTCAGCTTAAATTAAAAAAGAGGACTCTAACAGATGGGATCTCACGCAATATCTTAGGATTACATTTGTACTGATCAATAACAGGTGATGATTTAGCTTCTACTAATGCAACAAGTAGTGTTTCCAGAGAGTCCAGCATTTCTAATTGTAAAGCTGGATTTGAAAAGTCATTGACTGAAATCTAAAAACACCAAAGTTCTATTGAATCACAACAGAGTAGTATTGCACAGTTAACCAACAGCAAACCTTTTCATTTCAATTTCAATATCCATACAGTTGACCTGATAGAGCATTTCTATCTGACACTGATATGGTCTGAATCTGTAGCTTTTAGCAGTGGAGGTCCTTACTGGCTACTAAGCAATTACACAACTTCCTTATCTAAATCATTATCTGATAATTCAGATAAAAATAACTGAGGTATGTACAGAAGTAGTCACAATACCTGCTGAAACCAAACCTTATGGGGCATTCACACATTGTATAAAAAAATTTGGGTTTGCAAAAGCTGCTGTTCATTGTCAAGTAACTGGGTTGCACAGAAAGACACTGGTTTGTTGCTTTCCAGTGTTGTCAGTTAGACTAATTAAATTGAAACGAATCAGTTGTGAGACATCAAAAACTGCTGTTACACTTCTGGTTTAGACGGGATGTAAAGGTGGTGATGTTACCTGCTTCTATTCATTGTTACACAGAAAGTAAAAACACTTGAACAGAATAAAATAAACTACAGTAAATCACATTAAAGGTAAATGCCTTGACTCACTTTGGCCAAATATCTTTAAACTTCCCTTCAAATATCAGTGAAGGTCAGCTTGTGCGTATGCGAAGGAAGAACGCTAATAAAGGTGGAACGGTACAACAGAATCACTAAGCAGCTGTCTGCATTTGTTAGTACAAAGGGATAGCAGATTTTTGACCCTGAGAAACTGTGCTTTGATACTAGGCGAGAGAGGCTACTGCCGAACGCAAACATTTGACTGAATTCACCTGTGCCAGCTAATGCAGTGTAGTACCACAGCCCTCTGCAACAATAATGTTGGCTTTACTACAGAGAGATTTTTGAACTCCATATCTGAGACTGTACTTAGTGGAGCTAATTATTATTTTAATTATAGTTATTATTGACTGAGTGTGGAACCAGAGAACCTCACAGTTTAAAATATATTGCAAACACTTTTCTCACCATTCAGGTGACAGAAATCTCACCATAATGTGCTCCATAACATTCCCTCTGTTGTGCTTTACAGCTTTTATTGTCTTTTTTAAACAACTTAATTAGTGTGGAGGTTGGTGGTCTGAGAAAAAAAGTTTATCACTTTGATTAATTAAAGTATTGAAGGGTTACAAAAATTACCTCTAATGTTTACCTTGAAGAGCCATGAAAACATATTAGATAAATGAACTTTATACTATATGTAGTTGTTATGACTGCATCTTCATAGATCAATTGTTACTCTAACACAATTTCTGTGATGATCTTAATATGCAGCAGTCATGTATCACTTTAGGTCAAAAACCAATATTTTGTTAGACTGAAGGAACAGAGAAAGTTCAATTAAGAATTGGCGTATCCCCAACTACTCTTTGTTTAAACAAAGAAAAATTTTCACCAGGGTGTTTTCACCCACAAAAAGTATCCAGAATACCAACAGATATACCTACAATCCCACCAGGACATTTCTACATGTCCTTGCGTCAAACAAGAATGGACATGGTAGCATGCACAGCGCACTGTACTGAATCAGTCCTCACAACCAAGTCACATTTGCAAGTGTCGCAATGTCGCGAGTCTTTAATCCCTATCAGTGAACATGCAGACTTTCTGAAAATATAACTGCATGAGTTACTTCTATATATTTGAGAAATTATAAAAAAATCACAATCATTACCAACGCACATGAGGAATTATGAAAAAGGAATAGGTAATATCTGTGCTCTTTAACACATCATGTAACTTAGGTTACCAGGACAGAAAAAATTAAAAACAGCTGCCATCGCTGGAGTGTCTGGAAATGGTGGACCCATCCTCTGTTCTGTCCAGTCAGAGCAGTGGATGTAAATTAGTGCTCAACACAACACACAACAGATCTACAGATTTGCAGCTCCTGACCAACTACTTTATATCTGTATGTGTGAACTCACCATTGAACAGGAAAAGGGTCTCATTAACCAAAGCAGTTTCCTTGACAGTGTGTGTATGTTGTCTTCTTCTCATTATCTCTCTCTTTATTTTCCTCCCACCCTTTACCTCATCTGTTCACCAGCAGGTCTCACATCTCAGTGTGCTAAACTAGCACTCACAACAAATCATGTTTATCAACAGCTGAGCTTCACTCAGCTTGCTGCTGCCCGTCCACCATTGCTGTCCAATGACTGGAGCACTCAGGCAATGCTGCCTTTTTCATGTGCTGCCCAGCATATGCACAAAGGTAAGGTCATATTAGAACAGTTTGGAGATCTTGTCACTTGCAAGAAACATGATCATGTTATTTTTGCCCTTGACCACTCGTTGTGTATTTGTGTATTTAATATAATAGTACAAAATTTGGCTCAGTAAAAAAACAGTTTAGTCCAAACAGAGATGTTCCAGCTCATAACAGTAGATATTTCCCAAACAGTTTTAGGATGACTCAGCACAAAAATGTGATGCTGCATCACACTTGTACCTCACTTGTAAGTCACTTTGAATAAAAGCTTCTGCCAAGTGACTACATGCAAATGTAGATGTGTTGTTGAGGTACAGTGACAGTGCCTCACTAGCTCACCTAGCGTTATTTTAGGGAATAATTGAACTTTTAAACTTTGACTGGTGGTTTGGTGTGCGCTTTGCCTGTAATGTCAGTATAGTAGGAGTGTGATCACCCCTGAAATGTCAGTTTGATGTGAACCAGTGTGCAAACGCCTACAGTATGTACTGTATGGCTGAAAGTGTGCTTTACACACCTTGAAAACCACCCTGGGCTTTATACCCACAGCATGAAGATGTTTCATTCACTCATTCCTCAAGGTGTCAATGTTTTAGGATCAACACTTTAAACACGTTAAAATCAGATTTGGGGCAGATTTTTATTTAGTTTAAACATAAAATCATAAAGTAAAATAATACCATAACTAAATAGTTTAATAATGATTTTCTCTCAGTTAATTTAAGCCACATCATGCAACATGTGCAAATGTTGCACCTTAAAACAAACAGCTTTGTTTTGATTTGACTTAATCTAAAATGCTGTAACTTTAACTGTGAAGAAGCAGCAGGAAGTGCTCCACTAGATACTTATTACTTACTTAGATTATTTTATATGAGAATATTTGACTTTTTTCTGCACTTGATTGGGATTAGAACATTTTAAAGCACTTAATGAGAATATGCTTCAGCAGCTCTGACAAAGTAGATCAGAAAACCACTTTTGCATGTCAAACAGAGGTAAGAATTGAAGTAGGACTATTCCCTGTCCCAGTGACAACATCTCCTGCGTTATATAGAATGTAATTTTGTGAGTAAGTTGCAGTTCTGACTACAGTATTAGTTAAGGCATCTGAATCCAATCCCAAATAATCCCCTGTAATGTATATGCAAAGGAAGTGTAGCTCAAAATAATAACACTCATTTCCAGTTGTCTTAAGGCCACATGGATCAGCTAGAAGGCATGTATGAAGAATGTTCTGTGGACAGATGACACCAAAGTAGAACTTGAATGAATCTTGAATGAGAACCATTATATTTGGGGATGATCTGTAACCCAAGAACATTATCCTATCTGTGAAACCTAGTGATGGCAGTATCATGATTTGGTTCTGCTTTGCTGCCTCTGGACAAGGATGGACCTTGCCATCTTTGATGAAGCTCTGCATTCTGGGTTGTAGCAGTGAATTCTACAGGAGAATATTAATGTATCCACCTGTCAACTGAAGCTCAACAGGACAAACACACGAGTAGATCATTGGCCTGAGATACAGAAGGTTCGGGGTTCAAACCCCGTCACAGACACCAGGTGTGTCCTTGAGCAAGACACACCACGCTATATGTAGCTGCCCACTGCTCCCCCCAGGGGAATGGGTTAAATGCAAAGGACCAATTTTATCTGTGACAAATAAAGGTGTTTCTCTTTTTCTTTTCTTCTAAGTTGTTTTACCAAAGAATTCTTTATCCTGATTTATAAAAGGCAGTTACAAACAGCAATATGTGTTTGTGAACAAAGCACCATGCCTGTGGTACCACTTAAATTCAAAATAAATTAAATCAAAATTCAAAATAAAAAGATGAACTATGAGGCGTGGTATATGCTTCAGTTTTTTACCTGTGCTACAAATTGAAGACTTCATGCATTCAAATACACTAAATTCTGAAAGCACAAATGTAGAAATAATCATATTCAATTGCCTGGCTCTGCTCTAGCAGAATGATGAGTAGGTAGGAAGTTTGTCTGAAGAAGTGATGATTTTCTGATGCTTTAAAAATTTGCTTTTGTCAGACAAAGCAAGATTTATAGAAATAGCTACCCTGGGGCTGCCATCTGGGACAGAAAGGAGTGCTCCAGTTTTTCCTGGTTGACAAAGGACAAATTCCCACAGAATAAAATGCACACAGAAATTCACATACATACAAACAGTACTTGTCTATTGAACTATTTACTAAGCCACTCAGGTTAGGTCTATTGATGGGTTAATTCTATTGACTAAATCTATTGATGTCCTAGAGCTCCTGCAGGTCCACAACGGGAGTGACACTAAAATAATCTCACAGACAAACACAGAACACAAAAGTGGATTAAGACACACACACACACACACACACACACACACACACACACACACACACACACACATACAGGTATATACAGGTGCTGGTCATATAATTAGAATTTGGGGTTTTCATTAGTTGTCACTTATAATCATCAAAATTAAAAGAAATAAACATTTGAAAACACTTGAAATATATCAGTCTGTGTGGAATGAATGTATACATTATACAAGTTTCACTTCTTTAATGGAATTAGTGAAATACATCAACTTTTTGAAGATATTCTAATTATATGACCAGCACCTGTGTGTGTGTGGGTGTGTATATGTGTATATATATATATATTATATTCATATATATTCATATATGTCTTCTGCAGAAGAGTGCAGTCCTAGGAACCGCTAAGAGAATGCGCAGGACCCTCAAGCTCCCAGGCCTCTGGTAGAGAACCCAAGCTTGAATGAATAAGACCGCTCCAAGGAAGGAGCAAGTGGGGATTTTTTTATATATGTATCTATAAATGGTAGTGTATTGGTTTTGTCCCTCATTAATCAGTCAGCATGAGCTCAGTGACTTAATGGCAGACGACCTGTCTGACAGCATGAAAACACAACAAATTACTGTAACACAGCAGCAAACACAGGTTACTGCCAAATCCTCCACAAGCCTGTAGGCACTGTTCCACTGTGTCATTAAGCCAGCCATAAATCAATTCTATTATCCTGCCTGTGTTTATTAGCTGATATAAATCCATACTTGATTCTTTCTGCTTCTCGCAGGTCCATCATTATTCAGACAGTGACAGAGAGGATTGTATGCTCATACTGTAACTTTCATACAACAGTATTTAGGTTAAAACAACTTTCAGATGTAATTTTAAATAGCTACATAAAGAATGACTGCCTCTCTTTATTTATCCTTGTCTCCAGTCAACAATTTTGATTTAAAAATATGAAATGACTACATGTGCTACATTTTTCTATTTCAAGTGTATTTCACAGCTCTAATTTGTAAAACAGTCTTAATATATTTGATTAATCAAAGTAGATATTATGTTAATAACCAATATGGTTAGTGGGGTCCTTTCGGGGGACATGAATGCCAGTACAAAATGTAATGCCAAGCCATCTAGTATCTGTTGAGCTATTTATACTTTAATACTTTCAGCCACTGGTGGTGCAAGCTAAAACACAAAGGCATCAGTGTAGTCACAAGAATTCATCCTGTGGGTACCATGGGTTTTGGAACAAAATTTTATTTTTAAAAAATTTTAGTGCATACTGGAAGGTGACAAACATGATAACAAGATTGATCAAAGAGTGCTCCATTTTGGTATCACTTAAGTAGCATGAAAGTACAAAACTTGTGTAACTGAAATGAGGGTTTAATGGTGTATAAGCAGGCAAACCGAAAGTGAAAGTTCTGTGTTAAAGCTTTACAGTTTCTGTACCTAAACATCACACAGCAGATTCTTCATTGAACTCTCCAAATGCTGACAGATAAGTGAGTTTCCTTAGCAGGCCTGCTGCCACTTTGACTCAGACGTGGATATGTATAGATTTTACTACAGTTACAGGACTGGCAGTAAAGAAACCATCAGTAAACATCACTGGAGTTATTTCACATTTTTCAGTCAACTCAGCTCAATTCACTTGTCATGGACATGATTCTATTTAATAAGATACAATGATTATTGTATTAAATATCATTATAATAAGCATATGCATACATACACATATGCATTTTGAGTACAACATTTTAACAATTTCTCTAAGGCTTAGTTTTACCTACAGAACTGTAGGTGTACTCTTTTTTTAGATAAAAAAAAAATTTAGATAAAAAATAGGAATACTAAAACAACATGCAAAAGCTGCAGGGAATCAGCCCAAGGGGGCTGAAAGCCTGTGCTCCTTAGCTATGTGGTGTAGCCTGTGTCTGGAGAGAGTTCCTATTGGATTGAAAAAGTTCCTGCAAATAAGAAGCCACAATTACAGACCAGTGGCTCTGACCACACATATTATGAAGGCTTTTGAGAGGCTGTTCCCCACACCCACCTGGACAAGCCTTAGTGAGGATCATGATTTTTGAGTTCTCCAGTGCATTCGACACCATCCGGCCTGCACTGCTGGAAGATAAATGTAAACAAAAATGCAGGTCAACACTCCCCTGATTTCCTGGATCATGGACTACCTCACCAACCGGCCACAGTACGTCCGCCTGCAGAACTGTGTGTCTGACACTGTGGTCTGTAGCACAGGTGCTCCACAGGGGACAGTTCTGTTTCCATTCCTCTTCACCCTGTACACCTCAGACTTCAGGTACAACTCGGAGTCCTGTCATCTTCAGAAGTTCTCTGATGACTCTGCAGTTGTATGATGTATTAAGGGTGGAGATGTCACAGAGTACCGGGGAGTGGTGGACAGTTTTGTTGACTGGTGTGGACTCAACCATCTGTAACTCAACATCAATAAAACAAAAGAGCTGGTGATGGACTTCAGGAAATCTGGGAGTCCCTTCACTCCTCTCTATATACAGGAGGAGGAGGTGGTGTATCTGAGTACAAATATTTGGACAATGGACTGGACTAAGAACTCAGCAGCACTGTACAAAAACTCAGAGCCAGATGTACTTTCTGAGGAGGCTCAGGTTCTTCAACGTCTGCAGCATCATGCTCCATGCACCATGCAGATGTGTTATGAGTCAGTGGTTCCAGTGTCATCTTCTATGCTGTGGTCTGCTGGGGCCACAACATGAAGGTTTCTGACACTAACAGACTAAACAAACTGATTAGGAGGGCTGGCTGTGTTCTGGGGGTGGAGCTGGACCCTCTACATGTTGTAGCTGAGAGGAGGATGCTGTCCAAACTCCTCTCAATCCTGGACAATCCCTCCCACCCACTGCACAGTGTGCTGGCTGGACAGAGGAGCATGTTTAGCCAGAGACTGATCAGCATCAAGTGTTCCACAGAGCGCCATAGGAGATCCTTTCTACATGTGGTCATCAAACTGTACAACTTCACCCCCCTCTGTAAGGAGGTAGGGAACTGACAACCATCATCAAATCATTATTTATGTCATATATTTGTTCTCATTCTACCCTGGACTATTATTATTGACCTGTTTACATTCATCTTACATATTGATTATATATACTGAGTTTTCTGTATTGATGTTATTCTGTACTTGCGTTGGTGTGGATCTTTTCTGTTTGTGGTTCCTTTTCTTTCCGTCTCAGTTGAGAGCAACTGTTACAAAGCAAAACTATTTCACTCTGGGATTAATAAAGTTTTATGAATCTTAAAAAGGAATACCTTACACAGAATGTACTTTCTTCTTTTGTATGAGAACAAAAACTGACCTTTTCAAGGTTGGTGCTGAGGTCCACATGGAGGACAGGCTTTCTCCATGATATTTTGTCTGTTTTGTTTAATTAGTTGGGTATTTAAATACTGCCAAGCGGCACTGAAAAATAATGTATTAATAGTGGGACTATTAATACAATATTTTCAGTGCACATGCACTACTACCATATCAAAGAGAGAAATTGGTAAACAGTTTTCATCCAAAATTAACAAATGGTCTTTAGTTTCACTAAAAAAAACTTATAACAGACTTTCAAATTTCATTATTTATATGCATATCTCTCAGCATTCTGATTGCTGTTCTGCATACTGCATCCTTTTTGATTACATAATTTGCTTCATTTAAACATATTAATTCAATCCTCCATCCATTTTCAATACTGCTTATCCTGTTCAGGGTCCCAGGGGTCTGGAGCACAGCATGCACCAGGCAAAAGGCAGTTCATTTGATCAGTGATATCTAATTATTCAGCATGCCTGATGATGCTAAGCATTTCTTCCTGGTCCATGGCCTGTCTTTAGTACCAGGGCCAAACATCGTTTAATTGACTTGTTGAGTTATACAATCTTCGTAGGAGAGACACAAAACAGAGTTTAGTTTATATGATCTGAAGTGGAATATATGTAATGAGCTTTAAGTTGGCTATTTTTTCAAAATGCATAAAAACTACTTGTTCACATTGTTTTAATCATAATCTCCATTTAAACAGATCTTTTCTTTGCCAGTAAAGCACAAAACTCACAATTGTTATACATATTTTGATGCTTCTGCAATGATGATGTCAAGAGGCGTTATGTTTTAGGGTACCCATTCATCTGTCCCTACGAATGCAATATCTTGGGAACACCTTAAGGAACTTTAGACTTTGTGATTAGCCAAAAGTCAAAGGTCAATGTCACTGTGACCTCATATCAATGCCATTCCTGTGAATACAATATCAACGCCCTAAGCACATCCTGTTCTTCTGTGTTTAGATCCTTGTCAAGTCCACATATACTGAGTACTCTTAGTATTTTGTAGTTGATAGTGCTAACTACAGAGAACATTACATAAAAGACAATTAATCTTCACAGTGCGAATGTTTTTTATTTTCAGATTAATCAGTATTTCATCATAGAATATCCTTCACTTTATTGGTTTACAAAATAATTTTATATTGTATTGTAATTTGTAACAAGATGATTCAGCATTGCAGCAATTTGCTTCAATTTCACTGTTTGGCTGCACTCTTAAACTATCCTGTCTCAAAGCCATGATTCACCACATGGCCAATAATTGTGTTCCTTATCTCATGAGTGATCACAGCTCTTGGTCTTTCTCTCCCTGACACTCTCCTCTCCCTGCTAACCTGTCCTCTTTGAGCTGTATGTTTTCAGAGTGCAGTTAGTGGCCCTACCAACCTGCCCAGTGTTTTTGTTTCTACTGCCTGCTGTTCTTTTCTCTCTCCTCTTCTGCTACAGGTTTCTTCCTCTAAACAGTAATTCCTCTCTACTGTCTCTGAGTGCCTCTCAAGTGGGATTGTTGGATTTTCTATATAATTCTATATACAGTTCATTCACTTGAAATGGACACACAGTCCATGGACACACAGTCCATTTCACTTATGTTTTCTTTTCTGTCTTGGAATATTATGTAAAATTCATATTCTTTTGTCTAGACAATTATCTCTCACCAGCACAAAAAAACATGCTGTGAACAGAGAAAAGGCAGTACTAGAATAAAAGTAAGAAAATCTGCAGTTATGCATCAAAACATAAATTGATTATAGGTAGAGACAGATTTATGTGCAAAAGCGTGAGCTTGATTAGGAGAAATCCTGATTTTTGAGAATGAGTACAAAAACTAGTTGAATGTTTGGGAGGCATCGAAAGCATTTGTACTAATTTGTACATCACATGTTACCAACTTGCTTTTTTCTTTTATCAGGTGTTTGATTTTCCACTGCAAAGCAGTGTACATGGTTGTTATAAGCCCTTTTTATACAGAAACCCCAATGTATTAGTTATTTTAGGTGCCTTTGTCTGAACCTTACACTGAACTTTAAAAAATGCCTCTGTAAAAGTGCTCCAGTGTTCATTTTACACAGGTGCTGGCATTGTGGTTATTAGCAGTGTGAAGTCCACGACATACAACACGCAAGTCAGATATACATAGCCTTCAAAATATTACTGATGGATTACCCTTGATGAGCTTTTACTAATTTTGCCAATTTAGGACATGATTTGGACTCCAGCATACTGAAACTGAAAAAAGTCAATACATGTTTCTAATGTCACTGGCTGCCAATCTGTTGGCTTGTTCCTAACACCAATCAAGATGTTTGAATGTCTTCACATGTTGACGTCATTCAAATAATAGAAATCCAAATCCATTTTTAATTATGGTGGTCATGAATGAGGAGCCAGGAGATGAGAGTATTTCTCCCTCATTGAAGGACCATCTGGATAGCGGACACCCTCCAACCTAAATAATGAGTCATGATGTCGAATTGTGGCATTAATGGGGCCCAGCCCAGCTATACATAGAGACAAGCGAACAAAATCCTTTCCAAATGTCTGTCTCCAATAAGTTACATTTGTTATAGTGTCAACAATCATGATTCAGTGGTGTCAATTTGTTAGTTATGATGTTACAGAATGTAACATTCAGAGTGTTACACTAAGATTTCATAAAAAGCTACAGACATGGTTGGAACAGCTGTAAAACATACTTTCCCACCTTCACAGAACTGGAGTCTTGTGCTCACTCCCATATGTTGTGCAAAATCTTGCCCGAAAAAAATCAATGATCAATTTAGGATCAAATCAAGAATCTGATCATATAACCAGTTAGAAAATGAGAAGACAAACAGAAGGAAAGCAGCAAAACAAAAAATAATAAAACCCAAAACATAAAATACATACATTACAAACAGTTATAGATGATATTGTATTAAATTGTGATAAAACGTAAAATGTGTATTATTTATATAAATAAAACACAAGGAAGAGTCAAATATAAGAATCAGGCACAACAACAGATAACAATAAGCAGGACTGATAAACAAGGAACTTGCACAACAAGAGCATAAAATAAAACAATTTAAAAAAGAATAAAAGTGGTCAGAGTTTGGTTTAATAGACCCTATTAAAATGCCAGACACAAGTTAAGTAAAGGGAGTTTATTGACAAAAAGATGATAATTATAATGATACAGGGACCAGGCAGGGAAATCAGGGGACTGAAGGATTATTTTGTAGAAAACAAAAATACCAAGTAACAACAGAACATGGCTGGGTATGTATAGAGGTACAAAAATACATAAACAGAAAGGGACTTGCCACGAAAGTACAACATATCAACAAAAAATCACTTGGCAAATGAACAAATTCCATGATCCAAAGGAAAAATCTAAAGGCAGGTAAAAGTCCAAAATATGAGGTGGATAAATCCACAAGGGGCAAGGCAAAGGCAAGGTCTACGTGCAAACAAGGTCTAAAAAAACTAGGGAGAAACCCTAGGCCAGATACAAAAACGAAAGACAGGGTAACTAGGCAGGGTTGGCTGGAAAGCAGTATGGATACGAACAATCTGGAGGATATATAAAGGGAACACAACAAGACACAGGTGAAAACAATGAGGGGTAATTAAATAAAGCTGGAGACAACGTCATGACAAAAAGTCATTTACTGATAAGTAAGCATTGCTGTAAAGAGAGATGGAAATGGAAGGTAACGTAGTAAATTACAGCTCTCTAATTACTAAATACTTAGTAATTGTTTCACAGTTTAAATTAACCGTAACCCTAACTGCATTTAGTGTAAAACTAGTTTTAATTTTTATATAATTATCAGGTAATTTGCCCTAAATGAAAGTAAAAATGCAAAGATTTAGTATGAAAAAAGTTTCCAGTAACTTGTCATTTAACAATGAACAGTGATTGATAGATTGATTGATGATAGATTGATTAATAGACAATACTGTGCAATTGTTAGGTAAAAGCACTTGACCATTTTGCAGCACATATTTTGCCTACTGTAATGTAATTAACACAATATTATAGACTTGGTCCCTTTGCACTTAAGAGGTAAGAAGCACTTTTCATAATAAATCTTTGTAATTTAACCACAATTGTGCATGATAATTAAATAAAAAAACTAGTTTTAAGCTAAATGCAGTCATTTAATTTAAATTATAAACGAAGTACTACGTTATTATTTAGTAATTGGAAAGCTGTAATTTACTAGGTTACCAAATGGGAAACTGACAGGATACATATACAGATACACATGTACATACTGGCAGACACAGGACTGTGTATTGGCAAGAATCTCACTTTTACTCCAGTGCACTGTTTGCCAAATCACTCATCCTTAACCTACTGAGCTGCACAGGACAGTAAGGCAAACAGGTTTTGTTTAGAGTCATTGTAAGAATAGAAAAGAAGCAGAAAAAGGTATACATGCTATGCGGCTCCAGCTAATTTTTAATCACTTTGTAGTCATCACCTGCCAATAAACGTAGTACTCTGACTTTTAAAACATGAACTGATCCTGATTGAAGGACAACTGCATTACCTGCTCTTCTCAGTTTTTTTTTTTTTTTTTTTGCCTTCAGCATCCGATGTGATTTAAGGTGAAGTCTCTGACTTTTTTTTAGAAATGTCCAGGAATAACCTGAACTGTGTGTGGATTAATTTGAAGTTCTAACACAGCAGTTTTTACACTTTGGATGAGACAAGCAGGTGTGTCACTGCTAACTGTGTTCACATTTTCTGCAACTGCTACTGCCAGGTAAAAACATCTGGTAAAGCAGATGGTCGTCTCGATGATGCAAAGAGAGTAGCTGTAGCTCCAGTCAAACACATACACCGTACACACATTACTTCCAATTGCTTGAACAATGTACAAATGTAAACATCACCACACTGAGAATACTCAGTAGTAACACAGAGTAGAGATGTAGTGTTCAACCACAATATTATAAGAACCTAGTGCTTTTACCGTTGTGGTTGATTGGTGTACACACACTCAAACGCAGTGGCACACAAACCCAAACATCAGTTTTGCTGCCTTTCCATTAATACTTAATCCTATCCTGTGTCTTTGCAGGTTTCATGCCTTCTCAAGCCTGGTGAAGCACAGAGACAGATGAGTTGTCATAAGCATGTAGCTGACACAACATGTCAGCCAACCCACCCACCCACTCTGTCTCTCTCCCTTTTCTTTAATTTACCCTTCTTGGCCTCTCGAGTTTTCTGGAGTATTGTCTGTTCTCTGTCAAACTCTGTTCAGCTCTATCTGCTCATTTAGCGTCTTCCCTCAGTGGGAAACAACAAACATGATCACTGTGATGCTGACAACCTGCTGCTAATCTGCTATTTCAAATGAGTTTTCCCCCTTACTTTTGAAATTTGAATTTAAACTCTAGTAGGTGAATGTGAATTCAGAAAATGCAGTAAATGAAAGAGTATATTATGATGAATGAAATGGAATTTTAGTGTTACGTGCTGTCATAGTATAAAAGTAAGTATTTACAGCACTGTTTTCACATTTTGTCATTTTACAGCCTTATTCCAAATTTGATGAAATAAATTATCTTCCTCAAAATTCAACTAAAATACCCCATAATGACACAGTTAAAGGAATTTGTTTGGAACATTTGTAAATTCTTAAAAAAAAAAATTACAATGACACGAACATAGGTATTTACAGCCTTTGCTTAATACTTTGTTGAAGCACCTTAAGCACCAATTACAGGCTCTAGTCTTAGTATGAGTATGATGCTACAAGCTTGGCACGCCTATTTTGTGCAGTTTCTCCTATTCTTCTTTGCAGTACCTCTCAAGCTCCATCAGGTTGAATGACGAATGTCGTTGCCCAGCCTTTTTCAGACCTCTCCAGAGATGTTTCTGGTTCAAGTCTGGGCTCTGGCTGAGCCACTCAAGAACATTTCCATTGTTTTCCTGCAGGCACTGCTTTGTTATCTTGGCTGTGTGCTTAGGGTCATTGTTTTATTACTTTGTTTTGCCTCAAATGTCATGGCCAATTATTGCGATGCATTTGGTGGCCATGAAGAGGACGCTAGCCTGATCTCTGCCATCTTGCTCTAAAAGACTACATAATCCACAGTTCCTCACTCCTTCCTCCTTCATAGAGCCACCTGCTCAGTCCCTGCTGCTATAATCTAAAAAATAAAGTTCCAAAAATGTACATTACTTACCATTGACACTTCTACTCACCTACCTCTCCTCATCAGATATGCACAGCCAAATCCCAGAGCTGACTTACCTTCCTCATTCATTATACCAGCTACCCATTAACCATCATTGCATCCAATCTCATTCCTTACAAAAGATGCCTCTGTACGCTACTGCATTCATCTTTCACTTGATCCTGGCTAGTCTCCTAGTTCCTGCTGCTGAAAAACATCCCCACAGCATTATGGTGCCACCACCATGCTTCACTGTAGGGACGTATTGGCCAGGTGCTAAGTGGTACCTGGGTTCCTCCAGATATGACGCTTAGTGTTCCTGCCAAAGAGTTCAATCTGTGTTTCATCCGACCAGATAATTTTGTTTCTCATGGTCTAAGAGTCCCTCAGGTGCCTTTTCCATCTGAGATTAAGTGTTTTAGATTAAGTGTGATGTGCCTTTTACTGAGGAGTGGTTTCCATCCACCCTGGGACCTCATATATGTATATGTATGCCTTTCCAAATCATGCCCAATGACCTGAATTTTCCACAGGTGGACTCACTCTCAAGGATGATTATTGAAAACAGGATGCACCAGAGCTCAATTTTGAGTGTCATGGCAGAGACATGAAAACTTATGTACATGTGATGTATTGTTTTTGTTTCAGATTTCAAACAAACCTCTTTTATGTTGTCATTGTCATGGGGAAATAAAGAATTCAATCCATTTTGGAAAAGAGTGTAACATAACAAAATGTTGAAAAAGTTCAGTGCTGTGATTTTTTTTTGGGATGCACTGTACAGAGTGCTGCATGTCTTTTCTGAATAATTCCAACTCAGTTTCCTCAGTCCACAAAACATACTTCCAGTAGCCATGTAAAGTGTCAAAGAGCTTTGCGCTTCACATTTTCCAGTTCCATACCAACTGGAAAGCATCATCCCGATGGTGAAGTACAGTGAAGGAAGCAACATGATTTGGGGCTTCTTTGATGCCTCAGGGCATGGACATGTTTCCATTGTGGAGGGGAAAACAAATTCCCAAGTACCGTACTTAAATACAAGTAGTGAACAGTAGTGTAGTAAACACAGTTTATGGTTTACTACAGTAGCATTTATTTATCTTTTACCTAGTTAAATACCCCATGCAAAGGATTTGGAACAGAATCAGTTAGAATCAGACAAAACCTACACTGAGCTGACTGTGTTACCTAGTTCAATATTACACTGGCAAAAATGCACCATAAATGAGAGGCAGAGGTTTTTGTGCACTATAACCTGTTAAAAATAGGTGATGTGTCGCATGTTGAACAGAGGTGACAAACAGGCTTTGGGTGAAAAGCAGGTAGCTGGCTGCCACTTGAATGTGAAGTGGATGATAGCTTGTTGAGCCAACCCATCAGATTTTACCACTTATTCATGCTCTCCAGCAACATCATTGGCATCACAAATTCATCAGTGTTCTACAATTGCATCATAAAGTGAAACATGCTGTAGAGACATAAAGATAAAAAATTTTTTCTGGAAATAATGACCTCTTATACTAATATGTGCGCATAAGCTAGTTAAGTGGACCTAGTCTCCCAACATCAGATTCCAAGTCAGCTGATTCATGAGTGTAGCATTAATATACATACAGAATGGCTGAAATTTCTATTAAATGTCACAAAACTTGTCATTTAAAACAAAAAAAGTTAAAGTTAAATTTTTCAGCGCTTGGTACTTCTCGATGTTCTCGTGCTCTGTCTTCCTGATGTTGCTATCATTTGGGGGTGGCTGTGGCTCAATAGGTAGAGCAGTTGACTGTCAATCACAGGATTGGTGGTTTGATTCCTGGCTGCCCTGTCATATGCCAAAGTGTCCTTGGGCAATATACTGATGCCCTAGTTGCCCCCGGTGAGTCAGGTCAGCTGCATAGCAGCTCTGCCATCGGTGTGTGAATGTGTGTGTGCTTGTGCGTGTGAATGGGTGAATGAGACGCAGTGTAAAGCGCTTTGAGTACCAGCTAGGTAGAAAGGCGCTATGTAAGTGCAGACCATTTACCATTTGGGATTGCTACATCTATCACTACAGCCTTGTTCTTCTTGGCCATTACCAGTTTGTCAGTCTGTATCTGGAAGTCCCACAGGATCTTAGCTTGGTCATTCTCAACCACCTTTGGAGGTGTGTCCCATTTTGACTTTGGGACTTCCAGCCTGCACAGATGTTCCTGTACACTATGCCGGCCACTTGTCTATGGCGTTCCATGTATGCCCTGCCTGCTAGCATCTTGCATCCCACTGGTATGTGCTGGATGTTTCAGGGGCATCTTTGCACAGCCTGCACCTGGGGTCCTGCAACATCTGAGATCTCTGTCAGAAGAGTGCAGTCCTAGGAACAGCTAAGATACTGCGCAGGACCCTCAAGCAAGAAACTATTTAGTATATATTGGATGATTTTCTTAACAGTTGAAGGCTTTACACATCCTTGGGACATGCAGACAAGTGAGTACGGAATGCCAAAGAAATCATAATTTGTCATTACCTGTTTTAACCAGCTTTTATACCATCATACACCACTCTACACATCAGTGCATGTGTGCAGGAACAGAGCATCCTGGGGCAGTGCCACTGAACTGGAAATTTCCCGGGCATAATCAGACGTACACCAGTGGTTTGGTTGCTATACTTGATGGCATTTATATGCACACAGCTCTATGAGAAGATGTCAGTGAGCCCTACATTGGTGCATGATGCATTGCTCATAAATGCAGTATAACACTTACAATTGTATAGATCAGTCAGGAAAAGACAAAACACCTAAGTACTCCACCAATTTAGCTTTTCTTTTATTATAATTTTTCTGACACCGATTTAAAACAGGAATGTACTTTATATTGGGCAAGATTTATAGTGCTAATCCAAAAAAAAGACATACTCTAATATTTCACTGGATCGCCTTTAGCATTCGCCGTGGCATTGTTTCAATAAACTTCTTTAACGTCACAACGTGATGAAAAATAATCAATCATGCATAATTTTCTAATCGGATAATAGAAATAACAAGTACTCCATTGGTATTATTATTATTATTATTATTATATGTCTGGTGGTACCAGCACCACACAGTTGACACCAAGGAAAACTCTTCAGCTCAGTGATCCCACGATGGTGGAATGAGCTGCCAAACTCTCAGCCACCTCACTTTAATATTTAAAAACTGCTGAAAACAGAACTCTTCTGCATCTTCCTTTGCACTTAAAAAAAAAACACTTTTCCGCTCTCTTGTATTTACATCTCTTGAAACAGAAGCACTTTTTAACAACACTTTGCTTTGATGTTGTTTCTTCTTGACTTAGATTTTGTTTGCTTGCCTTGTTCCTCACTTGTAAGTCGCTTTGGATAAAAGCGTCTGCTAAATGACTAAATGTAAATGTAAATGGTGTCCTGTCTTGATTAGTGATGGTCTGGGGAGGCATATCCTTAGAGGGCCACACAGACTTCTAGGTCATAGCTAATGGTACCCTGTAAGACTTTAAGCGGATGCAGTGGGCCTTTGGTTCTTCCTAATGCAGGCAATATGCTGCCTCATGTGGCCAGAGGGTGTTCATAGTTCCTAGATGATGAAGGCACTGATACCTCTGAATGTCTCTTATGTTCCTCTGACCTAAATTTAATTAAGCACCTATAGGCCAATTGGCATCACACCACCAAGCACCACCGCAGATTGTCCCGGAGGCCACTTACCACTTTTCCACTACGCCCAGGGCTGTTTCGGAGCCAGTTATTTGTGTTTTGCAGCCAAAGAATTGGTTCTTGTCCAGGAAAACTACATCCAGGCTGATACCACCTCTGCATCAGGGGCTGGATTATTTTGACCAACAATAATAACTAAAGCTTTGTAGAAAAGCTAAAAAATCTGTGTATCATTTGATTTGTTGGTTAACTGTAGTGTGATTGATAAAACTGAGTTAATGCAGATTAGCCAGCTAACTGCTTCAACATATTCACTATACATGGGGATAAGAATGAGCTGTGTTGGACCAGTAGAGTTTTGATACGAGTTTAGGGTCGCAGATCAGAAACAACTCTTGTATAGAGGTCATATACACTTCTAAGTCCCATTATGAGTTGCTGTGATGAAATTAATGCAACTTGGAAGAGTTTGTGATTTTTTACTTTGATTTTCAGTGTTATTTTGAAAACAGCCTCCATGTGTTGATAGTAAAGTATTTTAACTTAAATTATTTGTTAATCAAGATCTAATGTGTGATTTGGGTGTCCAGTAGTTTCTTTGTGCTACAGGCAATGATGTATTATAGGGTCATTCTGAAACGTCTCAATGAGTAACCTTTTGACACAGAATATATAAATTACTGGGCCCTTAGGTTAGTTGTTGTTTTTAAAATGATAGTGTTTTGTCATTCAGACATCTGTGACTTCCTTCCTTCATTCAGACATGACATCATGTTTGATACTGATAATGATCTGAGTTGCATGCTCACATGATATGTGACCCCACATGTGTGACAAGAAGCAGAGAGACAAAAAGAGAGAGAGAGAGAGAGAGAGAGAGAGAAGGCAGGAGTGACTTAGTTATACCAGCCAAGAAGGAGAGTGCTCTCTCGCAGACCACCTTGTCTGTAGTTATTCTATAATTGAAGCCCCATAGTTGAGCGTGTTGAGTGAGAGGAATGTAGTTAAACTATGGATCCATTTTACATAAATGTCGTCATTTAATGTGATTTTGTAGAAACTTTCTTTCATTTTTGCTCACGTGCTGTATGTAGAATAGTTGAGATTAATTTATTAATTAATTTAGTTTGCATTAAGGAAACAGCAAATACACGAACAGACTTTTGGTCAAATGATTATGTTTGTTTAACCTCTTACATTAATAATGATGTTGATCTCCTTGAACCACTTGGAAACCTTAAATCATGTTTATCAAAGTGTTTATTAGATTAGAGAGATGAAGACTGAGATCATAAATTGCAACATTTGTGATATGACACATCTATTTAAACTCTCTATCCAATGCTCATTCTCCATTTAGTGTGTACCAACTTGATAGTGATACAAAGATGTTACAGACCTAGTAAAATTGCCTTTGTGAGTTTTCTATAACAGAGAGCAGGGTTCATATATTTTCTGTCTTCTGATCTTATAGGTTCTCACCTGAAAGAGGCTAAAGATGGTTTCATTTTGGAAATATCATTAGGATTCACAAAGAATGTCTGGCTATTTGCCAAATCGGTACAGACTGCCGAAGAAAATATCACACATCTGATAAAGATGTCTTCTGTAGAATCTGCTCTCTTCCATGATCAGACATGGTTTACTTCAAAATCGAGTTCAGACTTCACAATCATGCATGTAAGGCAAGTACTGCATCTGGTCTCGGTCACGTTTAGGGTTGAAGGTTATATGACTGGCTTTAACAATGTTACAACACCTGCGTGTCAATCTCAGAAACCCATCTGTACTTCTTGATCCATTTCTCTTTAAGTGTTCTAGTGTCAACACAATTTGACTGAGCATCAGCTTCACCTGTGAACACTTGGCCCCTGAAGTGACCATCTGTCCCATCATCTCTGGTTACACTGCTGCTATTGAACAGAGCAGAATCTCTCACTGCAGCCATATGTGTGCTATTGATTCCTTCGGTCACTCAGTCACTTTAGGCACTTTGGTTGGGCAGAAGGAGCTGCTAGGGTCAGCTGCTGATCAGTGCCAAATTACCCTGATAAGTGGCATCAATTACTCTTTATTGCATGTAGTTAGCTTTAGTGGCTGTCAGCAAACTGGGTAGTGATTGATGAGAAGGTACTCAATACCAAGACATGTGGTGGTGGAATACTTCATATGAAAACAGAAACAGAAGAACAGATCAGAAAAAAAAGAAAGAAAGTAACAGAAGAGAAAAGTTGTCTCAGCTCACAGCTGTAATGCAGTGTACACAAAGTAAAGAATGTTGCATTTTTATTTCACACTAAGGTACATTAGGTACCCAACTGAATTCTATTAATTTGTGATATAACAATCCCTCGGGAATCCAAATGTGACACCACATTCAGAAAATCCAACGCCGCTTTTAGACTAGTTCAAGTAGACTCATAAGTAGGCCTCTTAACACTCGAGTGGAGTCCTTTCAAAGCAGCAGGTGTCTGAGTACAGAACTCAGAGAAGAGGAAATGAAATAAAAGAAGCTCCATCCAATCCTGAGGGTGAATGTGTGTTCAAGTTAACCGGCAATATGGAATTAGGGATTTACACATTAAAGATGTGTGTGTTGTATTAAATGTTGCAATGTTGCAACATTTTCTACTTTTTGGCATAATTTTTTGTTATATGGCAGGTTTGCAATCATTAAAGTTGTGAGCCTTAAGATTTTCTTAATAGAAAATATTTTTGTATATTTTTCTGCCTGGGATAAATCACACAGTAAAATCTGTTCACACCAAACTCTTGGGTCATCTGACACCCTCAATCTCAGGAGAACAGCATTTCATCCTTCACAAGTTGTGGGATTAACTGCATATTTCAAAGAAGTTAGAAGCAAATATTATCCAAAATATATAATTGTTTTGTTGAACTGACTATTTGACATTTACTTTATGCTTTAAGTAAAGTATACTTCTCAAAAGATCATTGACCAAGTCATCTTTGACAGCTGTATGATAAATATAACAAGTGTTTGTCATGGTATGAGTTAAGAGCTTTTTCGTTCATGTTATTTAGCCACTTAGATCAACCATGGGCTTACAACAAGCTTAATCACTAGAAAAGCAGTAAAAACTGATGAAGAACATCAATTAACCTTTACTCAAGGCAGCTTTTACTCAATTGCAATCTAACAAGGTCACTAGCCTTTCAGGCCAAGGTTCAGCACACTGACTGTGCTGGAACTGATTTGTGGATTCACAACTTTCTTTCTTCCTTGACCAATTACATCAACTTGTGCCAAATGTTATGTGATTTCATTCATCAGTCATGTCATTCTAAATAACAAAGAAGAAAAAAAGCTTACAGGATAAAGCTATTGATGCTCTATGGTGTGGACTTCCATCTGGCTAGAGTGGTGGAGGTCTCACCAACATCCCCTGAGGCCACAGGTAAAGCTGACTCACACAGTTAAATTTACTCCTACCATTCTTTGGTTATGGCATACATTCGCCATCTCATCATTTACAGTAGATAAGATTCTGCAATGTCACAACATTTATTCCTGTTCAGAGTTGAATAAATTTTTCGCTAAGATCTTGTGTTAATGATGGGAGAGTGGGACCACTGCGCAAATTCTTCTCTAGCACATCCCAAAGATTCTCAATGGGGTTAAGGTCTGAACTCTGAGGTGGCCGGTCCATGAGTGAAAATATTGTGTCATGATCCCTGAACCATTCTTTCACAATTTCAGCTAGATGAATCCTGGCATTGTCATCTTGGAATATGCCCATGCCATCAGGGAAGAGAAAATCTATTGATGGAATAACCTGGTCATTCAGTATATTCATGTAGTCAGCTGACCTCATAATGTTGCTGAACCTAGACCTGACCAACAGTAGCAACCCCAGATCATAGCACTGCTCCCACAGGCTTGTACTATAGGTAGTGGGCATGATGGATGCATCACTTCACCCTCCTCTCTTCTTACTCTGATGCGCTCATCACTCTGGAACAGGGTAAATGGTAAATCTGCACTTATATAGCACTTTTACACCTAGCTGGTACTCAAAGCACTTTACACTGTGTCTCATTCACCCATTCGCACACACAAGCACACACACCAATGGCAGAGCTGCTCTGCAGCTGACCTGACTCACCGGGGGCAACTTGGGGTTCAGTATCTTGCCCAAGGACACTTTGGCATGTGACATGGCAGCCGGGAATCAAACCACCAATCCTGTGATTGGCAGACAACCGCTCTACCTATCGTGCCACAGCCACCCCAGGGTAAATCTGGACTCATCAGACCACATGACCTTCTTCCACTGGACAGTTCTTAACTCAGTTTTAGTAGTTTCCTCAATCTCCTTAGATGTTTTCTTTGCTTGATGCATGTCAATAATTTGACCCTTCTGAAACAGATTAACATCTTTTCCTCGACCACAGGATGTGTCTCTGACATGGTTGTTTCAGGAATAGGAACCTGCTCACTGGATCACTTATGGTTAAATAACTTGTTGCCAGCTGAAAAATAATCATCCATTCAGTGGAAAGTTCTTACCTATTTGCTTAGTTAAATCCAGGTGGTAACTTTTTTTTTTTTGGATGGCCAGTTTATGCTTTAATAGGTTTTAAACTAGAAGGCAAATATAAGGCATATATGGCATGGGTAAGGTATTACAGAATTTGGATACACATGCAATACTTAAAGTAGTAGTTAGCAGGATTCATTGGTTTGGATATTTTTTTATAAGAAAAAAAATAATCACCAGTCTTTTAGACATTTAAGTTAAGTTGTTGGCCATATATAGCTGTGAAAAAAGTATATAAAACGTGAGCACATGTACAGTAGCGGGGTTCCCTATAAGACTTGACAAGGAAAATCAAATTATTTTGGTTCAACCATTCTTACATGCCACTAACAAACATTTCAATGTATGCTGGTAATCAAGTCAGACCTTCACCTCAGAGAGCAGAGTAAATGAGAGTCATAAGAGTCATTATTTCACTTTCCACTCCACCAGTGTCCATCCCCCTCTCCCACGCAAACACACAGCCCACTGCTCCTGGCTGTCAGTCAAAAGGCCACTGAGCATGCTCCGTAGCTGTTATTGTCCGTGCTTTGACACCCGTGGCCGAAAGCTTCATTGCAATGCACTCAAGGCTGGTGACCTGAGACTGAGCACAAACACACATTGAACCACACACACATTCAACACATCCACATGCATTCATTTGCACACTCGCCCCCGATACACAGCTGCACACACACACACACTTACACAGACGGGCTGAGTGTAACACAATGAGAGGGAAATTGAATCATTCAGTAGAAATTGGTGGGGATTCAGGGATTAGTGGGGATTTCTTTAAATTCTTTAGGGAGTGCTGCCTGTGGAAAAACCCGAACAATTGGAATGTTTAGACCCCCCTCCCACCAACCCTGCACCCACCACTACAAAAAAAAAAAAAAAGCTGTCCGGTACAACCACAGAACAGGAACAGTAATTGTTGAGGGAAGTTTGAATAAGACTGAGTGACTGTGATATTATATGACATTGTGCTGTGTGTTGTCATTATGAAACTCCTCTGTGACCTTAATCCAACATCGCTAAAGGCACTTTCAAGCTTTAAGAACAACCTCTCACTCTCTTTCCCTTCTCTCTCTTAAGGTCTCTTTCTCCCTTCCTCTCTCACTGTCCATCTGTTGCCCACACTTTCAATAGTCAGTTTCAAGGCCTGCTCAGCAATTCAGAGGCTTTAACAGCTCTATTGTAAGTTAGAAAGCTGGATTTAGACACTGAGAATGAGTGAGGAAAGGAAGAAATGAACAAAGCGACAGAGAGGAAGCTTAAAAGTGTGTGTGAGAGAGAGAAATCATCCACATAAAACCTCAATGTTATTATGAAAAAAGCCTCTACAGCTCCCCTGGGTATTAAAATGACACAAAAGACAAAAAATGAAACAAGTGGATAAACAGATTAAGATAAAAAGAAAAAGCTTTAAACCCTTAAATGATGTACCCGAACAGAGAAAACAAGTGGAACAGCAGGAAGAACAGCCATTCTGCAGATTAAAGTCTCTCCAGGTGGGATTAAATTTTGAAGTGCCTTGTTCTATCAGTGTTTTCCTGTCTATAGTGCCATGTCAGAGAACTTTACTAATTCCACGTGCCTTCCTTGTTTTTCCCTGTCTGTAGAGCTTTGTTGCTTTTAATGCATATAAACTCGCGTTTTTAATGCATTTTAATGCATGAGGATTAATAAAGTATACATTTTTATTATTATAAGGAACACAAACCTAAGTGGACACTCCTGCCCATATACTTTGATCTGGGACAGTTAGTCCTTGTTTGAATAAAGGTTCAGATAAAATATTTTTATCTAATCAACAACTGGAATTAAGATGTGTTTAAAGATCATTAACCATATCCTAAGAAGGGTTAGGGTTAGGTTCCTCAGATTGACCCTTCTGCTTCTGGACTTGTCATAATTTTCTTACAACTTCCTGTCTAAAAGGAAAGAGTGTTGTCAGTTGTCACTATGCTTAGTAAACTTAGCAAACCTAATACAGTCTAGAACAAGTTAAATAAGTTAAAATAAGTTTTAGTTATGAAGCTAAATGCACTTAAATTCAATTTTAAAACCACAGTTACAGTATCTAATCAACTGTCTTAGATGAGTTTGTAAAAGTCAGGCTTTCCAACCTAAGTTATGTTTTAACTTTGGTTAAGTTGGAAAAGTAATACTTAAACCTTGGTTAGACACTCTTGCATCAGCACATGTCTTAGACAAGCCATTCTAAACAGCAGTTTGATCCTAATAGAAAACCGAAGGTGAATTATTTTGGCTATCTTTAATGTATTTTTTAATGTGTTTCACACAAAAACATGAAGACACACTGATACAGTGTGACCAGAAGCTGAAAGAGCTCATTTAGTTGTGTACCTCTATTCATGAGTTTACACAATGAAAGCAACATAAAATAACTCCCATTCAATTGATATTCACATATAAGAATGAATGCTTCACCAGCCACTGAGATGAAACTAAGATAGATTCTATTTCCACATTTAATACAACTCCAAAAATGTCACAAAAACTACTCATAGCCTCTGTTAAGTTCAAATGAATCACAGTTGAAGCTTAGAATGTGTCAACATATGCACTATTTCAGATACTATATTGTTGATATCTTTTTTATACTTATATACTCATAAATAAACAGTTGGGAAAACTGAAACTGAACTGTCAGACATGTGGGTACTCAGTGTCACTGGTTGCATTCCATAAATCTCACTCATCCAGAGGGTTCACAGAAGGGAAGAATAACATAACTCTGATAAAAGCAGATCCAGATTTCCAAGACGTGAAAGCTCTATTGTCAGACCACAAAGACGATGACATAAATATGATTTCTGATTATAAAGATGATGCTAATGTATTGTTTGTCTTGTTAGGAGGAAGCAGAAAGCATCCGCCACACCCATCTGAGCTAAGAACCTTTGTCCCTTTTGTCTTCCGCAGGTTTGAGTTTAATGTTCTCAAGGTAGAATAAAGAAATACCAGGGATAAAAGCACGAGGAATGAAAGGAACGAACCAAAACAAAACTGAGGAGAGAAGAGTGACTAAACAGGCTTAGAAGCGAAGTAGAAAGTACATGTCACTAATACTGTAAATTCTTAGTATATGAGGACATAGGGAAATGCACAGACATAGGTAGAATTTAACACCTTGTTAACAGAAAACAGCCGCAACAATTGTGACGTCCACACACTTGAGCTTCTGTTATTGAAAAGTGATGTGCAGTATGCTCACCAATTCTGGACATCTGCTGATGTGTAAAGAAGATCTAACTTTTGAATAGAATTGAACTTTTGTTTTCAGCTCATCCAGCTGAGAATATAAAGCAGTAACCAGTATCCGGGAAGCACCTGGCAGTCCTTGCAGGAAGATGGCTTGCAATCACCTCCTCAAGGACCACTGAGGAACACAGTATCTGTTTTAGTTTTTATTTAGTGTGACTAAATAAAAATAAATAAATAAAAATAAATAAACAGCAAAAAATGCACAATGCATTCCAAAGCCATTTTTTAAATATCATAATTGTACCCGGTATGCAAGAATTTAGATACAATTTGCAAGAGGAGCATTGGCACAGCGAAAAAAACAACAAAAAAACCCCCAAAAACAATTAAACAATTAAATAGACCAACTGATCAATAGACCAGCTCCCTCTAGCTGGACACCATCCACTTATGATTGTGACATTTAACCATGTCTTAGTCCAGGACTAGGACTCCTCTGATCAGATGTCCATTTTTTTTGTGGAAAGAGCTTACATTCCCTTTAATTATTGAAGGCAAACAAACCCCATAAGCTCACTGTTTTCTCATCTCTTCACTCCAGAATGAGAAATATTTACATGGAGTGACAAAAGGATGGCATGAGTTTTGGCAGGAGAGACTGGAGGAGATATGGAAAGGGGGGAAATAATGCAGAAGCCCTGCATGTAGTTAGTCCCACAGAAACTAGGTTTTATTTTATTATCATAATTAAAAAAAAAATCATGTAGATCTAGTTAAAGTCACTTACCTATATTTCAAAAAGAAACCTATGTGTGTAAACATTTATATTCAACTAAGAACAAACAATGTTATATAAGTCCAAGAAGTTATTCAGAATTACTGACTTTTTCTGCCCTATTTCAGTGATTTAAACATGTTACGGACTGAAAGCTTAAGCAACTGAACAATTGAGGTGTGACTGGTGCTCCTTCATGATTCATACATTCATTCATTCATTATTAGCACTGATAATGCTGTGTGACAGACTGCAAATTAAAACCCTAAACTGAAACTACAATGAATCTATGCTATTTCCCACAAAGAAACAGAATCCCTAACCCTGACCAAACCACCCATAGATCGATCCTTTAAATGCATTAAATTCTATCTAGCATTACTGAGAACACGTTAGATTCATGATTCATGAGTTTTGGTGCTGGTCCATACAGTGTTTTCACAAACTGTATACATGAGATAATGCTGGCTGACTATGTCATCCACCCTCTACCAGCAGTGAAGACTTTCTTTGGTATGTCAACCATCAGTTTTCTTTGTGAGCATCATGACTTTTAGCACATATTTACACCACAGCAGTGATATTGTGTCACAGTACTTCAATGATAGCAGCCCACTGCATGGGCACACATGGGGAGGAACAGAGGTAACAGGGGGAGAAAGTGGGCAAGGGTAAGCTGAGGAGCAGGTGCAGCAAGAGGTGGACATTTCCAACATGGACACAGCAGCCATGAAAACACCCTGAAACCTTGTCATTTGAAGAGAAGCAGCTGTGGTGGTGCCATTTTTAGAACCGCATAGAGATCACCACTGACCTAGAGAAACCAAAGGGCTGTATTTCATTTTGAAACAATTTCATAAAATCTGAAAAAAATCTCTGCACACCTGAATATGTGACAGATGCATCTGATGAAAAAACACCTAGAATAAAACATTGAGTAAAAACAAGTTTTGACAGTGAAAAATAGCAGGAAAAAAGTTTTTAAATGGAACATAAAAAATCTTGCAAAATGCATGTCGCCAATCTAGCATGTTATTACCAAATATTGTTTGGACTCTGTTTTGGATTGCTATCTGGATGAAATTGTGATAGTAGAAATATAACATTATTGAACATTATCTGGATGCTTTTATGGTTATTGCATTTTAATAGCAATGAATTGTGCATGTTTGTGCCAATGCTAAGTATAATCTTCTAATTGCTTTGATATTGAATGTGAACTTGTATGTGTTAAATTATGACATGATGATGATCCCAGTCCCTGATTTGATTTCTGTGCTTCACTGACTGCACAACTGAAACTAACTTACAGTATGTGTATATACTAAAGGTGTTACAAAGGGATGTTTCCCTTGAAGGTCAAAGAATTACAGATATTAGCAAATATCTATCCCTTAAGGGAAGCCAAGTTTTAAATATCCATCAAATATTACTAACAATGAAACATCATACAGGAATTGAGTGGAAACTGAGTTTTTCAAGTCTATTTGATCTAATTAAATACATTTGACTAATTTCAACTTTATGGACTTTAAATTAAAACTTATACATATTATACACATACATAAAAATAGGAGCTGTTCTGACTTGAAATGATGAGTTGAATGAAGAACTGAGAGTTCATCATTAATTCATATCAACATTCGTTATTTGTCTTCAATTCTTCCTAATTATAGAAACAATGCAAACTGTGATCAAAGTGATTTCAGCAGCTGCTGCTTTAACATCCTTATGTTAAATAAAGTGGCTAATGTAAAAGTTCAATGCGGTGTTATTGACACTTTGTGAAGGGAAAAGGTAGCTTTACAAAATTGTAGAGACTACAAGTAAAGATAAATTCCTTTAGGTTCTAGAATGGTTCCCACTGAGTGGCAGCCAGTTACAGCAGCTCCTAACCCAATTGGTTCAGATTTTGGATTAACAACATGATGTTCTTTAGAAACATTAACTTCTTTCTTTGCTTTGAAATACGAGGGTCATTCAATAAATAAGGTGAATTTTTCAGTATAAGGACTTTTAGTACAGATAGAAGCTTACTTTTTTTAATTTGTTTTTTGTTTTACTTCTTTTTCACATGGATTTAATTTCTTTTGCAGATTAAAAAAACCTTAAGAGTTTTGGCGATTAACAAAGATGGCTGACCAAGAAGCATGCTCCAGGATTGAACAGCGGTCAGTTATCAAGGTTTTGGTTGCTGAAGGGTGCAAACCCATTGAAATTCATAGGAGAATGTCAACTGTGTATGGTGCCACATGTTTCAGCCAAAAAATGTCTACAAGTGGGCTAAATTGTTTAAAGAAGGACGGAGCAGTGTTGAGGATGAAGGCAGGCCTGGGAGGTGATCGAATCAGTCAATGACCTCATTCAGTCTGACAGAAGGGTGACAGTGGATGACATTGCAAGGATTTTGAAAAGAAAAGTAAGCTTCCCAGTAAGTAAGCTTCTATCTCTATTCGAAGTCCTTATACGCAAAAATTCACTTTATTTATTGAATGACCCTCGTATCTTGATGTTATTAGTGGATTCTTTTACTGAATACATGTTGTGAATTTACAGAAAGACCGTACTAGTCTACAAATTAAACATTGTTGATTAAAGGCTTGAACTAGCTTATTAAGTGATAGATTCCTGTGTTAAAGATGCCTCATATGTCATCCTTACATCCAACTTTGGACCTTTACAATAATCATTCAATAATCATAGTTTACTGCACTGTATTTGTCCCCCTACTACTGCAATCCTCTTTTATTCATGCTGATGTGTTTGTGTTTGTATTTATGTTATTTTGCATTTGTGTTGGTGTTATTCTTTTTCTGGCTGTGGATCTTTCTTTCTTTCTGAAAGAGGGCAACTGTAACAAGGCAAAACTATTTCTATCTTGGATTGATAACGTTTTTTTAAATCTTGAATTCAAATGGTAGTTTCAGTTTTAGTCAGAGTTTGTGAGGACTTGATTTAAAAAACAGGGAGGCATCATCCCAAATGTTTTCACAGTCTAAAGCATTTTGTCCTGCACATGTGTTCTTCTAAATAACCTTGTTACACTTATACAACAATTAGTCACAAGGTGACACCAGGTGGTGTAAATAATTTAATACTGGACATCATGGACAGTGTCAAAACACACAGTACTTCGCAGCTTGCTGTGTACAAGGCTGTGTGGTTGCAGACTGGTAAGAGTGACCATTCAGACCCCTGTCCACCTGTCCCTATCCACTAGACTGACTGATGTGTTTTTGGTTAAATGTCTTGAAGGTATTCATTCTGCTGCTGCACATGCCTCACACAGCTCTGTTTTGCCACAGAAATTCATGAGTCACACTCTGTAACACTTGAGTGACAACGGGAAAAGGTCATTAATGTTTTAACACAGCGATGGCTGTGCTGTCACTTATCAAATGCCATTCACAGCAAAAATGTCGCTTTTGTCGTCAGGAAAGGCTGAATCGTGTCACCCAGTTTGCGTCTTTGATGAAGCGGCAGAGATCAACCTTCAGTTTCTGCAGCTCAAGGCAAGAGGGGAAGAACAAAGAGCATGTGAGGAGCATGGGGGTTAACTTAAGTCATCTGCAGCCCACACTTCCTGCATGTTTCTGAAATGAGCCATTTTCCTTAGAGTAGGCAAAATCAAATCAATATCTATGTCAGAATAGTCAAAGAAACGTTTCTTTTTTATTCTGTGATCAAACTACTGTTACAGTATTCAGCATTTGGATCACATTTTTTGTTTATTGTGCCATTTCACAGCAAACGCCTGATCTGAAGCGCTAGATCAGAGGGAGCTTCCCAGAGTCCCTGGGTCTGAATCTGATTTGGCAGCGTTTCTATTGACAGAGCTACAAGCCTCAGCGGAGTTGCCTTTAATGGCATCAAAGAGAAAAGGCGAGAGATTAAGTGAGGGGGAGGATAAGGAGGGGAGGTAGAATCATAAAGAGAAAAATTAAATATAAAGCTACACTGGAGAATAGAGATGACAAATTTGTTCCTTCAGTGCCAGTGCAGCAGGTCTGATTGAGGTAACAGACTACAGCAGAGCAGCTCTTTTCATCTGAAACCAACTGAATCATCACCTGGATCAGCACGTTGTACTTTTGCTGTAGTCGTGTGGGGCAAGGACATAATAGCTTCCCTCGCACTTTTACCGTTTTCTCTGCTAAGTGACCACTCTTCAATTGAAGGGACTTTTAAAATGTACTTAGATAATGCTAAAAGTATACAAAGCTTTTTGGTATTAAACACAAAATAGTCTTGGTCTCTACTCAAGACAAATCAATGAATTCATTTCTCCCACACAATGGGCAATGTTTCACTCTAGGCTGTCAGTTCTACACTACTGAAGCTATAGCTGATCTATTGCTTTTGACAATAAGCTAACAAGCACAAGCAGCAATCCTTTTGCCTTGAACCTTTAAAATCTTAAAACTGCTTTAATCTGTATTTTTACACTAACAGTGAATCAAATATCCACATAAGGTGAAAGGTGTTGCTCGTGGTAACAATTCAGACCTATCCATTCAGCTTCCCTCAGCTCTTTTAGTTCACTTTCAACACTGCGTCTGCAGCAGTACCAAGTTTATTGACACTGAAGATATCAATAAAATTTGGCTGTTGTCACACTCACAGCACTTGGTTAAGGTTAGGAGAAGACTGTCTGGGGCTCATTCACCATGTAATATTTGGGAGTTAAATACATGAAACAAGACAGCAAACAGCTGTAATACTTTAACAATTAAACTCTGCAAGTTTGCACTTTGCAAGAGGAACATTGGCACAGCGAAAAAAAACAAACAAACAAACAAAAAAAATTAAACAATTAAATAGACCAACTGACCAATAGACACGCTCCCTCTAGCTGAAGAAAAAAACGTACACTTCACTCCAACTCTAAGTCCAATTTCAAAAGATAAGGACTAACTATGTGCAGAGTGCATGAACTAAAGGTTTCACTAGGTAGATAACATTCTTTCTGCTAGAGTCCAGTGCACGACTGTCTTTAGATCAGAGCACACAGAGAGTGCAAAGTGACTTCACTTAAAAGCTAGGGAGTGCCGCCCTATGTCCTGCTTCACTTGCTCTGGTACAGCTCAGACCACAAGCTTGATGCATGCCCAAGCACAATTCAGAGTGCCATTGTGAGTTGTTGGTCTTTATTTCTCTGGGATGTAAGGCTACAATTTAAGTTACTGTCATGATCCTGGCTCCATTGCCATGCTTTTATTTTGGTCCTCCTGTTCCCCACGATGTTTCATGTCTTCAGCTTCACCTTGCATTTTTTGGCAGTTCACCTTGAACAACCCTGTATCTCCGGCGCTGGACTCTGACTCATGTATTAGTCCCTGAACAACGGGCCATGGTAACCCTCTGCCTATGCCTTTGTGAGTTTTTGCCTGCCTGTTTGGTAGTGATTTTGTGTTGTTACTTTTCTGGTTTGGTTTGGCACACATTAAACACTGCACATCGCCACAAACACACCATCCCCAACCTTCTCGGCAGCCGGCCCTGGAACGCTTGTTTAGGTAGAGGGTAAGATGAATGTGGCAAAATACAGGACAATCCTGGAAGACAATCTTATTCAGTCAGCAAGACAACTACGACTTGGGAGAAGATTTGTTTTCCAGCAAGACAATGACCCAAAGCATACAGCGAAAGCTACACAGAAATGGTTTACCGACAACAAGGTGAATGTTTTGGAGTGGCCCAGTCATAGACCTAAATCTAATAGACAATTTGTGAATGGACTAACCTGACAGAGCTTGAGCAGTTTTGCAAAGAAGAATGGCATAAAATTCCAGTGTCTAGATATGCAAGCCTAAATGAGACCTATTCACACAGACTCCATGCTGTGATTGCAGCCAGAGGTGCATCTACTAAATACTGACCTGAAGGGGGCAAACACTGATTTCACCTTCATTTAATTGACATTATAGTTATAGGTTTTTTTGTCAAAGTCGCTAACCTTTATTGACGATGATTGATTTATAATGACAATAAAAGGATGAAACATTCAATTGGGTGAATACCTATGGTAATACGAGATGTAAACAGGACTTTAACTTAAGCATGGAATGAAAATTTGCAATGTAAGTATATTTCCTTACACAAAGTTCATGTAATGTAAAGGCTCAATCAGCATCGGGACTGGACAATACATATCTGTTGATCCCACAAATTTAGACTGATGAATTACATAAATTACATAAAACATTGTTCTTTACTCCAAACAATCCAAGCAAGTGCTTTTAAAAGAATCTGAGCAATTTAGAAAATGCATTGAAAACTCCTAGACATGATTGTTTTCTCTTTGTGTTACATCATTTATTGGATAAAACAAAAAAATAAAAAGGAATTTATATTTTAACATTAATGCAACAAATTGATATTTCAAGCAGCAAGCAGAAACTTCCATTTGGCTTTTGTTTTAAATGTTTTCTCTAATATTCAGGGTTTCCTATTCCACACAAATCCTCCTGGGTGATGGGGGTAACAAAAGACTATTTCATTCTTTAAGCTGCTTTCCTTTTTGTCACCTTTTGACTTTTTTTTGTGTTGTCTTTTTGTTTTGATCTGTGAAGTGGTTCATAGATTAAAAAGAAACTCTTTGCTTTATTTAACAGAGCAGATAAAGAATAACAAGGCAGCATCAGATTTAAACTTTGGAGACAACATAATTTCCATAAGAAAACTTCAAACTTCCTGCAGAACAAAGGTACCAGTGAAACTCAGACTTCAGAGAAAGGGAATGTGAACGTTAACATTCGAAGGCTGTTAGTGGAAAAGTTGACAGAAGATTCAGAACACTGCAGCAATGAGACTTCACTCATCTCTTCACTGTCCATCACTCTGACTTTGGGTGAAAACACTGATGATTCTACAAATCTATGAGAAGAATTTCGCAACCAAATACCTCAAACTCTGGCATGTGGATTTCAGCACTCTAAACTGTATATATTTTCGCATGTTAAGAAAAAAGACTGATGTGTGCCATCTGACCAGCATCTGTCATCCACGGCAATGTCTTCAATCTTAATTATTGTAAAAGTGGTGGTTATTAGACGTTAATACTTAATCTTATTAGTCAATGGAATCAAATCAAAATATAATCAATGTTAATGCAAGTTAATAGTCAATAATCTGCAGTTAATGGTCTATAAATGTACTACAGTTTGTTGTAGAATCTGATGCATTTTACTGTTGAATGAGTTGTATTTACATGTGTTCCTGAAAAAAGACCAGAGCAAATTATTAAACAAAAGCACTTCTTTGCTGTACTTGGAAGAAAAAAATTCAGCTAGAGCTGAAGCTTAGTTAATGCTTAACTGGCATTTTTGACAAAAGTAGCTGCTTGTTAGTGCAATCCAGGAACTGAGTGTCAGACATGTGAGAGCACAAGAGCACCTCTGTAGGTCCAGTGCTAACATTCAAGACAAGCTGTACTTTTATTATTATTTTTTATTTTTATTATTATTATTATTTGATACTTTATGCATCTTCTTGTGGAAATTCTTACAGACAGGAAACCACAATAACAATGGTTCAGTTAAATTATTGATGGTCTAGGAAATAAGTATTGCACATCAGCACTGATTTAAATTACTCAAAATTTGTATCACTGGTAGGTTTGTCATCTGGTTTTTAATTGAACTTCCTGGTTTGAAATTATGTTAACAACAGAAGGGTTCACATAATTATATTTAATATAACCAGCAGCAGGCTGGTGCAAAATGTTTTTTTGGGTACCTTAAACTAGTTTGTTATCAGACATTATTTTGTTATGTAAATTAACAAGATTCTGGAAATGGCTACGGCTGGGTCTGATGTGGCATGATTAGTCTTTGTTTGCTACATGTTGTATTAAAGGGAATATTTAATTGTTAAAAAGCATTTAGTCATTAATAGAATCATTACCAAAGCTTATAGGTTATATTATGTCCTCAAGATTTTCTAATAAAATTTTTGTTTGTAGAATAATTTTTGCTTGCTTGCAAATTAGTGAGCATTGATAGATGTAAAAATTATAGTTGTGTGACGCTACATCTGATGAAATCAAATCATGATTGTCATCCTGATCATAATTGTGCACAATCCCCAGCAGCATTTGCATGTGCGTTAAGAGACACACAGTAAAAACACTGATTGAAAACAGAATCACAGTTTGTTTACAAGGAGACTCCATGGGGCATCTTAAATACAGAATAGTAAATGATAGGAATTGATTTCAGACACTGCTAACATCTATTGTTTCCTTCCAGTTTAATAGTGTTAAAGTTGGATATAATGTTGTGGATATTTATGATTTCAAATCATTTTAAATCATGCACAGATTTCCAGCATACCCATAAATGTGAATGCAGCTAAAATGACAAATTGGTAGCAGCATCATTACCAATCTGTCAGAACATTCTGAGAACTGAGCTCTTACAAGGGGTAAGAGGGTGAGATAAGAGGATGTGATGCCATAAAATGCCGAAACCCAGCTATGATATAAGAAGTTAAAAAAAAGTTCCATTCACTTTTCAACATTTTTTATGTATAAGTAAGTGATTATATAACAAAGAGGAAGCAGAACCTTTGGAAAACACAATTTGAAAAAAAGATCTTCAAGGTGATAACAACTAACAGTTTCAGAGATTCTCAGTCAGCCAGAATTTAAAAAGCTTTTCAGATGAGAGACACACTCACGTTCAAAGGTATCACTTTTAATCATTTGGCAGAATCTTAGCGACTTTCAAGGTACAAGAAAAGGCAGGGTAAGCATAAGGAGGTCTTTCCTAAGGATCACTACTGGTCTCCCACATGGAGGGCAGTGATCTTACCACTACAGTTACCACTTACACTCAGGCAAAATATCTTTGCATAACTTCAAGCATGTCTGGTTGCCACTGAATAATGATTACTGACTGTAGAGTTATTTTTTTACAAACTGCAACATTTTTCAACACTTTTTCAACACTCCCTATTAAGAGTAAAAAAATAATCTGGTTCGATCAGGATGATTATGTTTTGTTTTTCGAGTATGACAATTTATTCTCCACAAAAACATAGACGGTGTCAGGAAATGACACTTGATCAAAAAACTACAGCATTGTTTTGAAGAAAAGAATGAACATGACATTGATAGTAACTGCATACAATTATAGATACAAACTATAAAGACAAATTGTGAATGAATGAATTAAAAAATGTTGTCCTATGAGTAATCTAATTTCTCTTCTACCCCAGGCTTACATTTACATTTATTCATTTGGCAGACATTTATGCAAAGCGACTTCCAACTCAGGTATAAGGCAAGCAAAATATCTAAGGAAAAAAGTAAAAACCATTAAAATACCATGCTTCAGAAGGAACTGTTTCTATTTCATGAGGTGTAACCAAGATTTTTCTATTAATATTTAAGTGCTTAAGTGCTTAGTTCTTTCTTTTGATGTTGAAAAAGGAAAATCTGCATGCCCTTGAGACAGAGGAGATGTGGTCAGTAAAGCTCAGTTGATCGCCAATGATAACCTCTAGGTTTCTGGCAGACTTAGTGTGGACAATCACTGAAGACCCTATGTTGATGCTGATATTGTGTACTATTAAAGGTCTGGCTGAGAAGACGATAACATCTGTCTTGAGGAAGTTTAGTTGAAGACACTATTCCCTCACTTAGGCACAGATGTCAGAGAGACATTGTAGAGATGCATAAGCAGATAGTGGAGCCGTCCAGTGAAAAGCACAAGAAGAGCTGTGTTCTCGGCATAGCAATGAAGGGAAAAGTCATATGACTGGATGATGAAACCTAGTGATGTAGTAAAGATGGAAAAAAAGTAGAGGACTAAGAACTGAGCCCTGCTGCACGCCAGTGGAGAGGCAGATACCTTGAAGGTTCGTTGAGACAAGTAAGGCTTAGGCAAGTGAATGTTTCTTAAGTGATTGCAGTATGAAAACAATTGTGTCTGGAAGGTCCCGTCACAGGTTATTCAGTATTCCTGGCTACCATTACACCATGAAGTAAATGACAAGCATAAGTCAGGGGATACAAAATCTCCAAGGCACTAAACATCACCCACAGTTAAGTGAAATCCATCATCAAGAAATTATAGGAATATGGTACATCTGCCTAGAACAGACCATCCACACAAACTGATAAGTACTCTGAGAGAGTCACAAGCTTCAGCAACTGAGATAGGAGAGTTGTTGTATGGAGAAAGCCAAAAAGAGTGTTAAATCACAACTTGACTCCATGTTCAAGTGGAAGACGGTTCTTTGGTCTGACAAGACCAAAATGGTGCTTTTTGGCCATGATGCTATGTTTGGTGCACAACAAGTACTGCACATCACCACAACAAGCAGTCCCCACTATGAAACACAATGGTGGCAGCATCATGCTGTGGGGATGCTTCTTGGCAGCTGGCCCTGGAGACTTGTTAAGGTAGGTAAAATTAATGCGGCAAAATATAGGACAATCCTGGAGGACAATTTTATTCAGTTGGCAAGACAACTACGGCTTAGGAGAAAATCTGTTTTCCAACAAGACAATGACCCAAAGCTACACAGAAATGGTTCACTGACAACAAGGTGAATGTTCTGGAGTGGCTGAGTCAAAGCCTAGACCTCAATCCAATAGAGAATTTGTGTATAGGCTGTTCACACCCAATCGCCACGCAACCTGACAGAGCATGAGCAGTTTTCAAAGAAGAATGGCATGTCCAGAAGGTTTCATTATTTATGGACCATGACTTTTCCTTAGCTGAAAGTAATGCAAGTTTGTGTGTGTTTTTTAAACAAATTATTGAAAACAACAAACCAAAACAAACAAACAAACAAAAAAACATTAGTGAAAACATAGAAGGTGCCTATAGAATAAACTGAGTTTAAGGTAGACTACTGTAAAAATATTGAGGTCTAAATAACTATATTTTATTATATTTTCATATTACATAATATTTCATCATGAATAGCAGACATGATATAATTATATATTAAAAATAACTTTAGTGAGCATACGGTAATAACAAGGAACATAAGGAATTATGATTGATTTTGTGTAACCTTCATTCCTATGTTGTCCTTTTTATGCATCTGTTCTCCAGAAACACAGTACATTGACTGTTGTTCTTCTGAATTGTCTTTTGGCTCTCCCATCAGTGCATTCATCACTGTTGTCTTCTACCTCGACATCATTTAATCTTTAGTTTTTCTTTTACTTATTTTTCCCCACATGCACAATGTGTTTTTTGACCCAGAGACCAAGAAAATTGTTTGTGACAAAAAAAAGTATAAATACAAATATAATAAAGCATCACGCATCATTATGTTTAACATTTGAAAATAACAAAAACAGACTTCAGCCTAGCCACAGCTGTTAGGCTTAATTTGTTTGGATAAAGTAGCTTAGTTGTAATTACAGTTTTCCACCATCTTTAAGAGGAATTAGTGTAATTCAAAGTCTAAGTCATGGCTCACAGAATCCACCAATAATGTTGGTATATATCAACATATCAACCAAATGTAGTCTGTGTCACAGCCTGATTATGTGAGGCAATGAGTCTGGTAAGTGTTTATTCTGGATTGAAGATCAGATATCAAATACCACATAGGATGTAGGTCAACCCGTGGCCTGTTGAAGTAGTTGGACCCACCCCAAAATCAAATATAATCAGTGACTCTGAATCAAAGCAAGTTATGAGCTGGCCTGTGTTAAAGAGAAAAAGGGGCTCACATTTGATAGCATAGATCTGCCAGCCTACATACTACATATGATTTCCCTCTGTAAATTCTGAACCTCCATAAAAACAGCTTCTCTTATTCATTTTAAAATAAATATTATACATTTTTAAGTAAGAAATAGTGCACACAGGTTGAATTAAATGAAATATCTGATCTTGCAGCACAACATCCAGTTTTGTGACAACAGCATTATTAAATTATTCTTATTTTATTAATTCAATCAGAAATTCCAACATGCATCAATGAGCCCTAGGCACCTGTGGCTCTGTTGCCAGTTCACCATGTGCCTTCTCTTGGCCCATTTTGGTTCTTATCACAGTCCTTCAGATCTTCAAGCTGATTTAAAGTGCAGAAAAAGCAGTGTCCATTTTTATAGCCTCACTTATGTCTTGTTGGAATTGTATTACAAAGGTATGTCTTTGCTGCCAGTCTGAAAGGTTGCAACAGTTAGGGGTTCACATAATGGCTGAGCACTTGAATGCACAGAAAACCATTATTAATATAAAATCAATATTTAGATAATAAACCAATAAAAGAAAATCTGAAAAATCTATTTAAGAGTTCATCAGACCAGAGAATTTAGTTTTTAATGGTCTGAGAGTCCTTAAGGTGCCTTTTGGCAAACTATGGACTGTCGTGACTTTTAAAGAGAAGTGGTTTCCGTCTGGACATTCTACAGTACAGGCCTCAGGTGAAGTGCAGAAGAGATTGATTAATTTTGTGTTTTGCCAATTTTGAGGAAAATAATTCATTCAATTTAATTTTCAATTCAATTTTATTTGTATAGTGCCAAATTACAACAGGAGACATCTCAAAGCACTTTACAGTGTAAAGTTTAAGGCCTTACAGAGTATAATTGTATAAAAGTAATATAAAAAACCCAATAATCCCATTGAGCAAGCATTCAGGCAACAGTGGAGGGGAGAAACCTCCAGCAGAACCAGCCTCAGTGTGGGCGGTCATCTGCCTCGACTAGTTGGGATGAGTGGAAAGAGAGAGAAACAAAACAAAACATTGTGATCCCACGATGGTGGAATGAGCTGCACGCTCAGCCACCTCACTTGCAATCTTTAAAAACTGCTGAAAACATAACTCTTCATCATCTTCCTTTGCACTTAAAAAAAAAGAAGACTTTTCTACTCTTTCGTTCTCACATCTCTTGAAACAGAAACAATTTTGTTTTGCACTTTGCTTTGATGTTGTTTCTTCTTGACTTAGATTTTGTTTGCTTGCCTTGTTCCTCACTTGTAAGTCACTTTGGATAAAAGCGTCTGCTAAATGATTAAATGTAAATGTAAATGTAAATGTAAAACCATATCTAAATATGAGCTTTACAAAAGAGGTAAGTTTTAAGTCTAGTCTTACATGTAGAGAGGGTGCCTGCCATCCCAGGGATGCTCCTTGATTTTAGCAAAATTCCTCGGGTGGAAAAAGGCAGTTCTAGATATGTCTTTTGAAGTAAAGAAGATATACTGGTCAAAGATAAGTCACAGTGTTACTTAAGGCCAATGCTAAGTCATCTAGGGTAAGAATGTGGACATTAGACATTAATTAGACATTAGACATTAGGAATTAGACATAGTGTCTCTAAGATTTTTAGGACCAAACAAAATAATGCTCTTTTGGTTTCATAGATAAATATAGCTATGTATCATCTGCATAGCAATGGAAATTTGCTATGCAAATGCAAATTTTAATATTTTTGAGTAGTGGTTTGACTATAGAAACTTTAAAAGAGTGTTGTATGTAGACTGTTTGTAAAGTAGATTTAACATGAATGTGCTTTTAAAAGGTAGGATATCTTTGAGTAGTCTAGTCACTCTATGAGCTTTACGCTATGGATTTGTGAACTTTACTATGGGGCTCGCTTCCTCTGATTCACTATTTCTAGATGCACTGTAGGTTTTTGTGTTTGGGTGGGGGTGGTAGCAGTAGCTGTATTTTAGTTATGCCTTGCTGAAATATGAGGCAATATTCTGACAGTGGTAGCTGTATTGATTAAAAAAATAGTCAAATTGTGGTCAAGGGGTTACGTGTGGAAAGGGTGAAGCGTGGATTTAATGCTCTTTTTTTTAAATATGTTAAAGGCTCATGTTCAACCTAAACTATTTTCTTAATTTGTTGTTTATATAAAAAAATTAATGTAGGAAAATGGCACACCAGTTAAAACATATAATTACGCAAATGTTCTTCATCCTCTGGGCCTGTACATCATAAACAGACAAATATGACTTGAAATTCAAGGTTTGTATTGATTTTAAAGATCATTCAGAATAAGATAAGGGTTTTAAGGTTGTGTCAAATCCCAATATATGTACCAGTGCATTATTTTATAGCAAGTCACAGTACTCACAAACTGGTAAAATGGGGAAAAACCAGTCTCTAAAATAAAACCCTGATTTCAGTCTTTATTTCTTCACCAAAATTGCAATATTCCTCAGATTTTTATCTAGCCAAACAGTGAGATACAGTGGCTTTTGTACCAAGTTTTTATTTTATTTTTATTACGTTAGAAAAAACAACCTTAACTTAGAGGAGAAGTGCTGTGAAGGTTTGGTCATGTTTTATTGTGAGACCAGATTTTTTTCACTAGGGGAGAAACAGAATTTATGACATAATATGATCTGAAGCAGAGTTTCCACACATTGTGTTCATTGTGTTAATGATCACTGATACATTTGCTTTTGTTTATCAACATGTTTAAGCGATCAGATGTAACGCTGTGCTGGAGAATTGGGGAGACTCCACTATGATGTGCAAGTAGTTGTACAAAGGAAGCAGAAGAATGTGATCAGTTATTTTGTTACATGATTACCTTACGAGTCGTCTATTTTTATGATTAACCAGACTCCAGTCTCCAGTCCAACTCAAACCTTATCCAGTAATTCCTTCTTGCTGCACATAGTAGTGGTTTGAGTAACATTTCTCCTTCAGCTTCTCATCATACACACCTTGCTGCAGGAAACCGAATCTGTGACCACCGGTAATGTTTTGAAGGTGACGTATGCGTCGCTAAAGCCGGGGTGCCAGTTACCTGTGTAAATCACATAGTGGAGCGCCATTGTGTAAAAGACGCTTATGATGTGCCAGCCAGCTGCTTGGTCAGACATATTAAGTATCCAACATAGTCTTTCAACTGTGTTGTGTTGCGATATACAAATAAGAACCTGAAGAGGGCACTATAAAGGTGTGTGCGTAAAGGTGCTGTTCTGTCTCTATGAAAAGAAGAAGAAGTGGAGGGAATAAAGGAGTGTAAAAGTATAGCAATGTTAAGGGAATTATTCTAATACAAAATACCACATTTTGGCGACAAGGATGGCCGTTTCCTGAACTACTTTCCTAAATGTGAACTTAAACCTACTGTCTCCCCAGTGACTCACAATGCATATTCTGCTCCTTGCTCATTTATGGTGGTTGAATTAGGTGCTGCTTTACTTGGTTTGGATATGTTTACTGCTCTACATATGTGCATTGAGGGTAACAGAGAGAGAAAAGTGTCAACTACAACATGACAAAGTGCTTCAGAGGCTCAAGTATGGGAAGTGGCATACGCAAGAGGATTTGTGCACAAAATACAACTGAAACCAGATGCCATTCCAGTACAGGAAAAGCTAAGGAGACTTCCTTTCTCAGTACGACAAGCTGTAACTGAGCGACTTAAAGATCTTCAAGATAAGGGCATTATTGAGCGCATTGATGCATCTCCATGGGTCTCACCCATCGTTGTTACGTACAAACGTGATTTCGGAAAGCCTTGCATATGCGTTGACCTAAGTACTGTAAACCCAAAAAATCTATCTGTGACTGCTACCCCTTACCACACATGGATGAACTGCTCACCAACCTCAGGGGAGTTACTGTTTTCTCTACCATTGACCTGGCCTCTGCATACAACAAGATGCTCCACCCAGATAGCCGTGATACAACTGCATTTATCACTCACAAGGTACTTTTCCATTTCTGCTGTGTCCCATTGGGCCTTGCTTCAGCTCCCTCAGCATTCCGAAAAATGATGTCCATGATATTGTCTGGATTCCCAGGAGTACAAGCATACCTGGATGACATCATATGTTATGGCACCACCCAGCGAGATCACGATGTCAACCTACAGAGACTGCTGCATGCCTTAAATGAAGCAGAACATGCGTAAATGTAAGTTCAATCAGACTTCGCTGTCTTTCTTAGGACATACAATATCCGAGGAGGGACTCCACCCAGACAAAGAATGAGTCAGTGCAGTGGGTCATGCACCTGCCCCACATGATCCAGGATCCCTGAGATCTTTCATTCATCTTGCATCCTGGTTCAGTAAGTTTATTCCTAACTTTGCTACTGTTGTTGAACCATTACATGCCAAACTTAAAGATTCTACTGACCTGAACCTTAACTGGACTGCTGAAGCCAAGTCTAGTTTTACTGAAATTAAAAGACTGATACCAGAAAGTCCTGCTCTGGCACTGTATGACCCCAAGCTGCCTACTCAAGTGACCACTGATGCTTCTGTCTATGGCTTGGGTGCTGTACTTATCCCAGACAACACAGAGAAAACTGTTGCCTTTGCATCTAGAACACTTTCTAGTGTTCTAGATCTAGGGTGGCTGTGGCTCAATAGGTAGAGCAGTTGTCTGCCAATCACAGGATTGGTGGCTCGATTCCCGGCTGCCACGTCACATGCCAAAGTGTCCTTGGGCAAGATACTGAACCCCTAGTTGCCCCCGGTGAGTCAGGTCAGCTGCATAACAGCTCTGCCATCAGTGTGTGAATGTGTGTGTAAATGGGTGAATGAGAAGCAGTGTAAAGCGCTTTGAGTACCAAGTACGTAGAAAAGCACTATGTAAGTGCAGACCATTTACCATTTCTTCTGCTGAAAGAAAGTATTCAACAATTGAACTATCATCCATTCTCATGGCTTTTCTTATCACTGCTATGCAGATGACACACAGCTCTTCCTGTCTTTTCCGCCGGATGACTCAACTGTCTCATCTCGCATCTCTGCCTGTCTCTCTGACATCTCTGCCTGGATGAGAAAAAGACACCTTCAACTCAACATACCCAAAACTGAACTTCTAGTCTTCCCTGCCAGACCTTCAACTCAACACAACATCAGCATTAACATTGGATCTGCGGTGATATCCCCTACTAAGTCAGCCAGAAACCTGGGGGTCATCATTGACGACCAGCTGACCTTCACAGATCACATCGCCACAGTCGCTAGGTCGTGTAGATATGCCCTCCACAATATCAGAAAGATCAGACCCTATCTGACGGAATACACGACCCAACTCATTGTACAGGCATTGATCTTATCTCGCCTGGATTACTGCAATGCACTACTGATGGGTTTACCGGCATCCACGACCAAACCCCTCCAGATGATCCAAAATGCGGCAGCACGCCTCATTTTCAATCAACCTAGAAGGTCTCATGTCACACCGCTCTTCAGATCTTTGCACTGGCTTCCTGTGGCTGCAAGGATCAGGTTCAAAGCTCTGTCTCTTGCCTACAGAGTGGTGAACTCCACAGCTCCATCTTATCTCAATTCAATTCGTTCAGGTCTACATCCCCTCCCGTCCACTGCGCTCAACCAGGGAACGTCGTCTGGTGGTACCAGCACCACACAGTCGACACCAAGGAAAACTGTTCAGCTCAGTGATCCCAAGATGGTGGAATGAGCTGCCTATCTCTGCACGCTCAGCCACCTCACTTGCAATCTTTAAAAAACTGCTGAAAACAGAACTCTTTCGCATCTTCCTTTGCACAAAAAAAATTCTACCCTTTCTTTCTAACATCTCTTGAAACAGAAACACTTTTTTGATAGCACTTTGCTTTGATGTTGTTTCTTCTTGACTTAGATTTTGTTTGCTTGCCTTGTTCCTCACTTGTAAGTCGCTTTGGATAAAAGCGTCTGCTAAATGACTAAATGTAAATGTAAATGTAAATGTAAACTTGAAGCACTTTAAAAAAAAGAAACACCTTTATTTGTCACATTTACATGTTACAGATGAAATTGGTCCTCTGCATTTAACCCATCCCCCTGGGGGAGCAGTGGGCAGCTACATACAGCACACAGGGAGCTAGCGTGGAGTGTGTTGCTCAAGGACACACCTGGTGTCTGAACCCCAAACCTTCTGTATCTCAGGCCAATGATCTACTCATTGAGCCACCAGGCCGCATGTGTTTGGGCTGTTGAAAAGTGGAGAACCTATTTGTGGGGACACCACTTCATGCTGCATACTGACTACCAGGCACTTACATTGTTACTCACATCCAAAGGGACTAGTCGGGCTGGACCAAGAACTGCCAGATGGTCCGCTAAACTGCTTTGTTTTACGTATTATGTCACTTACTGCCCAGGCAAACACAATGTGACAGCTGACTGCCTTTCAAGGCTTCCACTCCCCAATACAGAATATGATCCTGATGTACCAGACATGGTTGCTGCAGTCTTTTCTGAATCTTTGCATGCTATGTCTTTGCCTGAATTTGCTGCTGCTTGTGACACATGCCCTGAACTAGCACAACTGAGACGTCAGATTCAGATGGGATGGCCAAAATGCAGAAAGAACGGATACCTGAACTTACACCGTACTTCAACGCGAGAGATGAACTGGCTATAGATGATTCACTTATCATGAGAGGCACAGATCGTTTGATTGTTCCTGTTTCATTCAAAGTGATAAATCTGGCACATGTTGGACACCAAGGACTAGTACGTACAAAGCAGAGACTCCGTGAACTGTACTGGCGGCCAAAAATGGATCACTGTGTACATGACATGTTAGCTTTATGTGTGCTATGCAAGTATACTAATAAAACTGCAACATGGGACTGCCGCTATGCAATGACACTCACCAACTACTATAGTAAGTGGCCTGAAGTTGCATTTGTCCCTACTGTTACTACTGAAGTAGTTATTCAGTTTCTGACCACTGTGTTTAGCTGTGAGGGTAACCCTTCCTACTTGGTTTCTGACAATGGATGTCAATTCACCTCACGTGCTTCTTCTTCTGAGGGAGAGAGTGATAAAGCACCTTCGCTTCTCTGTTACAGTTTGTTTCCATGGTCTGTGCATTTTGTCAACTGTTTGCAAGCACTCTTTATGTACCCTATTGAACCTTTCAATGGCTCCATCAGCTTCACATTAGCTATATAGCATTATTGTGCAGCTAATGCAGCTATATTTAACAAACATTACTAATCCAGTAAACAAACAAGATAAAACACTTGGCGTTTGCAACACTTACGGCTTCAAACTTTGACACTCAGGTTTACAATCAGAATCAGTCAGAATCAGTCGACCTTTGAGCTTCAGTGAAATGAATCCAGCACACACAAACATATACTGGTTTGAGTGAGAACCGTTTACTTATAAAACACTCTGTTACCTAAACCTAGGTGTCAGTCAAAGTTTGAAGCCATACATTTCACAGTTCCTCTTTGAGCTTCAGTCCTTTAGTGAATCCAACATTTTCCATTGCAGTTATATAACAGTTGGAACTTTGTTGTTAGGTTTTCTATAAAATTTTGTCAGTTATATTTTGTAAGGTTTTAAACCTTAAACACCGTAAAGTGCCTTGCGATGAATACAAATAAAATTGAATTGAAGTAAACTTTGAAAACGTGCACACAAAGATACTGGTTTGTTCGCTCATGTGAGCTTGGCAAAAACATATTAATACAGTTTATTCAGATCCACAGAAGATGGGAGAGACTTCTGTGTTCATCTATACTGTACATCCAAGACGTGAACACTATCAGTGCTGTGTGCTCTGCTGCTACTGTTCTACTATTTGCAGACTGAGCCTGCTTTAGTCAGGAAAAACATTGACAGGCCACAGGTTTTCTACTGAGGAATTAAGTCCCTGAGAATTGACAGTACGTGATCTCAAGGGTGAATTTAGAACGGACCATTCAAGAACTAGTTTCCACAAAACAGCAATATGTGAAAGGAGAGGGTGCACTTCTAACATACTTGGTGTGTGTCTACATGCAGAAAGTGGATTTTGCATAATATGGGCACCTTAGTCCATGGAAGACAATGTTATGTTTAAACAGTGTATATGTACACTAAGAGCCAGGCTGTTAAAGGATTTTTAGGGAAAAAGTCTACAGGGTAAACTGTAACACAACAGTATATGTTAAACAGTGCTAGAAGGCACATTTATTTATAAGTTCAGTTTTTTTTGTGACACAGTGTGTTTCTTGCCAAGGTTCTGGGGAAATGTGTATCTCCAATTGGGAAAACCAGTTTTAATTGTAGCCATGAATACATTCTTTTCCACTGCAGGATCCTAATAGATGGGTTTTACCATAACCTGAATATTTTAAAATAGCAATTAATCCAGTATTTTTTCCAATGCTATCATTCCCTCCAGGTTTAGCGAGTGTTTAAGCAGTTTTCAGTCCACTGTTTTGGATTTGTAGCCACCAACTAAACAGTTAGTCTCACTATCGCTATATACTGCACTATATAAGTGCACACCATTTACCATTTATCTGCTCAATGCCAAATAGCAGATAGAAAATAAACTGGACTAACTAAAGTGGAGCACTTTGCACTTTTTGGGGAGTTGTGGAGATCAGCTAAGAGAGCTAAGGAGCTCTGAGAGTTAATGTTAGTCTTATTTGTTAGTCTTATAGCCCCCAACCCCCACCCCCACCCCCACCTAGAAACTTTGCGGGGCTTTGCTGGTACAGTAGCTTCTTTCTCTCTGTTTGACTGACACCATCTCCTACGATCTGCTGCTGCCTCTCTGTACTCCTCAAACACCTGTACCTGTGTGTCCTGTTTCTCCCTGGGTGTTTGACATGCTCTCTGTAGCTGGTATGTTTGCTCTCTCTTTCCACCCTCTACCTCTGATTACTCTCCATGCTGGTCTCTCTGACCTAAGAAAATATATTCACTTAATACTGATACCACACACAACAGGACTGTATGTTTACTGTCTGTACTAAAAGCTGTGATGCAGCAGAGGTTGACTTTTGGAGCACAAATCAAAATGGTACAGTGGTGAAGTGAACAAAGTTTAGTATTTCTACAGAACTAATATTATTATTAATATAAATTCCATTATTTACTAACATTTCATGTTAAATTCAGTTCAGTCTTTGGATATATCCCATGCTAATGTAATATTTATAGTATTTTCTCCTTCCTCATCTCAGTCCTCTTTCTGCCTGTCCATTTCTACTGGGACTTCCTGTAGATTCAAGATTCAAAGAACTTTATTAACCAGATGGGGATTTCCCTTGTTACAGTCACTCTCTGCTCAAAAATAAAGGAAAAGAAAAACAACTACATCATGAAAATAAATAAATTTGACACCTGTCAATAGGAATAAAACATGTAAAGATTAATGGCTGCAAGGTTCTATAGATGAACTGAAGGAGTGGAATAAATCAAGGAGTCCATGATAACGATCTCCATGGTAGGCTCCTTGGTGTGTTCAGCTATTCTGGCCAATGCCTTCCATCTGTCTAGTTTTATCTCTGTGAATTATCTAACACTCTCATTATTATTAACTTAAATATGTCATGATCTCTACCATGAAGTGTGGTTATGTTTTTTAATCTCCGCCTCTTCCTATCTGGCCTTTCTCTCATCCCTGTGCTCTTTACTGGTCGAATCAGTCTGATTGTTTTCACCTGGGCCTCTCCCTCCCTTTATAAGTAGCCCTGCTAACACTCTTCGCCAGATGCCAGACTGTGACACCTGTCTACCTGACCTTGAACCTACTGCTCCTCTACTCTGGCTTTATAGGTCTGATTCTGAGCCCTGTTGGAGGAGTTATTCTCCCTAGTTGAGATGTCTGCTTTGTGCCTCAGACCCTTTCCTTCCTCTAGAAACTCTGGCTGGTTTTTGTGGATTGGAGCTTATTGGAAACGTAAAGGTCCCCTATTATACTTTAAGGCTAAAGTATGTTGGTCCTGGATGTCTTAAGAATGTGTCAAAAAACGTGTTGCTCGCCTCTCCTGGCCTGCCTGAAAGTGTGCATTTCAGGCCCTACGTCAGAGCGAGCTGTTTCAGGGTGTGTCGGCTAGTACGTAGAACGGCTAGTAAATGTAAGTATGGGACATCGGATAGCTCTGTTGGTATACGTTCTATGCTCTGTTTTCTGCTTGGATCCAAGTAGGTTATGTATTTTCTTTACTGGTAGTCAAGTCAAGAAGCTTTATTGTCATTCCAACCACATAGCAACTTTATGCTGCTAGAGTAATGGTAAAAACACACAGTTACTCAAGGTTCAGGTGACATCTTTGATATTTTTTTTATGGGTGTTAAAGTCTTTCACAGCAACACTATAACTAACTAGTTATAGCATTGTTGTGAATAACTAACTCAGACTAGGGACAACCTATATCAGGTGCAAGATCTGTTGCCTCTGAGCTTTACCCCCCACACATTGTGTTTGTTATGTTTAGAGGGTCTAGAAGGTTAGGTTAGAGTTAGTTACATTCAGACACTGCCCCTGAACTACTTATTTAATGGTTCAGAAGTACCCATGTTATCAGGATGTAACACCATGTAGAGATTGTGTGTCATTTGCATAGCTATGATAGCATAATATTGGTTTATTGGGAATTTGAGTTGTAATAGGATCTCCAATACAAACATGTGAAAACAGTCACATCTCCAAAGATACTTTATCCATTAGGGTATCATCTACATCCTACACCATTTGTGGGCACTGAGGAAAAAAACTATATTCAAACACACCTCTCTGTGTTTCAATTGGAGCTGCTAGTGTGTGAAATTGTCCAGATAAAGAAAGCAGCAGGAACAGACAAAAAAAGAAACTGAACAAAAGGTGTAAAACTGGGCAGGAGCTGCTGCACAAGTGTCCTCCAACTCACCACCAACTTGAGTAAGTGCTCGTCAGATATGTTTAGTTATTACTGTGGGTTTGTGGAACAATCAAAATTCTGTTTTTCCGCTTTAGTCATTTGCTGCTACAAAAAGGGAGTTGTTACAGTGGAACAAGACCCACTTATGTATTTTTTTTCATTCTCTTTGGCAGCCAACATCCCTCACAAGTCAACAACAAAACAAAAGCCTTTTCAAAATAAATAGAATTTTCTGCTTTAAGGCTATGTAGGCAATAACCCACTGTGTGTGCATTCAAGTGCTGCCAGTCCAAGTCCTGAGGAAACCTTTTATGAACCTGCTCCTTACACTGAAATCCACCCCCCACCCCCCTTCTTTTTCTTCCTGCCTTTCTCTATTCTTTCATCTCATCTCTCCTTCCCTTTGTGCTGGTGTCCCAGAACTCAAACACACTCTTAGCCCTCTGGTTGAGAGCACTCTGTTGGAAAACAAAACATATAGAAGTCTTTCATGAGCTTCCACTTAAACAAGCCATTTTTTTACATCCATGGGAACAATTTTAATTTTGTGCCACTAAAATAGATTGGCCCACAGACTAAAGCGAGTGTGAGAGTGTATTTGTGTGGAAGAAATAGCTCTCCGCAGAGAACATATTATTCAAATTAAGTTAGAAGGAACAATGATGGACATTTGTTGGTCTAATGCACTACAGCTAAGGAAAATACAGAAGATGCACAGAAGAGAATATTTAACTCATGAACCCCCACTATATTTTGGACAACCCAAAACATTTTACATGCTGCCAGTAGTGACTAATGCGATGTAATAGTGACAAGAAGTTTTTAGGATTCAGATTTTCAATTCAATGAAAACTCACCACCCCCATAAATGTTAATAACTAGGATAATCTTTTGTGTACAGCCCTGCTGTAAATGTACACACACATTGGAACTATAAAGATACAGTACAGTGTATAGTAGGCATTTTGCAAGTAACCATCAGGGGCAGAAGCTTGAGTCTGTGGTTCAAGGTCCTACTCCTCCTAGCTATAAGTTCAAGTCATCCTGGACAATTTTCAATTTAATTCAATTCAATGTTATTTTTATAGCGCCAAATCACAAGAGAAGTCATCCCAAGGCACATTACAGTGTAAGGTTTAAGACCTTACAGAGTACAGTTGTATAGAAAATACATACATACATAGAAAACCTAACAATCCCATTTAAGCAAGCTTTAGGCAACAGTGGAGAGGAACAACTCCCTTTAGAGGAAGAAACCTCCAGCAGAACCAGGCTCATAGTGGGCGGCCATCTGCCTCAACCGTTTGGGGTGAGCAGACAAGACACTGAATGTGTCCAAAAAACATGTGCCAAAATAAATGGCCAATTTATAGTACAGACCATAATCTACTAGGAAAGTCCCAGTGGGAATTAAGTCAAGGAAAAAAATATGTTGAAAAATGTACAAATGTAAGTCGGTCTAAGTGAGGTTTGTGTGATGTGCATTTTAAAAATGGAGCACAAAAAGGTTTTCTGCTGCTGTATGTTGTGAAACATCCACAAGCGGAAGGCTGCATGCCAGAAAATAGTATTAATTATTATACTGTCCAATGTTGTCAACAAATGGATCAGTGATTGAACTAGTAAGTGTGCTACATAGGTATTGGAGTACTTTGTTCTTGATGGATTATTGCTGGGTACATACCTGGGTATATACCTATTTGTGTTGTAGTCACTTGATTAGAATACAGATAGTATACACATGAAATATGTTCACAGTGATAAAAAAACACAAACATATCAGAATTAACAAGTTTGTTTTAACAAAATGTTGGCTAAAGTGACAAATAATAAGTGTAACCTATGTAGAGGAATCTGGAAAGGTCGAGGACAAAAACAGAAGTGGAAGATCTGATGAGAAGTTTCCCAGAGTTTCGTCTTTGAGAATCCAGCAAGAACCTGGTTCAACATCTGGCAGCTTCATGTGGATGCCAAGTTGGTCCTTCCGCAGCCTAAAGAAACTTGAACAGAAATGTTTTTTGTGGAAAGACAAAAGCCAAGAAACCACTTTTAGTGTTTTTAATGTAAAAACACACGGTAAGACACTATGAAAATCAAAGTGAAAAAATGATGCAGCAAGTACATTCATTTTACTGAAAATGAATTCCAGCAACTCAAAATGTTATTCAGTAGTTTGTTTGGCCCTCACATGCTTGTATGCATGCATGACATCAGGACATGCTCCTAATAAGTTGACAAATGATGCCTCGGGTATCTGAATCAGGACATCATTAAGCTCCCAGACAGTCTGAGGTACAACCTGGCGGCTAAGATGGGCCAAAACATAATGTCCCAGAGGTATTCTAATGGATTTAGGTCAGGCAAGCATTGTGGTCAGTTAATGAAATCTATTTCTTTATCCTCCTGTAACTGCCTGCATGCTCTCACCACATGAGGCCGGGCATTGACGTGCACCAGGAGGAACCCAGAACCAATTGCACCAGTGTAGGGTCTGACAATGGGGATTTCATCCCAATACATAATGGCATTCAGGATGCTGTTGTCTAGCCTGTAAAAGTCTGTGTGTTCCTACATTGATTTGCCTCCACAGACCATCAATGACCCACCACCAAACTGGTCATGTTAAAAAATGTAGCAAGCAGCATAATGTTCTCCACGGCTTCTTCAGACTCTTTCACATCTGTCTCATGTGGTCAGGGTGAACCTGCTCTCATCTGTGAAAAGCACAGGGACCCGGTGGTGGACCTGCCATTTTTAGTGTTTTTTGGCAAATGTGGCAGTGAACACAGGGCCCACTAGAGGAAATCGGGCCCTCAGGTCACCCATGTTGCCAAAGACATTCACACCAGTGGCCTGCTGGAGGTCATTTTGTAGGGCTCTAACAGAGTAACTGCCTGTCTCATGGAATCTCCTCCATGTTCTTGAGACTGTGCTAGGAGACACAGCAAACCTTCTTGCCCTGTCACATATGAATTCAATTCAATAAAATGTTATTTGTATAGCGCCAAATAATAACAGAAGCCATCTCGAGATCTGGAGATATACAGCAAGGTCGAGGTCGAGGATACTTGCAGAAAGGTACAGAGAGACAGAGAGGAGGAAGCACAACTACGGGAGGGAGAAAACACAAAGTCAATGACATGCAATGACATGTGGCATTTGAATGAATGGGAGAGAGGAGAGGAGCTCAGTTTATCAGTAGAGGTCCCCCAGCAGACTAACCTATATCAGCTTAACTAAGAGATGGTTCAGAGTCACCTGACCCATCTCTTACTGTAAGCTTTATAAAAAAAGGTAAGTTTTAAGTTTAGTTTTAAATGTAGAAAGGGTGGCTGGAGACAGTCACCCTTCTCTCAGAGGCAGCCACCCTCTCTACCTGCTGGGAGCTGGTTTCACAGGAGTGGAGCTTGATAGCTAAAGGCCCTGCCTCCCATTCTACATTTGAAAACGCTAGGAACCACAAGTAGACCTGCACTTTGAGAATCAAGAGTTCTGCTAGGAAAATATGGAACTATGAGGAATTTAGGAAGATAAGATGGGCCTTGATCATTAACTGCTTTATATGTGAGGTGAGGAATTTTAAATTTAATTCTTGATTTTTTTAATGGAGAGAAACTAATGTAGGAGAAATATGATCTCTGTTGCTAATTTGCATTGCATTGCATTTTTTAAGGAATTATTGGGACAAACTATTTATAATGAATTACAATAGTCCAGTCTGGAAGTAACAAATACATGGACTAATTTTTTCGGCATCACTTTGGGACAGGATGCTCCTAATTTTAGCAAAATTCCTCTGGTGGAAGGTAGTTCTAGATATTTCTTTTATGTATGAAGTAAAGGAGATATCCTGGTCAAAGACAACTCACAGAGCTACTTGAGGCGAATGCTAAGTCATCTAGGGTAAGAATGTGATTCTGTGATTTTTAGGACCAAACTAAATAACCTCTGTCTCGTCTGAATTTAGGACATCCAGGCCTTTGTCATTAACACATGCTGCTTGAAGTTTGATTAATTGATTAGTTTCTTCTGGTCTCATAGATAAGTATAGCTGGGTATCATCTGCATAGCAATTGAAATTTAGGTTTTTCTAATAATATTGCCTAAGGTTGTGTGGTTGTGTGAAGACTCATCATTAACATGCACATGCTGGAATCTTTCTGATATATATATATATATATATATATATATATATATACATAACCATTTTCTCTTGAGAATCAACAAAGTATATATCTATATATATATCTATATATATATATATATATATATATATATATATATATATATATATATATATATATATATATATATATATATATATCTTATATATATATATATATATATATATATATATATCTATATATATATATATCTATATCTATATATATATATATATATATATATATATATATATATATATATATATATATATATATATATATATATATATAGATATCCAGATCCATGGATGAATTCTTGGATGAAAACTTTGGCCTTTAGTACACTTTCATATTCCTCTATCCACTCAGCTACAAAGGATAGTTACACAAACTGATTCTAATGAGGATCATTATGTCAGAAAAGTATGTAAGCACATCAGCCATAATTCCAACATTTGTTTAGTTTTCTAACCCCCTGATCCATAATCATTCATTGGTGAGTTTGACCTACACAGATGGAACCACCAGCTGTTCTGCTCTCCTTTTTCCAAATGTTTTCATTGTTAGTAGCACACATTTATGCAATGCACTCTCTGAAGGCTGAAATTGGCACATCATTGTATTGGAATGACAAGTTACATTATAAAACTTTATCATTGCTGTGGTTGTAAATATTTTGGGCTTTGGTGTGCATATTTTATTTATTTATCAAAAGCAAGCCTGACAGGTATCATTTGTCTTCCACTGTCTTTGATTATATTTGCATTTCTAAATACTGTATATATATTTCTTTGTTACTTGCACGTCCAAGTGCGCTGCATATAAACCTTTAACACTGATATAGAGCTCATCTGCTGTATGATGAAATATCTCAGTAACTAAAATATCTTTGGCTTGCTATTATACAGTATATTAGTCATGAAGTCTACTGATGTCTCTGGAAATAGACAAGGACTTGCTGACAGTCAGCTTTTCTTGTATCTTTCAGTACTGCAACACACAAAATAAATATCAAGACGTTTTTCAGCTGATCACTCCACCATAGTGGTACATTAGCATAAAGCTGAAATTTGCTGAACCTTCTTCCATCTCTGACATCCCTCTACCATCCTTTTCTCCACCTCCTGTCACTTCACATCTCCAAGCAATCCTGTGAAACAAATAATTGCTTTGTCTTTTTGTCACTACTAGTATAAATTCAGTTCTCACTCAAAAGCTCCATTGACTGATTGTGGTGTAACCTTTACATTTTCAGAAACATTCGTCCTACAACTATACCAAATCAGCCAAGAATACACTGACCACTAAGGCTAAAATTTTTGAGTTTGAGTTTGCTACATGTTCTGCTGACGTTCTGCTGTCAGTAAAAGAGAGCAAAGACATATGTCAATCATGGATCAGATTTATTGATGTTCATGTTGACAGCATCCTTTTATTGATTTACAGAGTGACAACTTGTGAATGACATGAACAGAAAGCAACAACACAGAGTTTGGATTACCTTTATACAGTATCAGTACTGTTGACAAGATCAGACAGCTGCTTTCTTCTTTCTGTGTTTCAAGACAGGAAGATTCTAGTATTTACTATCACAGCAGTGTTTGGGTCACTTGAGGAGAACTGCACAAGTCTATTTTTTTATCACTGTTATTCATTCAGTTTGAAAAGGAATCTTGAATGACTGACTTGGACCAAATACAGGAATATAAAAACACACACTTTGAAGATATCCCCCATTTTATCAAAGTCAAAATAACCAACAAGCATCACAAGCTATAGAAATCATCTTTTGCATTACATATATTATCATCTTTAAGAGAATCAGCATGAAATGCAGTTGTTCCGTCAGATACTATGCATTTGCTAACTGCCAGTCCTTAAAAACTTGTAAAAGGCAAAGATGAAATATTTCTATTGAAGAACAATCTAACCTTAGTGAACCGTGTCTTAGTACAGTAAGTATTTTATCTGAGTGAAAGAAATAGACATTCCTTCAGTCTTCATGATAGGTTAAGCCCAGAAACGCTGTGAGGTTGAAACAGGCTTTTTAAAATAGAATTCTTTAACAGCAGTCATTCATTTTTGTTTCAAGCTGACATATGTACCAGACATATGTAGACAAGTATAAAAAAAGCTACAACATGCAACTTCTAGGAATTAAAATTGTTTTTGGTATGAGACTTAAGGTACTCTGCTCCACCCAACTGTCACTCTCTTCCTGCAGTGAATATGTAAATATCTAGTCGTCCTTTTTCTGTTTGTCCTCAACATGTCCTTATTGCACAATCATTTGGATGACCAGCATCCATCCGCTATTTCAAATGTGTTTTCTGTTAAAGTTTGGTGGAAGATGTGCTGGAGCAAAAACAATGATAAATAAATATAATAAAAATAAATAAAAAGATAACAATAAAAAATATAAACATTGTTCACAAAGCCTTCAGTCCTTAAAAGCTCCTGAGGTGAAAAACTGTTAGGAGTAGGGAGGAGGATTTTTATGAGGCTTAAGGGTTTCTTATAAAATAGACCATATGTGTCAAACTCACGGCCCGCGGGCCACATCCGGCCCGGCATGTAATTATATCAGAGATCATTTCTATATTATTGTTATTAATGGCCCGGCGATATGAAGCGCTGGTAACACAATAAACTACAGATGATAAACTGAGTTCTCACGGAGCTTTGGTGACTTTGACGAACAAGAAAAGAATTTTACCATCGATGTGTAAACTGCACCTGTACAGATTCAGATGGAGCTGAATGAGCTGCAGTGTAATGACTGAAGGTAAAGTAGGACACTGCAGGACCCGCACAGTTTATTCACTCCATTCCCGCAGAAATGTCCCAGCTCCGTCCACATGAGGCTCGAACCTTGTTTATGTTTGGTAGCACAAATCTTAGTGAGAAGCTCTTCTCAGTGATGAAGACTAACAAAACAGCACACAGGAGTCGTCTCACTGGTGAGAACCTACAGTCCATCCTTAGAATCTCCACAACACAGAACCTCACACCAAATATAAAAGAACTTGTTGCCAAAAACAGATGCAGCTCTGATAAAATGACATAAGAGCACAGACAACTGAATGATTTGATTTGTTATTGCTGAAAAGCACAAATTTTATTTATATTTCCAGGTTTTGTTATGCAGCATGTTCATATTTTGAATTTGTATAATTTTGACAGGATATATTTTTATGGAGAGCAAAATCTTTTGGGATATTTAAAATTTAAGTTTATTTTTTATATAAAATGACACAAGAGTAAAGAAATGTGAATGTTTGTTCTTTTAATGTTTACTTTATTTCTAACTTGTATAATTTTGACAGGATATATTTTTATGGAGAGAAAAATAAAAATAATTTTTTTTTAATTTATAAGTTTTAAAAGTTTCAGTGTGTTCAATAGATGTTTATTCTGTTCGACTCGCGACCTAAAGTGTGTTTTGGATTTTGGCCCCCTGTGCAATTGAGTTTGACACCCCTGAAATAGACTGATCAGCAATCAATATCAGCTTAATATGGTATAATCTGTAGAGATAATTTCATACATGTGTTTCACTCACCACATTTTTATCTTATTTCCATACTGACAAGTGACAAGTGAACATGAAAATGAGGAGTCGGAAAACAAAGACCAAATTTTCCTAACAGATTTTCACCTTAGAAGATATATGCTTTCTGAATCATTTTTATCTTTACAAGATGGTCTTTACTCTAAGGGTAAATAGGTAGAAAACATAATTCTATGAATTTCTTTGAACAACCAGGTGTTGAGCAGTGCCTAGTTTCTTCCAGATATGATGCTTGACATGACATTCAGGCCAAAGAGTTCAATCTTTGTTTCATCAGACCTGAGAATTTTGTTTCTCATGGTCTGAGAGTCCTTCAGGTGCCCAGGCCGGCTGTTGTGTGCCTTTTACTGAGGAGAGGTTTCCATCTGGCCAGTCTACCATTGTGGAAGTGCTGAAGTGATGGTTGTTCTTCTGGAATGGTCTCCTCTTTCCACAGAGAAACGCTGGCACTCTTTCAGAGGGACCATTGCGTTCTTGATCACCTTCCTGCCCTCCTATGTCAATAGTTCAGTTTGGCTGGGCAGCCTGCTCTAGGAAGAGTCCTGGTGGTTCCAAGTTTCTTTTATTTATGGATGATAGAGGCCACTGTGCTCATTGGGACCTTCAATGATGCAGAAATGTTTCTGTACCCTTCCCCAGATCTGTGCCTCAATACAATCCTATCTCAGAGCTCTACAGACAATTTCTGGGACTTCATGGCTTGGTTTGTGCTCTGACATGCACTGTTGAGCGTGGGACCTTATATAGACAGGTGTATGCCTTCCTATATCATGCAAAATCAACTAAATTTCCCACAGGTTGACTCTAAACAAGTTGTAGAAAGATCTCAAGGATGATCAGTGGAAACAGGATGCACCAGAGCTGAATTTTGAGAGTCATGGCAAAGGCTTTAAATACGTGATTTAATAAAACGTGATTTTTTTTTTGTTTAATACATTTGCGAAGATTTCAAACAAAATTCTTCATGTTGTCATTATATGGTATTGTTTGTAAAATTTTGAGAAAATAATAATTTTAATCTTTTTTGGAATAAGGCTGTAACAGGACAAAATGTGGAAAATTCTTTCTAAATGCACTGTACGTTTGAGGCCCTGGAAGATTTGTGATCATTGAGTATGCTGTCCAGGGGCAGCACTGAATCAAAAGTTTATTCCTATGTAAAACTATGTTAAGTTTGAATGCTCTGCTGTGACGCAGCATTCAAATAAATGTGCGTGTGTGAGTGGTGTGTATAAGGAGGAGGGCGGTGGAGGACCACTGAGACCACAAGGTCACATCTTCAAAGGCTTTTTTGCAGTTTAGCAGACAAATACTCCTTACACATGTCAGCAGAAATTCCTTTATTTTGGACACACACACACAAATACACACACACACACACCTATAACTGACAGCCTTGACTCTAAATTACCTATACAGTACAATCATGGCACAAATCATGAGGTCCAAGCAGCTATTTTGTTCAGGTCCTTACAATATATTTTTTGATCAGCCAATCACAGCTTTTTAAAAAATGTGTCATCCATAGCAATGAGTTCCACCACACCTCCTCACAAAGTAAAAAGCTTTTGTTCTTTCCTAGCTCAGAGTTGCTCTGATAAGTTTCTCGCTCGCACTCTCGGAGACCTCCTAACTTAGCCTAAGAACGTTTGTGAATACAGCCCCTGGCCAGTTAAGTAGCCAGTTAAGCTGTTGTTAATCAGTTTTAGCTGCTTGGTGCACTAAAAGGGACAACAATGAGACATCCCAGAAAAAAAGGAATTGTTTTACAGATGAAGGCTCTGACCCTCCTCATCTTTTCTGACTGTTTTTGACTAGTTTTTAATTTGGCTAGGGTCACTGTCACTACTGGTACCTTGAGTTGATACCTGGTCCCTACAGAGGTTGAACAGGCAGTCCAAGCTCTCCAGGATGGCACATCAATACATGCTATTGCCAGAAGGTTTGTTGTGTCTCTTAGCACAGTCTCAAGAGCATGGAGGAGATCCCAGGAGACAGGCAGTTACTCTAAGAGAGCTGGACAAATGCTGCTCAAATGGGATTGTTGGGTTTTCTATATAATGCTTTACACAATTACACTTTGTAAGGTCTTAAACTTTACCCTGTAAAAGGCCTCGAGATCACTTCTGTTGTGATTTGGCGCTACACAAATAAACTGAATTGAACCGAATTGAATCAATATTTGACATTGCCAGAAGGTTTGCTGTGCCTTCCCGCACAGTCTCAAGAACATGGAGGAGATTCCAGGAGACATGCAGTTACTCTGGGAGAGCTGGACAGGGCTGTAGAAAGTCCCTAACCCATCAGCCGGACTGGTATATATATAGGAAAAACGGGGTGAGCTCTGCCAGAGCCCTACAAAATGACAGCAGACCACTAGTGCGAATGTCTCTGACGATGACCTCTGACCCTGACTTGAGGGTTGATTGAGGGCCAGACGTCCTCTAGCGGGCCCTGTGCTCACTGCCTGCCATCATGGAGCTCGATTGGCATAGAATCCCACGATTAGCCGGTCTGCCACTGTTTCCATATGCTTTTCACATATAAGAGCAGGTTCACCCTGACCACATGGGGCAGACATGAAATGATTTGGAGAAGCCATAGAGAATGTATAAGAGATGAGATAAGTTAAAAACATACAATAACACTTTATTGATTCCCCGAAGGGGAAGCAGCAGAGTCATACTGACATTAAAGGTTAAAAACAACAGAGCTAATCTAGATTAAGTCTAAAATATAGTAAAAACAATACAAAGTAGATCAATAACATAATAATAATAGACAAAGCAGATAACAAGTTTATTAAGCAGATAAGTTTATCCAGGTTACTTGAGTTTACTGGAAGCAATGGAGACCGAGAAGTCAGGTGGCAGCAGGGCCTTATTTGTCTTTTCAATCAGCATTGAATTGTCACCATTGCATGTCATTAACGTTGTGTCTTCTCTCCTATAGTTGTGCTTCCTCCTCCCTGTCTCCCTCTCTCTGTACTCATCTGCAGATATCCTCGACCCTGGAGCTGTATATCTGCCAGTGTTTTTGCTGATTGTTGTTGATTTTTGCTGCCTGCTTTTCTTTTCTCTCTCCTCTGTCTGTTCTCCCCAACCAGTTGAGGCAGATGGCCACCTACCCTTGAAGTTTCTTCCTCTAAAGGTAGTTTTTCCTCTCCAGTGTCCCCTAGTGCTTGCTCAAGTGGGGTTGTTGGGTTTTCTGTATAATATCATTTCTATATAATTCTGTATACAGTACTATTTTGTAAGGTCTTAAACACTTATTCACTTATAAACACAATTGAATTCCTTCAGCCATTTCCAGTCTGGTCCACGATCAGCATGAATGACTCCTCCAAGCAGCTTTTCTCAGCGCTTCTCTCCTGCTCTACACCTCCACCTACTCAGCTCCTGGTGGATCAGACCTAGCTTATATCTAGTAGCTAATAGCAGGCTAGCTGTTGCATTATACAAACAATGCTGTACCCATTATAACAGGTGCTTCCTGACAAGGTAATCAAAAGTTATCTCACAAAGGCAGGAGATCGGAAAGATCCCAGTAAGTGTTCTTCTGCCCATACATCTGAACAAATATAAGATCACATAAATGTATAATTTAGAAACTCAACCCATAAATACAAGACAATACAAGACCTGATCTGGCCCATATCATGAACCAAATATAGGCCCAGGCCCTTCACAAGTCTTTGCAAATATTCTGCATCTTCATCTTTGGTGAGCTTTGGTGCTATTGACCAACGGCACACCATTGTGAGCAGATGAAGTGGCTGTAGTGTATTAGCTGTGTTTAACGATGTTTAACCACAGTTGAGGAGCTGGACTTAAGCTCCTTCAGGCTGCACATAGGCTGCACATGCACTCCTGGCTCTTTCATTTGTACTTTTACATAGTATTTATAAGCTTGTTTTCATCTGGTTCTCTGTTCACCTTAAACAGGAGTTGAATCAGCCATTCTAGTTATTTTAAGTCCAGATTCACACAATGCATAGATAAAGTGCATATCTTGACTCCTATGTGTCATACAGTTATCTGTACACTTAAGCATGTTTTGGGCTGGTTAGGAAGAATTGCAAGATGTTTAAAGAACACAGACCCTGTTTGCATTAGGTTTTGTGTTGAATGAGGATCAACTATGTAGTCTGACATAAAATTGAACTGTCAACATGTCTGCAGGCTGACCATATCTAGAGTACTTTTGGACTGGGAATGGGGAGGACATGTTGGGATAGCATGTTGGACTGGCAGTGGAAATTGCTTGGTCTGGAGTGCTCTAACCAAAACAACCACTACATCCTGAACTGATGACATATTTTCCTGCAACATCCTATAATGCATCCATTGCCAGGGATGTTTTATAATACAAAACATGAGTTCAAAATGTTTCCTAATCCCAATTATCACATCAACATTGAAAATATCATATGTTTAAAGTTCTCCTAAACTAGAGGTTACTGTTGAGTTCAGCTATGCTAGAAATTAAGTCACCTAAAATGATAGACTATGGACACTATAAGGTTAGTTCTGTTTAAAGTGGAGAGGAAATGCTGCATCATTATCACCGCATTTCATCTGTGAAGATGAAAGCAGGATCACAGAAGGAGATCAACATGGTTACTGTGGAGTTGCTGGGGTTTTCCTTTCACCTCTGACAGATGGGTGGCCTACAGGGAGCACATGTGAAGGGGTCCTAAGTGCTGACTGTGCACCCACTGCTTCCTTCCTCTGGCTGCCTCCACACACATACACACACACACACACACACACACACACACACACACACACACACACACACACACACACACACACACACACACACACACACACACACACACCTCTATCTTTCACCCTTGTTGTACCAGTCATTGAATTCCAACCTGACAACATCCCAATGCAGCAGTTATGTTAGCCAGTGGATTGTGTGTGTAGCTGAATATGCTTTATTCTTCATCTTTGTGAATAGATTCCATTCATAGAGTTGAAAAAGTACTTTCACACAAGTACTGGATATATCTGCACTATTGTATTTTAAATGTGACATCAGCACCTAATGCTAGAGACTGTTCTGTACATATATTTTAGTTGAATTTTGCTGCTATTACATTAAGAAGTCTCCAAGAGAAGTTTCTGTAGTTCAAATGTAAGGGTAAGGATCATTTATGGGCATTAAGGTTGGAAGAGTTGTTGTTGCATATATCCCACAGCCAGTAAAATGACCATCTAGCTCATGCACAAAAAAGCTGTCCACATGGAAACTGGTCAGACTGATGGATAGATGCAAATTTCAGCTTTTGCCTAAGATGTCAGTTTACTATGATGTTCCCTTCTTGGACTAGCTTTTCAGTAATCTTTGTAGTGGCACAATGAAAATTCCTGGTAACTGTAGTTAGGCTTGCTAAATCCAGATGTATCCACTTAAATGTGTTTGATGCATAAAAAAGGCTAATCTAATAAAAATTAATCTTCATCCATCCATTTCTACACCTGCTTCTCCTTTTCATGTCTGTGGGTGGTTAGAGCTCAGTGTCTAATGACTGCCAGTCAAACACTGGGAAACAGAAACAGACCAACACATTTCCACCTACAGACAGGAGAGATTCCAGCTTACCCAAACTGGACTGTGGGTGGAAACCCACACAGGCACAGAGAGAACGTGCACCTCCACACAGAAAAGCCCCAACTGACCATGAGGAGTTCAAACCACATGTTTGGTGAGTCTACAGCAAGTCTTAATACAAGTGCAAAAGGAGTCTTTGTGGTACTATTCTTGAGTATTAACATTTTCTTTTATTTTCTTTTATTTCATGTCAAGGGAAAATACTGTAATTTGTCCTGCACCACATTTATCTCACAGCTTTAATTACTAGTGAATTTTCAGATTCATATCAATTATATAAAATAAAACATATATAAGCGGTGGGGTGGTTAGTGCTACTGGGGCCTTCTGAGTTTGCATGTTCTCCTCCTCAAACTAAAATGTATACATGCATTTCTTTAAAAATGTAATAGCTGAGCAGAGCAGAACCTCCACATTAATTGGTGAATCTAAATGACCTGTGACACTAAACACCTGATATGGTCCTGAAAACTACCACTGGGGTTGCACAAGCCAGTGCAATTAGGGTGCCAGTTCCAAGCCTGGTACTAAAAATTGGGGAGGCCATCAGAAAGGGCATCCAGCATAAAAATCTGTGCCAAATGTGCATGCTGACCATAATCCACTGTGGCCACTTCGACCATGATTTAAATAACAAGAAAGAAGTAATTTACGTTTTGCCCAAGTAACATTTTGAATGAACAAAAATTACTTTTACTTAACAGGATTTGTACACTAGTAAATCAAAGATTTTAGTACTTCTACCAATACTTATGCTAATATTAGCATTTTAATAACCTGACAATCGATGTATCAGGCTACTCAGAAGAAAAAAAACAGGTTTCTGGTAACCGGGGAATGAGTTTATGCACACAAGAAACCTGCTTACCAAAAAATCTGAGTATACATACAGCAGAAAGTCGACCGTAACCTGTAAAAATTATTCATTTTTTTGTTTACTTTAGGGCTTTTAAAGGACTGACTGGCAATGTATTGTGATTTTGACCAATTTAAATGATTTATCATCACCTTTTTTTTTTTGTATGCTAACATTAACTATGTAGGATGAAACACAAAAGTACAAGTGTGCTTGAAATGTTGTCAATGTAATGGCCAAGTTTTAACAACAATATATTAATAGTTAAATTGCTACAATTTGTTGTTAATCTAATCAAATAAGAACATTCACTCATGGCCTGATGTTTCTGTTCAGACCAAGTGCAGGACCAACAAAAATTCAATTGCTAAACCTTAGCTGCTATAATGGTATTACTGAAATGTATATTTCTACTCATAATTAATTATGGCAATCATATTCTAAGTATTCTAAACACTCAATATGTCAGGGCTGTGTCTATATAGTAGTGGTTTCTATTAGAATCTGTCAATTTACACACTGAGGAGACCAGAAGACATGTATGTAGACTTATTGTAACTAAACCAGAACTGTGGACAGTAAGCTTAAAAACCATGAATGCATGGGAATTCCAAAACATTCAAGATATCAAGTGCACAGGAGTCTTTTGACAGCACCTGACACACACACACACACACACATAAAATTAAGTTATGGAGCATATTGCAGTAATGCATACTGTAGCTTTAACTTCTTCCTTATCATGTGAATAATAGTGCTGTTGTTGTGACCAAAAAACTGCATCTCCCCTTTTTTTGTTTGCATTTAGCCCGTCTTTCTAACTAAAGGCTTTGTTGATGATGAAGCAGATTCAGTGGGACAAAGTAATGTTTTTCCACAGTCTTGCTCCGTGCTGTCCTTGCACTCATTATTAGATGTCAGGAATGAAGTTTGTTACACACTTTTTAAAAAGCTCTATTAAGAAAATTTCCTCCACCGCAGTACACCACAGTACAAACAGTTGTCACAAGTTCTTAATTATAACAACACCATCACAGTTTAAAATCTAATAATAATGTTAAATAATGTTAAACTGACCAGGTTCAGTTTAACTTCTGATGTTGTGAACTTTTTTCAAAATAAGAATAATGTGAGCGATACTACGAATCACACAATACCTTAATTTACAAAACAAACAAAAAAACAAACAAAAAGCATTTCATACATTATACATACATATACATGAATGGATATTTTAATATATTTTGTTTTTTGTGTGTATTAAAATAATATAATTGCTTGTGAGAAAAAAGTAGGATTTAAAAAATTATATATAAAACTTAAGATATGACTAGGAACCTTTTCATTACACACTACAATACAAATACATACTGTATGTTGAAAATGAGAAATACAAGCTTTTATTTATTTATTTTTTATTATTTTGAATTTGATGCCATTGTCTAAAACAAAAAAAAAATAAAAAAAGAAAGAAAAGAAAAGAAGGAAAAAAATACAAAAGTTTAGTGCCTTTTTATTTAATTCTCACTTCATAATGCACCAGTGTTCAGAGTTTTTAAGAGGGTGACAAGTCTGAACTGCAGACTACAAATTTATATACAGGCCAGTTTAGCTCTTAAACTCTTTTACTACTGAGCAATGCTATAGCTGATTCTTGTGCTAGAGAGGCGCTGCTGCCCTCAAAAGACAAAAACCTTTAAGAATAAATAAAATAAGCTCTGGTGGCAACAATATATTCACTGAAAAATGTTAGCGAATAAACATATGTTCCCTGGGTGGCAACATATGTTTCTCCAAGACCTGTATATCTTTTAGCTTTTACATTGGCTCACAAATGTACAAGTTACCTTTGCAGTGTGCATTGATACTATGACAGATGCCGACTTTTGAAGTGTACACCAATAGCCCAAAAATACACAATATCCATGTTTCCCCAAAATAATTTAATTTATTACATTTAAAAAGGACAGTTTTTCACTTTACTACAGTTTACCTTAAATGATTATGGGTGATGAACCTTTGGTCTCGTTTCTAATGTATGTTTTTTTCTTTGCATGGTAGAGTTTTAGAGCTTTAGAGTTTTGTGAATGCAGTGACAAACCACTTTCAGTGAAAGTGGTTTACAGATGTGTCCAGAGCCCATGCAATGATTTCCACTACAGAATCATGCCTGTTTTTAATGCAGTGCCATCTGATGGCCTAGTTTTTAGAGACTTTCCCAGTCTTCCACTATATTCAACATAGTGTAGCCAAATGTTTTTTGGAAACAGAAATGTATTTATTTGAAGCACTTTGAGGTGTCACGGCTGAGTAATGAAGAAAGAAAACAGGAGATTGGGCCAGGAGGAAGTAGGAGTATCTGTCTCCCTTTCAATAGGTCTCCACAATGACTAAAAATGAATGCAGGATGCCACTCTGCTGCTCTTTTATATTGTCACAAAGTTCATTAATTCTAATCCTTGCAAACAATGAAGAGGTATCAGCTACAGACAATATACATTAAAGAATCAATACAGTGGGTGTATGGGAATAAAAAGCAGTGAATCTCATAGGAAAAATGACAAAGTGATATGAAAACTTATCAAAATGGTAATTAAGTCCATTACACAGAGCAAATGCAGTTCTTTCTTTCTTATAAGGGCTAAAAAACACAGCAAATGTCTGAAGGGACAATTCAACCATGAAATTAGCATGTTTTAGTGGGATCAGCATTTTCTGACAGGCAGACAATAGGATGACAAGTAAAGTTGTAGCTCTAAAAAAAAAAAAAAAAAACTGTCATTTGTGATTTTTGCATAGATCTTTGTTGACATTCCACATTAGATTTAAATTCAAAATGTGTATAATAAAAGCTGTGAGATAAACACAAAGCAATGTTCTTCTGAAATGTTTTGATGTGCTGGTAAAAGCCTCAAGAGAATTCACAGGATGATTTAAAGATATGACCAGCTAGAAGGAGCATACCCAAAATGAGTTCTACAATAAATCAATAGAAAAATGAAGACAAAGCAGGCAGAGTTTGGTGTGGAGGACAACAGCCCACAGCTTCTACATGTAAGTTAAATCGAAGCATTTAAACTGCCAGAACACCATAGTGAGGATACGATGGTGGTTGTGTTCCGCCTGGTGTCACCTGACACATGCTGTTACAGTTCTCTGAGTCAAATCCAAACATGACTGTTGGGTTTTAGTGCTGTTATGTTTAGCCTTATTACAAATGAGCCAGACTTTGTGCATGTCAATCATATTGACTGACAGGTAACTCATCCACTGGACAGTTTAGGTGACTTTACATTTTGAGACACCAGAGCTACATAGACCCACAGGGGGGATCAAAATCACTCCATTTTCTTCACCTGACAGCAAATCATGTTGCACTTAACTCTGATCCTATGCTTTGTCATGTCTGGTGGTCTGACTGGCTCTGAGAGCTGAACTGTCATAAAAAACAGATACTCTACTCTTTATCAATTTCATTAGCGTCAAATTCCATTTCCACTTTTATCTCTAATGCTATAATGTATCATACTATACAAGTATAATACAATACTAGTAACTTACCGTTTTAAAAAAAAAATTAGTATAGTATCATACATACTACTGTAAGCTGTTGAAATCATATAAAAATCTGTATGTTTTGACAGAAAACATTTCTGTATGATCCAAAACCTTTGAACACTATGTGTTTTCCTATTAAAGAAACAATCTGATAGACTGACACCACTCGTTTGAAAGTGGTACTGCAGTCTAAATTAAAATACTAGACAGGGTTGTTTCTCCCCACCTGTCTCCTAGCACTTGAAACTCATATGAGTTTCCAGATAGAGGAAGCTGCATGTACACAAGCGACATTGAAATGAGCAAAACAGGTTTTGAGTGCCACAGCCAAAGCTAAGCCTGCTATGCAGAAAACATGCGCTGACCTCTGTGAAAGTAAATGGTCTGCACTTATATAGCGCTTTTCTACCTCGCTGGTACTTTACACTGCGTCTCATTCACCGATTCACACACACATTCACTCACCGGGGGCAACTAGGGGTTCAGTATCTTGCCCAAGGACACTTCGGCATGTGACGTGGCAGCCGGAATTCGAACCACCAATCCTGTGAATGGCAGTCAACTGCTCTACCTATTGAGCCACAGCCACCCCAAAAGTGAAGGTACACTTTCCTTCCCAAGCTCCAGCTTTTCCAGCAGTTGATGCAGTTATTGCAAGCAAACAATATGCAAGTTTTATTCACTTTGATCTATTTTAAGTCCATCTGTCCCAAAACTGCTTTTTATTGGATCCAGAGATAAACACCTGGAAATAAAAGCTTAAATGTTAATCTTTTGTCTCATGTTCAGCTTTTGATGTCAAACCCAAATGTTTTCAGTCTACAAAAAAAAAAAGTAAAGGAATTGACTTAACTGTTCCTGTTCCTATACTTTTTACTATACTGTATTTTCCGCACTATAAAGGCGCACCTTTAATGAATGGCCTACTTTAAAACTTTTTCATATATAAGGCGCACCGCATTATAAGGGGCATAGAATAGACGCTACAGTAGAGGCTGGGGTTACATTATGCAACATTAGATGAAGCTGCGCTAAAGAGAATGTCAACAAAACAGTGTGTCAGGAGTTAGTAGGACGAATAATAAGGCCGAAGCAATCTACTCAGTTCAGTGCACACAAACAAAACTACAGCGCAAGAATCAGCTGAGCAGTCTTTTCTTTAGAAGAGTCAATATTAATACCTGGTGAAATCAAAGTCCTTGAAACATAGATAATCCAAATCCAATAGGAAATCCAAAATAATCCAACGAAAACCTCAGCATTCAACAAAACACAAACCGGGAAAAAGTATCACAGTCCATACTCCAAAGCAATAATCCATGTAGCAGAATCCTCAGCCATCCAGTACTTTAAGTCCTCCACACTAGTTTGTCATGAGTTTGTCCGGTGCACAACAGGTGCAATCAATCGGTTTAACGAATGTCAAGCTGCTTGCATGAACACCATTCCGCCCGGAAACGGGACCTTCAAAATAAGAGGTTAGCCTGAAAGGTAGTCGCTGGATCCTCACACAGAGAGGTCAGTCAGACTTTACTAATAGATTGCCATCATGCCTTTCAATTCAAGTGATAAATGAATAACAATACGTTTTGACAAAGGCAGCTAAAAAGTATTATAGTATTGTTCTTAAAAATGTATCAGAGTGAGAGTTGTGTATTTTAGTTGATCTTTGTTAAGATAATGAGTTGCAGAGTGAGCGCTCTTTCCACCCTCTGTTCAATAGTACAGCTTTGACGTATTTGCTAGTTTCCACAGTAAAACAAACTGGTTCATGTCTATGCTGAGTGTGCTTTATACGTTTGTGCCTTGGAAAGCATTTGTCTTTGTAAGTATTAACATGTTATTCACATGTCATTAGAAGTATGTTAGTTGTTACCTGTTGCATGTGATAAATTACATGTGGGTGTTATTGTAATTAGCTTCATTCAAGTCAGGCTAGCGTGTGCGAGTGTAACATACGAAATGTGTAACGATGTGTATTATTTGTTAATTTAGTTTCTTTCTGTTACATAAAGAATAGATAGGAGTTTGTCCTCCAACTGTAGCCATCTCACTTTGTTCCCTCGGAAACTCTGTTTAGTCTTCTTTACTTAACCGTCTTGTTGCTGCCTCCACTTCCGCACCATTGATTCGTTAATGTTAAACATCTATTCCCGTCTTCTACTGCGTGACTGACTCAATATTGAGGCGCACCGGATTATAAGGCGCACTGTTGGCTTTTGAGAAAATTGAAGGCTTTTAGGTGCGCCTTATAGTGCGGAAAATAGGGTACATTTCAGTGCACTTAACATCATATGTTTCTTAAGCAGTAAAAAAACACAAGTCCTTGTCCAATGTCAGCACTCACAAAGCAGCAGGACAAAACAGATGAGAAATGTCTTTGCAAAAATCAAGATTAAAGAAACTTTATTAATCCCAGAGGGAAATTGTTTTGCCGCATTACAGTTGTTCTCAACACAGACAGAGAGAAAGGGAACCACAACCAGGAAAGATCCAACACCAACATAAATACACAAAACCAATAACATCAATACAGAAAAACTCAATATATATACAGAATATGTGAGAATATGTGAAAATGGAAATTGTCAGTTCCCCCACACCTTACAGAGAGGGGAGGAATTGGACAGGTTGATGAGCACAGGTAGAAAGGATCTCCTCCTGGCGCTCTCTGAAGCACTTAATGTTGATCAGTCTCTGACTGAACATGCTCCTCTGTCCAGCAACACACTGTGCAGTGGGTGGGAGGGATTGTCCAGGATTGAGAGGAGTTTGAACAGCATCCTCCTCTCAGCCACAACATGTGGAGAGTCCAGCTCCACCCACAGAACCGAGCCAGCCCTCCTAATCAGTTTGTTTAGTCTGTTAGTGTCAGCCACCTTCATGTTGCTGCCCCAGCAGACCCCAGCATAAAAGATGGAGTAGATGTATGATGGCGTCATCCACTCCAACTTAGGGTTGATGGGCAAACTGGAGGGGGTCAAGTGAGGGTTTGACCAGAGGTCCGAGGGACTCCAGGATCAGCCTCTCAAAAGCCTTTATAATATGTGAGGTCAGCACCACGGGTCTGAAGTCATTGAAGACACTGGGATGCTGCGTCTTATTCACGGAAACCAGGCACGACTTTTTCTACCCAAGAGGAATTCTCTCCAGATGCAGACTGAGGTTGAAAATGTGTTGAAGAACATCACATTGCTGGGGAGCACAGGCTTTCAGCACCCTTGGACTGACTCCATCTGGACCTGTGGCCTTTGTGGGGTGAAGCCCGTTCAACTCTCTTCTCACCTGACATCAACATCTCTCTGGCTCAGCCAAGATTACTCACATGATTCAAGCTCAACCACTATAATCCTAGTGTTCTTGTTTGCCATCTGAATGCTTATCACCACATAGCATTATCATGATGGGATATTTTGAAAGAACATGACGTCCGGCCTCTGGCTTTGTCCAGCCCCTGCCTTGCCCTGTGTTTTTGGTTTCTGCTTTACCTTGCGAGTTTTTGTGAGTTTCTTCCTGCCTCTGTAGAAGCGATTTTCTGTTGTTACTTTTCCAGTTTATCACTATGCTTTATGTTGTTCACTTTGTTCTTTAACACTCTAGTTTTGGTTGTTACTTTGTTTCTCTGTGCCTCGCTATGTTTTCCGGTTGTTTTCTGTTGTTACTTTGTCATTACTTTCGTTTGCTACTTTGTACTTTGTGCGTTTTGCTTCATACCTTATAACATTAACTATTTTTCATTTAACCTACTTGTGTCTGGTATTATAGTTGGGTCCTTTAAAACAAGAATTCTGACAGGAAATGGAGAAAACAGCCAGACACACATGTGGTCACTTTCCAGCAACAAAGCGTGACATCTGCAAATATCGGCAAAGTGATGCTAATTATTTACAATTTAATTCTGGACACTTAGTTTATTTTGTGTTTTAGTTTGACCTTTGACTTCTGGGCTCTTTGCTTGTTGTATAGTTGTGTTCCAACTTAAATTTATTTTGGGTGGTTTGCTCTCTTATCTACCTTACCACACACACCCACACTTCAACTGGCTCTCAGTGTTCCAAGTTTGTACAAAAAGATCTGTTTGAGACTTGTTGGAATCTTAAGCCTCCTGCCTTGCCCTCACAATCCTCTGTCATGCTTGCGTCACCTGTTACCTTCCTTTCTCCCATGTAGCAAAGATTTCATCATCTGTACTGTGTGTTTATTAACCTTGAATAGTATGGGATGTATGGTGAGGAGATTAGTGCATAATGAAGCACTCACTGATTACTGTTCTTGCAGAAATATTATCTGAAGCATCCTCTACCAACAAAGTACTTTATTCGTCATTGCATTATTATTTCACTCGTGTTAAATTTTGGCACAGTAATTATTTCAATGAGACTCATTTGAATCCCCACAATTGTACCTGGAGAATTGATCCTCCTTTGGTTAACATTCAAGACAAAGTCTTAAAGAAAAAGGAAGGGTGATCTAGTTTCCCTGGAGTAGCTTTGTCACAGTTCTAGTAAAAGGTTGAATATCGACCCTGAAGTTACCTCACCATGTCCTTGTTTGGTCGACAAGTAACAAAAGTAACACAAATTTTGTTTGCACTGCTTCACTTTAGGAGACAGGAATGTGACTAACATCACTGTAATTAATAGAAAGTGTTAACAGTCAAGACACTGATTCAACATTAAGAAAATTTACATTTTAAGCTGCTATGTAATGATGCGGACATTTGACTAAAGATTGTTAAAAACATCACACAACACATCAGGTATAAACATTTATGAACCCAGTGCACTCAAAAGACTTGAAGGTAATCTTATCTATGGCAGTTATTACAACTAATCATTACAGCTCAATAACTTACCAGCCAATATATTTTAAGAATGATGAAAATGGATGGTAGCCAGTCTTCTGGCCAGCTCTTGATGATTTTTAGGATGCAGTCAGGTGACAGCTTACTGGGAAAGCTCTGATCTTTTAGATTGAATATTGTGTAGAACACACAGAGCTTGATCTACTAAAGCTTTGTGTGTACTAAAATGTCCAAACATGATATCTCCTGCAGAAAATGGCACAATGAAAAAGATCTGCTAAGATTGCACACACTTAGGACTGCGTCTTTCAGAAGCAATAAAATAGTGCTTTAATATAGCACACTGAATTGATTTTGCACCTTTGCCTTATAAGTATGCAAAGTGGATGTTTTCTAAGTGAGCAAAATTCAGACAGGAGAAAATGCAAATACATAAATTGAGCAGACACAAAGGGATTTATCAAGCCTGGAAGTTAAGAGCTGTGATTGCATACCTAGTTATGAATCTTGAACTATTTCCAGTTTTCTGGTGCATAAATTGGTCATACGGTGTAATATGATCTGATCTTCACCAAAGTCAAAAGTATCAACAAACACAATATTTCTAACCTGATAAAACATAATTCCTGACATCTCAGAGTGGAGTTTAGGGCGCAGAGATGCAGTCTTACACACTTCTCTGCAGTTTCCTTACACCCGTCTCAAAAACATACAGTGTTGAAATTGATCATTTATTAGTTTTTCCTCAAAATCCTGTTAATTCTCACCATTTATTTATACACATTTGAATTTACTCTACTGAAATTACTTCCACTACAGTAGATGCTTATGTGAAAACACTGTTTTGACAAATTTAAGTAACTAATTCCATCTTTTATTTCAGGGCCATGTACCAACATAGAGGGGGGCAATCAACTTAACTGTGCTCTAGTACAAGTCAATTATCTTGTTGATAATACTGAAACCTCACTACGAATGATACTAGATACTGTTGCCCCTGTCAAAATGAAAACAGTAATTAAGAGGAAGCTAGCCTCTGGTACAATTCACATATCCATTGCTTAGAGCAGACGTCACATAAACTTGAATGGAGGCGGCATTCCACTAATTTAGATTAATCTTGCCTTGCCTAGTAATACAGTTTCTTAATATATAAAAAAATCCCTCCACAATGCTAGAACCACATATTATTCAATAACAACCCCAGGTTTCTTTTCAGCACTGTATCCAGGATGGCAAAGAGTCATACCTCTGTTGAGCCTAGCATTGCCTTAACTCTTGCCTTTGTACTAACGACTTCATGTAATTCTTTACATATAGAATCATAACAATTAGAAAAGCAAAGATCAAATCCACCCTGCAACTGGCATGGATAGATTTGCATGTGCAACAGCTCTAGATTCATTTGTAAGACATCACTTGTACTTTCACTGCTTATTCCACATCAAATAAGCTAATTTCCAATAGTTAATTAATCTAAACAAGGAGTAGGCAACCCTGTTCCTAGAAATCCATGGTCCTGCTTGTTTTCAACTATCTCTGTTCTTTTCAGTGCTGATTACCTGGATCAGGTGTGTTTAGCCAATCAGAAGCAGTAAGTGCAGAGATGGTTGGAAAACAAGCAGGGCTGCAGCTCTCTAGGACCGTGGTTGCCTACCCCTGATCTAAACCATCAATATGTCTCTTACACCCCATTCTGATTAGACTGCTCAAAAGACGTTTCACCTTTGATCCGCACGTCCATACTAGATCAGATTTATACATTATTTACTAATGCATCACAGGCTTTTAAGGTTTCTGTAGTAAAACCTCTACTCAAAAGGCCCAGGGGCTCAAGGCTTACAGACAATTTGCCAAATTTGCCATACAAATACAATATCCATACTGCTTTAGCTGTCCAAAATCCTTGATAAAGTAGTTTTAAACCAATTATGTGACCATTTTTGCAAGAATAACCTGTGTTAGAGTACATCATAGTACAGAAAAACTGCCAACCGAGGTCACTAACAATCTTCTCTTATCGTCAGACAGCTGACTTCTCTCCATACTTGCCTTGTTAGATCTTAGTGCTTCGCATAACATTATACAGTAGATCACAATTTTATTATGCAGATTGGGACATGTCATTGGGAACAGCACTGGGCTGGTTTAAATCTTATCTAGCATACAGATTCCAGTTTGTGCATGTTGATAATGAGTCTTCCATGCACACAAGATTTAACTATGGAGTTCCACAAGGTTCTGTGCATGGACCAATTCCTTCCACTTTAACTTTATATATGTCCCTGTTAGGCAATATCTTTAGGAAATTTCCATTGCTATGCAAATTATACCCAGCTATATTTATCTATGAAACCAGAAGAAACTAATCAGTCAAACTTCAAGCATCCTTAAAAAACAAAAGCCTGCATCTCCTATAATTTTCTAATTTTCCTAAATTCAGACAAGACAGAGGTTTTTAGGACCAAACTAAATAACCTCTAAGACATGATGTCTAACCATGTTGTTACCTTAGATGACATAGGATTGACCTCAATTAATACTGTGAGGAATCTCTGACTTATCCTTTACTAGAATATTTGCTTCACATCATACATAAAAGAAATCTCTAGAAGTTCCTTCTTCTACCTGAGGACTATTATACTATAAAATTAGGAGAATCTTGTCTTAAAGTAATGCTAAAAGTAGTCCATACATTTCTTACTTCTAGACTGTACTATTGAAATTGACTATTTTTAGGATGTCGTAATAATTCCTCCCAAAAAGCGTCAGGTTAATCCAAAATGCTGCAGCCATAGTTCTGACTGGAATTAGCAAGAGAGCTCATATTTCTCCTATGTTAGCTTCTCTCCATTGGCTCCATGTAAAATCCAGAATAGAATTTAAAATCCTTCTTTATACTCACATATAAAGCACTTAATAATCAAGCTCCAATATATCTTCAATTTCTTAATTTATCTTTCCAAATGTAGAATGGGAGACAGAGCCTTTAGCTTTCAAGCTCCTTTCCTGTGGAACCAGCTCCCTGTTCAGGTTTGGGAGGCAGCCACCCTCTCCACACATAGGACAAGACTTAAGACTTGAGCTCCTCTCCTTTCCCCTCTGCCAATCTCCTCTCCTCTATCCATTCAAATGCCATAATTGCATGTCAATAAATCTTTGTCTTCGCTCTCCCATAGTTCTGCTCCCCCCTCTGTCTCCCTCTCTCTGTACCTTTTTGCAGGTATCCTCTGTCTCAGAGCTGTATATTTCCAGAGTGCATTTATTGCCCCTACAAACCTTCCCAGTGTCTTTTGGTTGCCTGCTGTTCTTTTTCTTCTCTTCTTCCACTCACCCAAACCAGAGGCAGATGGCCACCCATCCATTTCTGTAAGTATTTTTCTTCCATGGGATTGTTGGGTTTTCTGTATAATTCTGTATACAGTTATATTTTGTAAAGTCTTAAACCTTACACTGTAAAGTGCCTTGAGATAACTTTTTTGCGAGTTGGTGGTATAAAAATAAAATGTAAGTACAAAATTATTTCCAAACATCAGTCTCATCACATTATTAAAAGGTGTAAGTGTGGACTTACAGTTACAATATGGACCAGCTCCCTCTCTGTTAAGAACTTAAACTATATATATATATATATATATATATATATATATATATATATATATATATATATATATATATATATATATATATATACATATATATATACATATATACAATACTTTACAATACAATACTTTATTGTTTTCATAGTTGAATATGCTGACAACAAAATCAAACAAAAATTATCAATGGAAACTAAATGTATTAATCCATGGAGGTCTGGATTTGGAGTCACACTCAAAACTGAAGTGGAAAAACACACTACAGGCTGATCCAACTTTGATGTAATGTCCTTAAAACAAGTCAAAATGAGGCTCAGTAGTGTGTGTGTGGCCTCCACGTGCCTGTATGACCTCCCTACAATGCCTAGGCATGCTCCTGATGAGGTTGTGGTGGTCTCCTGAGGGATCTCCTCCCAGACCTGGACTAAAGCCTCCACCAACTCCTGGACAGTCTGTGGTGCAATGTGGCGTTGGTGGATGGAGCGAGACATGATGTCTCAGATGTGTTCAATTGGATTCAGGTCTAGGGGAACAGGCGGGTTAGTCCATAGCATCAATGCCTTTGTCTTGCAGGAACTGCTGATACACTCCAGCTACATGAGGTCTAGCGTTGTCTTGCATTAGGAGGAACCCAAAGCCCACCGCACCGGCATGTGGTCTCACAAGGGTTCTGAGGATCTCATCTCGCTACTTAGGGCTGTGCGGCCCTCCAAAGTTCCACCCCACACCATTACTGAACCACTGCCAAACCAGTCATGCTGGAGGATGTTGCAGGTATCAGAATGTTCTCCAGGGTGTCTCCAGACTCTGTCACGTCAGTCATGTGCTCAGTGTGAACCTGCCTTCATCTGTGAAGAGCACAGGGTGAATGTGGTGAATGTGCCAATCTTGGTGTTCTCTGGCAAATGCCAAACGTCCTGCACGGTGTTGGGCTGTAAGCACAACCCCCACCTGTGGATACATACCACCCTAATGGAGTCTGTTTCTGACTGTTTGAGCAGACAAATGCACATTTGTGGCCTGCTGGAGGTCATTTTGCAGGGCTCTGGCAGTGCTCCTCCTGTTCCTCCTTGCACAAAGGTGGAGGTAGCAGTCCTGCTGATGGGTGGTTGCTCTCCTACGGCCTCCTCCACGTCTCCTGATGTACCGGCCTGTCTCCTGGTAGCGCCTCCGTGCTCTGGACACTACGGGACAGCACCGCTAGCATTCAAAAGTGACCAAAACATCAGCCAGAAAGCATAGGAACTGAGAAGTGATCTGTGGTCACTACCTGCAGAACCACTCCTTTATTGCCTATAATTTCCACCTGTTGTCTATTCCATTTGCACAACAGCATGTGAAACTTATTGTCAATCAGTGTGGCTTCCTAGATGGGCAGTTTGATTACTCAGAAGTGTGAGTGACTTGGAGTTACATTGTGTTGTTTAAGTGTTCCCTTTATTCTATTGAGCAGTGTATATATTATGCTTATATGCTTATGTTGTTTTAAGTTTATGACACACCAAGCCAACAGTTGAAAATCATTGAACATCTGTTGCCCTAGTTTTTGCCCCCTGCATTTCAGGTGATTCCTTATTCTTGTTGCTATGAGGTGACAGTGCTAACCATCATGTCACTCACGACTGACCAGCTGAACTAAATTATAAAGCTGTAAGAGAGTTACCAGAGTTCAACATCTTATCTTGTCATACAAAACATTATACCATAGAAATGTCAGTAACACTATTCAGATGTTAGGAGTTTGGTTCAGAACTTGGTGATCTTCAAAAGAATCATGGGTTAAGTAATAGCTTGATGCCTTTGTCCACAGAGTTATACAGCAGTGAGGGACAGTCAATCAGATCAGTAATCATCATGTTTGCCTAATGTTTTCACTCCTCTGGTTTACAGACTACCAGGCACCGGACAAGCTGGCACTCTGGCCTCTGGCCTCAAGAGACATGTGGTGTAATGTGCTGGCACTGCAAAGTCAATAGACTGTAATCCATTAGACAATAAGTACAGATAGCGTATCTGCTACCAGTTTTACACATCAGGGTCAATTTTCTTGTAAATGGAAAACATGTCTGAGACAATAGCTCTTTATCTCAGTTTGATCTTAGAGACTGAAAATTTATCACAGTATTTCTATTTTATTCCAAGACAGCATTGACACGCCAAAGAACTTGACAAAGTGCCAGTCATCTGACACTCCCTGGAATCGGCATGTGCTGATTTTTCTCAAGTAAACAAAGCAGGGAAAAAAGAGGGAATGAATATTAAAATTGCTAAAAATTAATTCTTCAGGTCGCAAAAATGAGTTCAAATAAATGCTAATGATACTTTGTGCAGGGTAGCAAAACCCAAGCCAATATGCTTAAACAGAGTAAAATGCTCAGAAGAACTGATGGCACTTGTCTTACAATAAGCTCATCGTCAACAGTATATATTATTGTATACTACTACTGTACTATATAGTTTAAAAAATTGTATGTATTGAAACATGTTTTTCAGTCGTTACTATTGTACTTACTCATTGTCAAATGCTTTAAGATTTTCTTATGAAAGTATGCAAACAACAACCTTTTTTTTTTTTTTTTTTTGAGTTCAGGAAAAATCCCTCCTCGACCAGGGAATGGTGAAACTTTTGGATTTATCTTGATTCATATTATGATATTCATCAAATACTGTGCTGTTGGTGTCATCCGGACTTATGGTGTGGGAGGAATTTAGGACTGTACTCAAATAAAAGAAAGAAAGAGTATGAAGTCAACAAATTCTTACTTCTAGACTGTACTATTGAAATTGACTATTTTTAGGATGTCGTAATAATTCCTCCCAAAAAGCGTCAGGTTAATCCAAAATGCTGCAGCCATAGTTCTGACTGGAATTAGCAAGAGAGCTCATATTTCTCCTATGTTAGCTTCTCTCCATTGGCTCCATGTAAAATCCAGAATAGAATTTAAAATCCTTCTTTATACTCACATATAAAGCACTTAATAATCAAGCTCCAATATATCTTCAATTTCTTAATTTATCTTTCCAAATGCAGAATGGGAGACAGAGCCTTTAGCTTTCAAGCTCCTTTCCTGTGGAACCAGCTCCCTGTTCAGGTTTGGGAGGCAGCCACCCTCTCCACACATAGGACAAGACTTAAGACTTGATGGCACTTGTCTTACAATAAGCTCATCGTCAACAGTATATATTATTGTATACTACTACTGTACTATATAGTTTTAAAAAATTGTATGTATTGAAACATGTTCATATTATGATATTCATCAAATACTGTGCTGTTGGTGTCATCCAGACTTATGGTGTGGGAGGAATTTAGGACTGTACTCAAATAAAAGAAAGAAAGAGTATGAAGTCAACAAATTCAAAGCATTTTGTTTATAAAAGGGTTCTTTCTTGGGCAAAGGAAAGTGAGTATAATAGACATGTACCTCTAGCTCGATCAACACATGACTTAATAAGACATCATAAGAAGATGATATTAAATGTTTCCTTCTGCCAGTATTACATAGCATGAAGCAGACCATTATAACATGCTCTGACTGTGTTGTCACAAGTCATGACGCTCAAGACAAAAGAATACACCTCTTTTAGTACAGCTTTAAAATTGGAATCTTGGAAATAGCAAAATGTCAGCTCGTTTAAGGTCAGCAGTGGGTGTCAGCAGGAGCAAAGACTAACTAATTAATAGTGGTCCAAGGCAAAGATAATAAGAAACTAAACTAATATTTTACATGAGCAATGAGGGAAATCACTATGTGCAAAGTTAAAGGTGATGTTTGTAGTATTGAAGGAAGTTATGACTCAGCAGTTTTTCTGTGAGTCACATAAGTAAAGCAAGAAAAATAAAATTGAAAAACAACTAATCTTATTCTGTTTTTTAAAATGCTGCCTTACACATACAGTATATCTAGTGAAAACCAGTGATGTGTGGGGAGCACTTTTTTATCCAAAAACATATTAACATTGTGATACTTTACAAGGTGTCTAATAAGGATATCAGTAAGTCCTTCAGTGTCACTATTTGACACCCCAGGAGTAGCCCTTTTTAACACCATGATAATGACATCTATCATTTCTTGAATACGCAATATTGTGTCTGTCTTCTGTGGGAAAGTTCTGCATATTGTTGACCCATGCAACCACTGCGGCTTCCTCCCTATGTAGACATTTGGCCTAATATTGTAGTACATTAACATTTCAGTGCATCTCATAAAGATGCAAAATGGTACCTTTGACATCAGTATGAGACACTAAATAACTTGACAAAGCCTCATTATCTGATGTCTGGGAGTGAAAATGGATTGGTCAGGATGATGTTACGCTGTAATGTAACACATAGATTTTAATCATGAGATCCTTTCATATGTGTTGCACATGGTAGTAGCTGACCTGCAGTGCCAAATAAAAAGTGACAATATTTCCAGCTCATTTCAGTAATGGCATGCAGAAGAGTGGACATGAAGAAGACTTGCAGGGAAATGGAAAAAGTATGAGAGAAGGTAGGACAGACAGAGGGACGCCACTGAGGGACAAGGAGACGAGAAGAGTTCCGTAAAGAAATTATGTGAGGGATGAAAAAGATAAAACAGAATCAGGAAGCAGAGAATGACGAAGGATTGACTGCATGGTATGTTTTCATTCTCTATTCATATAACTTTTTTCACTCTGCAAAATTCAGTTTTATGTAGTATATGTGTGATATATACAGTAATACCACTGTTACATGATACCTTGCAAAAACCTCTTGCCACCTCATATAAAATGTTCAGGCTCTGCCACTGCTCCTCTGTCATATTTCATTCAAGGCTTGTAGGCACCAGCTTTCATATTCGTGTTAATGGGTGTTTCTTGCCATTCAGGTAATGTGGATTACATTCATATTTGTGTGCACATGGCTTGTGTTGGACAAGGCAGTAAGACACTGAGAAATCAAATGAAGTGTTCCAGAGAGATTTGTTGTCCCAGCACTCATCATTTCTAGATGACACACACCCCTGCACAAATGCCCACGCATGCACATACACACACGCATGCATGCACTCACACAAAGCCTCGGGTTGTGTCTCAGCCTTGAGAAGCCAGGTCCAATTAGTCAAAACAATATAAGCAATGAGTTAGAAGTACTGGTTTCAGTATTTGCATGTGTCATTTTAACATGTATTTTTTGTTACAGCGTTTAGTGTAAATATCTAGATGTTAAATGTGCAGTAATGTTCTTATCACATAGTGGTTTTGATCAGTCATGTCCTTAAATACATCAAATAAAGTAATAAATCATCAACTGCCTGCCAACTGTGCAATTTTTTCTTTCTCTGTCACTTAGAATTCATTTCAACAAAGACATTGTCAGCAATATTTTCCTTTTTTTGATTTGGCTTCACCATGGGAAGTGAAAACATGCAATTGCACAGACCCTCATGTGGGCAATCAGAAGTTTCCACCAATTCAAGAACTACTTTTGTATTACTGCTTGAAAAAAAGGCTGCCATACAAAGAACTGCTGCACATCCTGATGTTTTTGGAGGAAGAGTTTTGGTGACAGACAGATCGGTGATATTGAAAAGTAAATGAACGTCACAACCCCACTCTTGTTTCACTGATTGGACTCCAGGATTGTCAACACCTGACTGGCGTTGGTGTTAAGTGATATTAGAAGTCCAGTGTTTTTAACTTAAATGGGTGTGTAAAGACAAAAAAGATTGGGACTGATTATCAGCCTAAATATATTGTCTCTGAATGAAACATCTTGTAATTCTTGTCATATCTAAATCAAAACTTCTGTTTTTCACTGAATATACAAGAAGACAGTATTTTTACAGTTCAGTATTTATTTTCTACAGACCTGTCTGGGGAAGAACATATAATCAAGTGATGTAATAAACAATACACATTATGCACACAAATCTTTTTTTTTTTACGCTTTGTGCTTTTGACCTGATTCATGCTGTCTAACGTGCTTCTCCTCCCACAACAGCAAATATGAGTCACTGCATTCCCCTGCATCTCAGAAAAAGGCCACACCTGCCACTGCTGATGGCAGGTGTATCTTATTTGAATAACAGGACTATTATTGTTTTTAGCCTTACTATAGACTGAAATGACCAGTACTACAAGTGTAGGAGTTGATTAATAGTAATATCTCAGCTCTACCATTATTTAAAATGCATGATCAACCCCTAACGTTAATTGTGTTTGTTTGTTGTAACCATGGTGATGAGCATCCCCCAACATTGTAGTCAACTAGAACCACAATATTTCTGTCGCATACTGACTTTTACCACAGCTTTTCACTTTGTTAAAATAAATAATTATAATTCTGGCATTAAAGTCAGAGTCTTCTGAGAATTTATTGTGTGATGAAGTCAGAATAGTTTAATAAATAATCAAAATAAGCTAAGTCATAACAGGTTCATTGAACCTAGGCAAAGTAAAGTAGGTATTAGTGGAAAAAAGTCTCATATCTCATATAGATTTTCCTATTAACATATCTCAATAAACCCAGTGGGAGGTGAGGCATTTCCACATCTCTTCCATTACTGGTGTGCCATCTCTTTAGAGCACTTTGGTGTTACACATGCACAGCAACAGCCTACAGACTTATACACTCTTTTACAGTCATTAAACTTGACTTGATTTCCTGGTACATGATGCACATTAAATATCTTATGAGTACCTCTGCTAAATTAATGAGTAAGTACTAAGAACAGTTTTACTGCAGATGGACAAAAAAAACGTGATACTTTGTGAGGGACTTTATTGACACAAAGCATTCCGTATTCTACCCTAACCTAATTCACTAATTCTAACCTTAAAGATGCAATTTGTGTCCAGTGAAATTACCTATTAATTTAGTTACTAATTAGGTACTACCTGAAGCAATTAAGTTAATATCAAATTTATATATGGTTGTATATCGATTCTAAAATGGAGACTAGTGACTAATTTACCTAGATCATCTTTTTTATGTTACAGATTACCTGTTGATGTGTCTACATCTGGGCTATCTTCCCCCTTTCCCCTGGATGAGATATGTTTTTTGCTGAAAAGGGGAAGGGGAAATGGCAGCCTAGACATAATGTAGCTTTGGCTTCAAAACCACTCCCTGACAGTAGGTGTAGCATGGACGGGATCTAAGGGAGAAACTGGTGAGCATGTTCTTCAGAGAATCACAGCAGGCGATGGTGAAAGGTGAGGAGCCATGGACGGCAGGAGACGACTAAGAGGTGAGTACAAAATGGTAGATGGAAACAGGATAAGATGGCTGCCTTGTGTGTCGGTGCAACACTACAAACACAACTCTCCACACACTGGGCAGAAAAAGCCTCACATAATCACAATCCCAAATCCATAAAACACAACAGCCGTGGTCTACCTCTAGTAGGGGTCCTTAGGCAAGACCCCCTCACGCTGCACTGCCTACCCTTGTACTGACTTGTAAGTCGCTTTGGATAAAAGCGACTAAAATGTAAATGTAAATGTAAACACAGTGAGACATTCACAGAACAGAGAGGTCCAGAAACAGAGAAAGAGGTCCAGAGCAGGATAATAATCAGAATTAGACGTGCTTGGGTAGACTAAGGGTTCAGGCAGAGGCAAAAACTGGCAGGAATGAGACGCAGCAGAATTAGACTGTCAAGCAGTGGAAATGAGAAGTAAAGAAACAGGAACTCATGGACATTCTACTTTTCTTAGTCTACCTCGTCCTAATCATAACCATCACAATGAAATGACGGAATGTCCACACTTTCTTTATGTCTTTGCTCTAAACCTCAAGCTGTTTTTCACAAGGCCCGCACAAACACACAAACACACACACACACACAAAGTGGTTAATGGTTGTACTCATGCAGCCCGGTGTAACTCCATCTTTATTCAGTTTCTTTGCGAGCGGCAGTTGGCTAACAGCCTACGACAGCAAATGAACACAGGCCGCACCACATCCATGTTTAATATGACAACTACCGTCAGAGCTCATCAGTGGAACCAAACACACACACACACAGATATCTGCAGACCTAACTATCATTGACAACATGCATGCACACAGAAATACACTTGCAGATGCATGCAGACATGTATGCACACCCATAAAAATGAAGAAAATCCCCCCAACCACCCCCACCTCCCCAACACACACACACACACAGAGGGCACTTTTTATTCTCACTGTGACTTTTTACATGCTCACATGAATCATACGATTTACAATATGGACAACCTTCTATTAGTTAGTAACTGCTGTTTTTATCCTAGTCTAATGCTGTAACGAATATTAGATTAATGAATAAGTTCATCTATGATCCAGTTAACCTAGATAGTGAACAGCAGAAACATAATTTCCTGTGTTTCAATATCATTTAACCAGTAGTACACTTTTAATAAGAACTAAACCTTTTTGTTAGAAAAAAGTAATCAAGCCAATCATGTGAGCAAAGCATGTCAAATTCACTGAATTTTAATTTAATGTAAAGCCACAGCACAGTAACAAATCTAGGGGGTTATATACAGTATGTGCAGTTTCCCCAAGGGGATCAGTAAATGTTATTATCATCATTATTATTATTGAAAGCATAAAATGAAACCAAGGCAGAAACTTAAACAATGTGAGCTATAACATATAAATTATGTTTAATTTCTACATCAAGGTTAGTTTTGCATATGTTGTATCATGAGCCATTCTAGCAAGGGGGCTCTGTGGATGGTCAGTTAGTTCTCCATTATGGTTCAGCCTGAAATATCTATTTGATGTACTCCCATGATATTATATACAGGAACAATTTTACCTTGTGCCACGAAAGTTCAGTTTGTCCACTACTTTGCTTTATGACACAGCCACACTTTATGTTTACGGCAAACTGGCAAATGTTAACATGACAAATTAAACTAAAAGTGATCCGTGAAGGTCCTCGGCAACCCCCGCCTGACACATATTCATGAAGGTTCTCACCAGCCCCCACCCAGCACATGTCCTATCCCTGTTCTCTTAAGGGCCTCAGGGGTTTAGCACCATATGGATCAAATCCATTAGAAGGCACTTTCAGGCCCATTTATGTTAATGCTGATGTGATCAATGCATCAGTCTGCTATTCATTTTAAACAGTTTCTCAATTAGACATTGACCTTGGAGTCAAATATGGCAGAAATGGAATGTGTTAGAGTTGTAATGCTGTGGAACGGAATAAGGAAGCATCACGAAAGACAAATAAGATAAGCCTTCAATAGAAAGGTAATAAGTAAATTTTATTTCCGATGGAAGGTGTTTGTTGATCAAACACAGTGTTTACCTCTGGTAAATTTAAAGCCATGCAACATATGCACCAATAGAGGTGTGTGTCACATAAACTTTTATATATAAAACCAGACTCTTGGCAAAGAGGTTGGCAGAGTGGAGATGATGGTAGTGGGGCTTTGTTACTGAGTCCTACCAATCAGAGGGTAGCATGTTACCAGGATCTACAGAGAAGACAACAGTGATTTGGAGAAGCCTCGAACTGAGTGGCAACAATGAGAGTAACTGGTAAGTAAGGCTTACCTGGGCAGAGATGTCTGCCGTGGTAAGAGTGAGATCTTGTCACCGATTGCTGGAGTTGCTGTTGGAGGAGGCTGAGCACCAGCAGAGCTGCAAGAAATTTTAAAATAGAACATAAAGTGACTAATAATATAATAAATAATACAACTGAGACCATAGACCTAAGAATGACCTGGGACAGAGTCAGGTTAGGTCTAAATTCTGCTCAGTCTAATTGGGTTAGGTTAGGGCTTTTTTACCCTCTCTGGTCTCAGGTCTGTGTCTCAACATGTCCAGGTTTGACTCAGGTCGAACGCATTTTGGGACTGTTCTAATAATACTGATGTCTATTCAGGTCGGGTCTGCCTGTGCTTGGCTCGTCATTGGGCTGGGTTTCTCTTTTTAAAAGTGTATTTTTTCACATAATTGTCACACAAATATAGTACAGGGTTGGGCTACAGACAGACTTCTTGTTAGTTTAATACATTCACTGTTGGTTTGAAATTTTTATGGTGTGAGAGGTACTGTACTGCCATTAGAATTTAATAGTGTTCTTATTTACTATTCAACTGTGAAGCGTTTTTTTCTTCTGCAGATTTGACCTTAAGCTGCTTTATGTATTTGCTTGAGTTGAAGTTGAGCTTTGTCTTTTCATCAGTGCAATGTCAATCATGTTTACCATTACACATCAATATGCAAGAGATGTTACTGACACAAACACACAGAAAAGAGTTGTACACAATAAAATGATTTTGTGCATTCAGTATTTCATACTGACTAGTTAAGTGGTTAGTTCCACACACCTTGCTGTCAACAGTTATTTAACATTTTCCCTAAAAGGTCTGTGGATAATCTAAAACACAACATTGTTTATGGATCAAACAAACAAACAAACAAACAAACAAACAAACAAACAAACAACTGTACGTCATTATAAAAACCAGTGACAATACATTTTTCATTGCTCTGTGCAACACAAACACAATTCTGTACACCTTCATTAAAACAGAAGCCTCAGTGAGAGATATTCTTAAATCTCTGCTGATAAATGTGACACTGCCTGCATTCATAGATTTACATTTTTGCTTGTTGGACTGGATGGTTGCTTTAAAGCAAACATTTCACATTAGAAAATCACCTTATAGCTTTCTCCCTTTTCACTCTACTGTTTTTCAATTTTATCTAATAATGTTCCCTGTTGACCCCTTTCATGCAGTGTTGCTTCCAGTCCTTTTGCTGCAGTCAACAGAGTTAGAATTTCAATCCAGCAATCACTTTCAGAGACTAAATGTTACTTTCAAACCATGAAAAGCAAATTATTTGGAGATGAAATTGACAGTTATGTCATAAGTGGGGTGGAAAAAACAATTGTGGCTAATGGAAATCTGTGTGTGTGTGCATGTGAGAGTGTGTAGGTGCAGATTGCTGTAAAAAAAAGTGATGTGCCTATTTATCCCCCTGTGTGCAGCCCTGTCGTTCTTATTGCATTACTCATGTGAAAGAGCAGGAGTGTGTCTGCAATCTATCCTGAATTGGTTCACATCTGTTGACTTTGGAAATGGCTGATCTTAAATCTGATAAGCATTTCGAACATGTGTGTGTATGAGTGTGTGTGGGTGAGTACATGCCAGAGGGGCAAAACAGCAGGGATAGAGAGCCCCCAGAGAGGAAGAGAGACCACTTAGTTAGCCTGGAGGGGATGTTGGATGTGAGTGCGTGTGCTGTTTTAAGGCTTTCTGTAGTTTAGCCATCTGTCTGTTGCCTTGTCTCTGACCTTAGGGCTTGGCTTCTCAAATAGACAGTTTCATCAAACAGCCAGTGGGAATTCAGTTTGGACTATCACCACTCTTATCTGAAAGCCTCATAAGTTTAACATTGACATGGATGTGTGGTTAGTTTCATCATTCTATGAACTGTCAAAGCTGCTTGGATAAAACTGTATATTTTCACAAATACTTGAGCTGATTTATACATGAAAATATTTTATGTCTTACTGTGCTGCAGGCTGGTGTCATAGATAAATAGTATCTATACATAACATATTTGATAAGGTGCAAGACAAATCTGGTGAGAATCTCTGTTTTTCTTACACCGTGAATTCCATTAAAGGAAAAAGCCAATGACAAATGTATTTTACTAACAAGCATTGTATGTGTGTATCCAAAAACTGATTCAGAACATCACTGTTGTCCAAATTCCCTCACATCACAGTGAGCCATATTGTGCCACTGGTGACATCTTCCTTCATTACCATGAAAACACAGTGTAGTTTATTTTGATTCAATTCCTCTAAAACACCAAATGTACTGTATTATAATTTGCAACCATAAATAGTCCCCAACAACTGCACAGTTTCCCCTGAGTAATGCTAATAACTCAACACTGTCTCCTGCACAACAAAACTGTAGTCTGGATATATTGATATATATGATAGATTGTTTATTCTGGCAGAAAAAGTCAGATTTATTGATATGTTCAGCATTGTGACTTGACATTAGTTGTTTACATTAATTGTTAACATATCCTTGTTTTGTAAACAAAAAAAAAAACATTATCTGATTACGTTATGTTACATTCGAAAATGTATTTCTGATTGCAGTTTAGCTGTATAGAAATGTACATTTAGGAGACAGGATTCAATAAGTTACCATTACTGACATTATCAGAAACAAATCATATTAAGTCTACCTTATTCTGAAGTGCTACATCATACCTTTAATTTAATAGCATTTACATATACAGTTGCAAGTTGAGAAATCTATTATTTCCTGGTTTCTGCATTAATTGGTCATTAAATGTGATTTGAGCTTCAAAAAAGTCAAACATATCAACAAACACAGTATTTCTAAGCTGATAACACACAGTCATGATCTTTCCAAACACAAGTGAAACAATGTTTTAGTAACTGGTTGAAACACTTTTGGCACTGCAATAACCTAAAACAAGCTCTTCCTGTAGTTGAGGATTAGAACTGAACAATGTCCAGGAGGAACTCTGGACCATTCTTCATCACAGAACTGCTTCAGCTCAGACAGATTCTTTGTCAGGTGAGAAAACCTCTCTTCATGTCATTTTATTATCTATGCTATTCAAAAACTTCAACAGAGTTTCTTGCAGTGTTCTTTTCTTTTCATGGATAAATGTTCACACATGTAAATAAGTAATAATAATTAATTAAATGATTTTTATTTAAAAATGAAAGAGTTTTTCCATGGGTTTTAAACCTCATTATTGCTGATTTGTAGCACTTTTTTCGTGCAATTAAGTAAGCTTATGCTATTATAAATACATTTGGCTGTCATGATTCCAGCCTCGTTGCTCCTGGTGTTGCCCCCGAGCTCTTATTTTGGCAACTTCCTGTTTCCTCTTCCTGGTCTGATCACATACACTCACCTGATTGGTTACACCTGGTTTCCCCCATAGTATAAATACCGGCCTGCTCACCTGTTTCCCCTGCCAGATAGTCTGTTTTCAACTCCTGAACACTATCCAGCATTTATCTTTGACTGACTTATTTTGGATTTCTCGGACTCTGGACCCCGTCTCTTGCCTGACCGCCTGGTGCTTTGAGTTCCGTTTATTCCCTGCTTTTTCCCCCTGCTCACGGTACCAAACCTGTACCTGGACCTGCCTGATTCCCTTTCCCGGACCTGTACCCTTTCTACTCTGTCTGCCCTGGATTCCCCCTCATTGGACCAGCATGGCCTGACCCTGCTTCCCCTCTGGTTCAGTGAGTTGTCCCTCTGTTCTGTTTCGCTCCCTTGTTGTCCCCTTTCCTGCTCTGTCCTGTCTGATCTCTGGCCATGGAGTGCTTCCTGCAGCTCATGACAGAACTATCTGGCCACAAAATGGACTCCGTCAGAGACCTGGCCTCGGGGAGGACTTACCTACCCGCCCAGCTCCCGGGAGGAGTACTCGTACCTGGATGATGATGATTACCTGGATTCTCCGTACTACGGTACACGTCTGGCTATTGCCCCAAGACCGGTCAGTTATGTTAAATCCAGATACCTCCGGTGTTTCCGCCAGAAGCGGCGGAATCTCCAGACCTCATCTCCAGCTCCGGTTCCAGTTCCGGATACCACGGCCAAGGCCACCTCAGCTCCAGCTCTGGTTCCTGTCTCAGCATCCGTTCACAGCCACCACAGCTGCTCCAGCCCCTACTGTCACCACCACAACGTCTCCAGTTCCGGCCTCTTCTCCTGTCATTGTGGCGGACGTCGCCTCTGCGGCTCCTGCAGCCTCTGCGGCTCCTGCAGCCTCTGCGGCTTCGGCCGCCCCTGCTGCACCTGCTCTTGTCACCGCAGTGGCTTCTGCCGCTCCTGCTGCACCTGCTAATGCAACTGCTCTCATCCCTGATCCTGCTCATCCTGCAGCAGTTCATGATCTGGTTCCGCTTGCCACAGCCGCTTCTGCTGTTCAAGCTGCCATCGTCGCTCCGACAACCGTAGCCACCACAGCTACGGTTCCTGTCACGGCTCCATCTCCTGGGACCGCAGCCGTGCTGGCTCCTGCCCTCGCTCCAGCTGCTGCAGTCGTCCCGGCTCCTGGCTCCGCTCCTGTTCTTGCTGTCACCACAGTCGCAGCTACCCTGGTTGCTGCAGTCACACTGGCAACTAATCTAGTCTGGTACCCAAACGTGTCAACACCGAGGTCAGCTTCACCACCTGTCCTTTCTCCAGGCGGGTCGACGCAGAGGTCGTCGTCGCCGCCTACCCAGCCTGTTCTGTCTCCGGGCGGGACGACGCAGAGGACGTCGTCGCCGCCTCTCCTGTCTACAGGCGGGTCCGGTCAGCGGACCTTCGGTCCTCCAGCCTGGCGCCTCCGGGCCGTCCGCCCGGGGCTCTCCTGTCCTCCAGCCTGGCGCCTCCGGGCTGTCCGCCCGAGGCTCTGTCTTCTGGTTCGTCGCCTCCCAGCCGTCCGCCCGAGGCTATGTCTCCTGGTCCGTCGTCTCTCCAGTCCTGTTTGCCGCCACCTGGCCGTCCGCCGGAGGCACTCCTGCTCTGCTGTGCCTCCATTGTCCTCCATTTTGTCCATGTGCTTTCCGTTGGTCGACCATCTTGGTTTTGACGTCACTTCCGGTTTCCAACCAGACCACCCTACTCACCCTACCTCATCTCCTCCCGTCTAGTGGCTGTTTCATTCTACTCATTGATTTACCGTGTTCTGTCGACAAATAAAGATTCAACCCTTGGTTGTGTCCTGTCTGATCTGTGGCCATGGAGTCCTTCCTGCAGCTCCTGACATTTGGCAGCTTGTAGATTTTGTTTGATGCGAGACATATTTATACAGAAACTAAACAACAAATTATTTCTGTAATTTTCCAGTTATTGTTAGGTGTGCAAGCTACAAAAGCTTTGAAATGTGTAGAAGGAGAAACACAGGTCTAAAGAAAAAGAAAGTAAAAGAAATGTCCTTGTACTTGTGAGTCAAATCATGGAGAAGCATGAATTCTGATAGCAGATGTAGAGTAGAGGATCAGAGGAAAATTGTGAACAGTTTAAACACCACCGCTCAGGTTGGAGAGAAAAAACAAAACTGGTGAGAGGAAGATAGCTTCCTAAAGCAATATTTGAAGTCCAATTGGGTGGGAGGAATTTTGGTGTAGGAATCAAAAAAATTTCATACAAGTGTTTACTAGAAGTAGATTATTGAATGGCTTTATTAACTTTCATTAACACACCAGCATCAGTTCCACCTTCCACACCACCATTAACCACTAATCACCATAAACAGTAAAGAAGTAGAGGAACATGCACAAAGTTGCCAAAGTTGTTGAAGAGGTCAGAGTTTGTGCTTGGCCTGAGGAGTGTTCTGTTTCCAAGAATGACAAAGAGAATAAGAAGACCCTACAACCAGTTCGACTTGATTTTGTTTTAGTTTTCATTATATCCTTTTGCTTTAAACGAACAGTACTCAATGCGCCTAACTGGACTCCATATTGATTTAAAGACATCAGCTGTTACCTTGAACTGAACTGAATTGCCTGCTGCCTAACACACAGTATGAATGCTCAATTCCTGCTTTCTGTTATCACTCAAATGAGGATGGGTTCCTTGTTGAGTCTGGTTCCTCTCAAGGTTTCTTCCTGTTGTCTTCTCAGGGAGTTTTTCCTTGCCACTGTCGCCCTCGGCTTGCTCATCAGGGACAATCTGATTATTATGATTCGTACACATTCACTGTTCATATAAACTTCCATAGTTTCTTTGGTTGTGTAAAGCTGCTTTGCGACAATGGCAATTATTAAAAGCACAATAGAAATAAAATTGAATTGAATTGAACTGAAACCACATCACAACACCAGCACAGTGTAATACTAAAATACAGGGATGACATTTTAACAGAACCAATGTAAGACACCTAAGTTGGGTCAAGTTTGGTCATAGATTTTTAGTTCTCAGTAAGAACTGTTAACAACTTTCTTTATACACTAGCTTGTTGAAGAGGACAAATAGACAGAGTAGTCAGGGCACAGGATTTGCACAACAAATCTATGTGCAAAAAAAGAGGCTGAATGATGACCCACAACAAGAGGGGACTGGCTTCGAATCCACTGGTTGGCCAGGTGCCTTTTGTGTGGAGTTTGCATGTTCTGGTTGGTGACTCTAGATTGCCCAGGTTTGAATGTTTGAATGTCTCTATATATCCCCCATATGATAGACTGGGGACCTGTCTAAAGTTATGATGGACTGACCAAGCAGGCAAGTGAAAACACAGGTGGATCTTCAAAAAAAGAGAGGGTTTCTTATTAACCCAGTAATGAAGAAACATTTTACAAAATAGTCAATAATATTCAGTGCCCATAACATCTGTTAACAAAACTAATGTAAACTCAGGCAGGTTAATTTAGCTTAATGTTGAGTAGCAACCAACTTACCACCACCTACTTCTGAACAAAGAAACTGAACACAGAACACATATATAATGACCGATTAAACCACTTATGGCACACAGGGGTAACTGACAACAAATACTATTCAGAAAAAAAAAAGTGAAACCACTCGAACAATTGATATGTAATAAAAGTATTAGTAGAAAACAATGTGTTAAATTGTTAATTTGTTTGTGCACGACTGAAAATAGATGTTTAAAAAAGAGGGTGAACCCACTGAGATTGCTTATGCATTTATTTAAATATGGGTGGCTACACCCGTTACTGTACTGTATGTAGTAGCGAGAACAAAGGGCATATCATCATCAGTGGTTAGATGAAGCTTTGGCCAGTTGTTCATTAATCAAGACTAGGTGATATAACTTTTCTCATTCTGAAAAATGGCAAAAAGACAGAGCACAAACATGCAGTTGGTATATTCAATGTATCAATTTTTCACTTTGGTCAGGTAATGTTGGAGCTGGTGCTATTTGCAGCCAGTGCTGCTGGCTACAAATAACTCTATTGTTAGATGCCCTAAAGATTTGAAATGGAAGAATTATTCTCCCCACCACTGAGAAAACAAAAGGGAAAACAACGTTAGGAATATAGTATGTGAAAACTGAGACCAGCATGCTGGATGAATCATCCTTTGGAGTGGTGAATCCATACACAGATGACATGAAAGCAAAACCAACCCCTGTCTCCTAAATATCGACTAGTGATGAAATCCAGATAGATCAGTAACTTTAGACACACACACACAATCGCAACAAGCTCATGTTATTAATATTTAAGCGGTGGTTCGGGTATCAGATCAGCTTTCACATCTGAACTGCAGGGTTGCAAGTAACCTGTTATTTTGTAATGTGCATCAAACTACTCTTTGTTTTAACGTGGTGAGTGAATACACACCAGACATGCTGTTTCTTACTTTTATTTTCTCATCAAATAAACTCAGGCTGTTACGATTCCTCCCTCTGCCCCTGTCTGTTATGTTTGGTTCTGTGTCTCACCCTCCTGCCACACCCACATATGGACTTCCTCTACTCTCCACTCTCACTCACCGGACTAATTGACTCATTCAGTTCACCTGTGCATCACTCCACTTTATAAGCTCCCGTCCGTCCTCTGCTCATTGCTGGTTTGTCACACATTGACTTCACTTCTGTCATTCATGCTGCACACTACTCCTAAATCTGGTCAGTTTGTTTGTTCGTTTGTCCGTGAGGTCCCTGTCTGTTTTTGTTAGTCAGTTTGAATTGTTTGGTCTGTGTTCACGCTGTGTTTTTTGAGTTGATACTTTGTACTGTTGGTTTGTCTGTCTGTTAATGTTCTCCTGCCTTGTGCAGTGATTTTTGTTTGTTACTTTGTACGTTTAGTTTATTAGTTGGTTTTTGTCCGCGTTAGTGCGTAGGTTTTTAGTTGCTACTTTGTCAGATTATGCTTTGTTGGTATTTGTCCACCGTGTGTTCGGGTCTCTTTTAGTTGATACTTTGTTAGTGTTGGTTAGTTCCCTGTGTCCCCTGCCCTTTTTGTTAATAAATGTATCTTTTTTGTTCTTACTCGTTCGTCCCGTTAGTCTGTTCGTAACACAGGCCTGTTTTTACACAGTGATCACTTGTTTCAACCTCAGTCTAAATTGCCAGTACATCCCCTTCCCTTAACTTTAATGGCTGCTTTAATACCTGCTATATGTTTTCCAGTTCTATTTTTCCTTATCTAAGTGCAGTTGTTTAGTATTTTAAGCAGGAACCTATGTTGAAGAATGTGGAACACAAAGCATCATGTGTGTCATCAAGAGATTTGAATGTCAGTCTTTCACAACACTAGTCAATTAGATCACATTATGCTGTACACTTATTAATGCTTTCTACACATTTGTTAGCCATCTGTCTAATGACAGTTTATTAGATTATTAATTAAAAGCAATAAAGGTTGTTCATTCTACACCACCCTGAAATAAACCTTAACTTAATAAACCTAATAAAAGTATTATTAGATGGACTGGATCTCTTGTGTTGACAGGCCATAGACCAAATATAGTGTGAGAAATTATATAATATTAAAATTAAAATTTATTCTGTGACTCATCCGAGGCCACGGTGAGCTTCTTCCCCCAACCTTTACAATTTACATGTACATTTACATTTAGTCATTTAACTGACGCTTTTATCCAAAGCGACTTACAAGTGAGGAACAAGGCAAGCACACAAAATCTAAGTCAAGGAGAAAAAACATCAAAGCAAAGTGCTATCAAAAAAGTGTTTCTGTTTCAAGAGATGCAAGTATTTTTTTAAGTATGTTTTTAAGTTCAAAGGAAGATGCGGAAGAGTTCTGTTTTCAGCAGTTTTTTAAATATTAAAGTGAGGTGGCTGGGTTCTGCAGCTCATTCCACCATCGTGGGATCACTGAGCTGAACAGTTTTCCTTGGTGTCGACTGTGTGGTCCTGGTACCACCAGACGTCATTCCCAGGATGAGCACAGTGGACGGGAGGGGATGTAGACCTGAATGATTGAACTAAGATAAGATGGAGCTGTGGAGTTGACCACTCTGTAGGCAAGAGACTTTAAACTTGATCCTTGCAGCTACAGGAAGCCAGTGCAAAAATCTGAAGAGTGGTGTGACATGAGACCTTTTTGGTTGATTGAAAATGAGGCGTGCTGCTGCATTTTGGATCATCTGTAGGGGTTTGGTCGTGGATGCCGGTAACCCCATCAGCAATGAACCAGTGCAGAAACTGTAATTTTTATAAAAATGGTAACTGAAAAAAATAAAATGGATGTGTTTTCCATGTACAATATATTAGTGTGACAAAGAAAAAAAATCACTTTACACATATTTCTCATTGCACCAGTCAAAATGCATTTATTTAAAGGGTATCTCCTTTAAATCCAGAGGTTTTTGTCATGTGACATAGCATCACATTTTTTCGTATCAAATTTTGCTGGTAGCATGATGAGATTCCCTGGCTCGGAGAGTAAAGTGTCGCTGTTCTTGGTGAAATAAAAAAAAAAAAACATAGCCACATGCATGCTATTTTTAATAGCAATATATACACATGTAAAACTGTCATTAATGGCAGGGGAAATGACCAATCTCTTGATCTCATGCCACAGCATCAGATAATGAAGCTTTTCATAGTGTTTGATATTCTACAGCCAAATGATACTGATGCTAAAAGTAGCAAATCTCTACTGGCTGATTTTTCTTTCTTTTTCAGCTCATGACTATACTGTTGAATGACCATTCTTAGTTCACTCACTGGGGTTTTCCTAGAGTAGTCAAAGCCAGAACTTTCTCCATATTATTTTCTTGTCTAGGAATACACGTTCGCTCACATTCATGTACTTCTGGTCAATTCTTCCAAAGTCAACCCCTTCAGGATTTCAGTCTCTACATATTTAATTCCCTGTGTTTATGAAATTCAGCCCTGCTGTCTTATAGCATGCTGTTTGTGATGTAATTTATTCTGTTTGATTTGGCTCATTATTTTCACTATTGCATTTGCCAGTTATTTTCTGTTGTGTGATATTCCATGAGCATTGTTTGGTTGATAAAAAATCTCTTTTAAAGCATTTAGCAATTGTAATATATTTATTAGACTTAGCTTTTTCCTTATGACCAAACATAACGTTACTCCTTTAGACTATTATTTGCTCAGACTCCTACCTGCGATCTTGGGGAAAAAAAGATAATGAATTTATTATGTAGCTCTACAGTTCAAAGACAGCATGGAGTTATAAGGCAATAATGAAGCAGTGTTCACATGAAACATCCCTGGTTAGTTGTGTAGCCCACAAGGCATGGAGATCAAATACTGTAGCTGCATTGACCTGGTTGTATTATTTGATCTCACCCATGTGCATGCCCAAAGAAACACAGCCCCCCCACCCCCCCACTGTTCAACAGGAAGGGGGCTTTTGACAATCAGTAGTCAATTATTGTGCAGCAAGAAAAGAAAGTGAGTGATTTTACCTAGTGATTTCCTGCCAAAGGATAGGCGGGTGGGTGGGCAGGCTTTGATGCTGTGAACCACAGCTTTGATTACAGACTTATCATTTTTCAGCTGCAGGAATAGTTAGTTTCACTGTCAGATTGCTGCTGTTCCTTTATGTTCTACAAGCTGTGCAATGACGGGCAAATTTTCACTCACAAGATTGTAATGTCCATGCATCCATAATACTGCTCACAAATTACATCACATAGGTCATGCTGTTGGTTTTGGGTATTTTACTACGGAACCCAATTCAACTGTGTGGACCAATTAGAAATTTGTGCTTTTTACTCAAGTTGCTAAATAAGCAGACCTAAAACTGTGATAATTTGGTGTGTCAACTGTGATTGCTCATTGTTTCTGACAATGATTATGATAACATACTTAAGTACTTGGCAAGTTTGCTACAATAAAGTCCCATGTGGTAAGAAACAAGCAGTCAAATAACCAAACCAGGTTCTCCACCTTCTTAATTGGAGAAAAGAAATCAGTCAAAGCAGCAGTAATAACTCTTCACTACAGAGGGAAATTAAATTTAGACACCTATGTTAAAGCTACATCATACAACTTAAACTAGCATTAGCAAGAGCAATAAATCAATCTTCTGCCCTCTGCTCAGCACTCCCTCATCTTGCTCTGCTGTGTTCTGTTGTACTCCACAGTACTCTGCCAACTGAGATGAAATTACAGTAACTAAAATTACATTTGTAGACATTCCTAAGATTCTGGGACCTGCTTGTCAATCTTTATCTTCAGTTGCTTCCAGAAATGTTCTTATAGGTTCTAGTTCTAATTAACTTCGTCATTACAGTCCCTTTTTTCTTCCTTTATCTGGAACCTGTTGAGAGCCTGTTTCGCAGTACGTATTAGATCATTGTCCTATCAGAAGGTCCAGTAATGTCTCATAATCAATGTCCAAGATACTTCTCAAAAATGCATGACTCCAGCTAATATATGGCTCCATTCATCTTCCCTTCCCAGATTCTGCTGGCATTTTGAGAAGAAAACTATGCTATAAATTGATTATTAGTTCTTACATTTTTACGTTGTTATTACGTTCTTACACCTTATAGATTGTAATTTTTGACATTGACAGTACCTGATTTAGTTGTTAGGCTACAGATGTTGCTTCATATGTTAGGTTGAATGTATGTATTAATACATGGTATGTATTAAACCATGTATGCATATAATTTGTCAGGTGCAACACTTTCATGCTTTTGGCATCCCAATGAGCAAAATGACCAGCAGACAAAAAAGTTACACACTCTAATATTTCTTAAATTGCCGTTGGCTTTGATTACAGCAAGTATTTACCGAGGCTTCTTTTCGATAAACTTATGCAATATCACCACTTTCCACTGCTGCTTTAATTTTTCACTACTATGGGAATGCACAGCTGCCTAAAGTTTTCCCCAGCACATGGGCACAATGGTGCACAATCCATATGTGAAAATGAGTTCTCCTACTCCCTGAACCATTCATCTACCTTCTTCCATTTATTTAGGGCTGGATCATGGGGGCAGGAGTCTAAGTAGCCCAGACTTTCATCTCCCTAGATACCTCCTCCAGCTCTTTCAGGGGAGTATCAGGCCAGTTCAGAGACATACTCCCTCCAATGTGTCCTGAGTCTCTCCCAGGGTCTCTTGGATGTGACCCAGAGCTGACACCTCCCAACAGAGGGCCCCATAACCCGTACTCCCAGAGAACATGGTCCACTTGGAATTAATGTTTCTAACCTCTCTCGGGTTTTGGTTGAAGTTTTCCCAGAGTTGGGAGTTTGGGTCATCGAGGCACCCTCCCATGACCACCAACCAATTTTCATTGCACCTGCCCCTTCTGCTCCTTCCAAACCAAGTCACCCAACTCTGCTAATTAGCACAGGCAAGAGAATTAATTATGAATGATTTTTTTCCCTATGTCATTCCAATTGCTGTGATGTCTTTAGGTGTTGTTTTTTTAAATGTGGACATGTTCAATACTTATTTTTACTAGTGTATTTGTTCATTCGTGTACACAAATCATTAATTCAGGAGGCTGAATATAGCCATTTAAGTGGAAAAATAATGACATGCTCTCAGAGCCCAAAGTGAGCAAATTTTCTAATTGCTCCATCTAAAATTGACAGAATTGAACGTTACAAACACAAATACAACCTCTAATGGATTGTTCAATAACCATTACTTTATCAAGAAATAAAAATCTTTCTCGGTTGCTGGAAATGTCTTTGGGAATAGTTCTAGTGTACTGCAGTATCAAAATCATCATATGAATTTAGTTTAGAAAGAAAGGCAAGCAAATGATTATGTTTCAGAAACTGTATGTATGCCAATGTTTGGTATTTGTTATTTTAACTTGATTAATCATTTGACTAATTGCTTTGACATTTATGTTCTTCTCTAGTTGGAGGTTGGAGTTTTCTGATTAATCAATTAAACAAATAATAGATTAGAAATAAGCAGATTCACCAGGAAAAGGGATACTACCTTTATTAACATACTCTTCATTTAAGACACTGGCTTCCAACTTTGAGCTTGAAAAGGAAATGGAAAAATCAATACTGCAGCAACCAGTGAATATACAGTTCAACAGCTGGTGTATGGGTTTTACCACCAAAAGCATTTCACATGAAACAGTTCAACAACAATGTAACAAAGACCTTGTAGACTGTCATACACACTTCAATTGCATTGAACTGGTAGTGAGCTACAAAATGCAGCTTAATACAAAACTGAAAATGTTTGAAAGGCCTACAGTTCATGAGCACTAAACTTCTCTTTTAACTCGACCAAGAGTTTAGTCAGTTGAAGAAAACTAGATAACTCCTCCCACTCAGCTATCATGAAGATAATCATTACACAGATGTACTGCAGCTGAAACCTTACATGCTTGACAGGTTAATTCAATCAGAGCCAAAATATTCAAACTTTGACAAGAGTGGTCAACAGAAAAAAGCCACCTAATGCAGCAGTGATCGGGCTTGCACCCTTACCTCAGACACCCCTCCAAAGACACTGCCCCTCAGTGGGATGCTGCCCTGCAGCACATTGGTGGATAAAGGGTCCACCATCTGCTTACTACAGTCGGGAGTGCGCCCTCTCCCGGGGAACTGCAATTGCTCACCTTCACAGGTAAAATGTCAGTGATGCCTGGAAAGAAACTGTTACCTGTAGTGGTGGGGAACCATTGAACGAGCCACAAGTTCTGGCTCGCAGACATCAGGAAAGACGGCATTGCTAGTTTGGTCTTGTTGGCACACTAGGGGGCACGTGTAGAACTGCCAGGCAGAGGTTGCTGCAGCCCAGTTAACTCTGGTCTCTAGCCACTGATCTCCAGCTGCACAGACACAGAAGGAGCAGCCCCCAAGAGACCACCTCTCTCCAGTTCTCAGCCACCGCCCTCTAGCCGCAGAGACACAGACGAAGCAGCTGCCTAGAGAGAAGCTCCGTAGTTATGGTGTGGAAAGAACCTACACCTGCCTATACCTACACCCTTGGCCCACACAAACTGAGTGGCCTTGGAAGAAGGACACTAGTGAGAGAGGCCATTAACACACAGGTGACTGGAGGAGTTACAAGCTTCAGCAACCGAGATAGAGAAACTGTACATATAACAACTGTTGCCCGGGTTCCTCACTAGTCAAAGCTTTATGGGAGAGGCAAGGAGAAAGCCACTGTTGAAGAAAACTCATGTTAAAATCATAAATCATAAACTGAGTTTGCGAATAGGCATGTGAAAGACTCCATGGTCCAGTGGAAGTGGCTTCCTTGGTCTGATGAGACCAAAATGGTGCTTTTTGGCCATCAGACAAGATGCTATGTTTGGAGCACACCAAACACTGCAAGTCACCACAAACAGACAGTGCATGCTCCAGGTTTATAAATGTCAAATGTAGCTACAGTGAACAGACATCAAATCATTACATCTACATCTGTCAAACCTAATTACATGTATATAGTTACATCACACAAGGATGAATACATTTACATTTACATTTAGGTTTTATCCAACACGACTTACAAATGAGTGAGTGAATATTAACTTTAATTCTAAAAAGTCGGTCTAGGTATCCATTGTAGCCATTGTATTACTGGCAATGTCACATATTATACAGTAGTCTCTTCTCTATAACTGATGAACAGTTTCTTTGAAATGAAGATGACATGATGAATGGGATGCCCTTGACATCAGCTTATGGTACAGATGCATTAGTAAAGAAAATGTTCTATGTTTTTTCTATGAAGGACTGTTGTGATACCAGTAAAAGAAACGTTTGAATGTGGAATTTACAGGAAAAAACATTTATGGATTACGAATGTCCAATTATTTTCTTAATTGTGTAGAAAATTAGCAACAGGCTTCATCTGAAGCTCAGAGCATTCAATGTTGTTGTGTCCATGCACACAAATAAATAGTTACAGAGTTTCATGGGGTTCTGTTCTTGGACCGATACTTTTTACTCTATATATGTCTCCCTTAGGTAATATCATTAGAAAACAATTTCCATTGCTTTGCAGATGATACCCAGCTATATTTATCTGTAAATCCAGAAGAAACTAATAAATTAATCAAACATCAAGCACAAATAAAATACATAAAGGCTCGGATATCCTCCAATTGCCTTCTCCTAAATTCAGATAAGACAGAGGTTATTTTGTCTGGACCTAAAAATCTTAGAGACACTATGTCTAATCACATTCTTGCCCTAGAAGACTTAGCATTGGCCTCAGGTAACACTAAGAAATCTTAGGGTTATCTTTATATCTCCTTTACTTCATAATAAAAGTTCACATAAAAGAAATCTCTAGAACTGCCTTCTACCACCTGAGGACTATTGCTAAAATTAGGAGCATCCTGTACAAAAGTGATGCTGAAAAACTAGTCCATGCATTTGTTACTTCCAGACTGGACTATTGTAATTCACTATTAATAGGATGTCCTAATAACTCCTTAAAACGCCTCCAGTTAATCCAAAATGCTGCAGCCGGAGTTCTGACTGGAATTAGCAAGAGAGATTATATTTCTCCTATGTTAGCTTCTCTACATTGGCTCCCTGTAAAATCCAGAACAGAATTCAAAATTCTTCTTCTCACTTATAAAGCACTTCATCAGGCTCCGTCTTATCTTAAAGACCTTATAGTTCCATATCTTCCAAGCAGAACTCTTCATTCTCAGAGTGCAGGTTTACTTGTGGTTCCTAGGGTTTCCAAATGTAGAATGGGAGGCAGAGCCTTTAGCTATCAAGCCCCTCTCCTGTGGAACCAGCTCCCAGTTCAGGTTCGGGAGGCAGACACCCTCTCTACATTTAAGACTAGGTTTAAAACTTTCCTTTTTTATAAAGCTTATAATTAGAGATGGATCAGGTGACTCTGAACCATCTCTTAGTTATGCTGATATAGGTTAGTCTGCTGGGGGACCTCTACTGATACACTGAGCTCCTCTACGCTCCCATATCCACTGGCCTTACTGACCTGCCCAATGTTTTTGCTGCTTCTTGTTGCTTTTTGATGCCTCCTTTTGATGATCACCCCAACCGGTCGAGGCAGATGGCCGCCCACCCTGAACCTGGTTCTGCTGGAAGTTTCTTCCTCTAAAGAGAGTTATTCCTCTTCACTGTTACCTAATGTTTGGTCAAATGGGATTGTTGGATTGTCTATATAAATCTTTATACAATTATACTTTGTAAGGTCTTAAACCTTACACTGTAAAGTGCCTTGAGATGACTTCTGTTGTGATTTGGCAATATTTAAGTAAAATTTAATTAAGTTAATTTGAATTGAATTAAATATCTGGAGTTGGGTTGAACAACTGTCCTATGTGTCAAATACTGCTGCGAGTGAATTGACTTTAGAGTCAATGGGACACTGTGGATCTCATACTTGACAAAGCATCAGAAAACAACACTATGAGAGTGAGAAAGGTTTCAAACTGAAATGTCTTAGGTGAATCTTAGGGGTTACACAGTAATTCTTTATACTCATGAGTTCATTAATTTTGCACAGACATTAATGGCTCACCCATTTTCCTAAAAATCAAGAACCCTATGAGAAAGCTTGGAGGCCTAGTCATTTCTGATTTCCTCTTGAATTTGCATTGCTTCTCCCACATCCCGCTCATACTACTTATATGAAGGTGGTACAAGAGGTCTTCAGGGGGACTTGTGAAATTGGGCACACAGCAACTCTAGGTCAGTCTCCTGATGTATGAAAAGCATTCTGTTTGCATTTCAAATCCACTGTAAATGCATCTAATTTCCTTCCCAAAGTTAGACTGTTCACCAGTTGTAAAATGTAATCTAATCAATAATCTTTGTGACTAAAAGATAACAAATGTATATAATTCAGAAAATTAAGTATTTAATTTGACTGCATAACATATACCAATCTGAAGCACACTAGCTGCATGATAGTACTGAAATGCTCAGTAAAATAATCTCAAGTAAAAGCAGAAAAACAAAGGTTAGCTTATCCACAGAGATTTCCAGATGTTTGTAATATCTAATGAAGACAGATCAATCTGCATAGCTATTTCCCATAACCACACACCTCAGTTTGCCTGTGTACTGTGTAAGGTAATAAAACCTTTTTGACTTGCAACTGCCAGTCAGGTTTAGAGCTTCAGAGCAAATATTCTTGGAAATCTTTCTTCTCTTCTACAATGGCAGTTTAGAAGCAGATGGCCTAATCCTGCCTCAAGTTGAAAGTGTGGAGATGGCATCATTTTGATTTGCAGTGTATACACTAAATGTGTGCACATGTGTGTGTGTGACAGATCCTGTGAATAGACTACTGTATCTGTGGGATCATATCATAAAACCTTAAAGCCCAGCTAATACTTAAATCCAGCTGATGTTAAGTACTGCACTGTTGGGGGAGGGTCAGCTACTACAGATGCAGCTTATATTTATCTTAACATAAAAAGATACATGGATCACAACACCATATTTGTGCTTCTGACCACACATCATCATAGTTAGGTTTTGAATAACGTAGTGGAAACCAGCGTATAATTTTGCTGAACACTGTACCTTTTAAAAAAAGGGAATCCTTCTGTTGAGTCCTTTGAATTGTAAAAGCACAAAATGAATGTGAGAAGACCACTGAATCTTCACATTCATATTAGTTTTTTTTTTAAATTCTTGTAGAGTTATTTTTAAGGTCCCCCAAATTCTTTTCAGCTTCCCGCAATTAGAGTTGTCAAGCTGTTGTATGAATATAAGCAGGCCAATTCTATTTTTTAAAAATGCAGTGACAGTTCCAAAGTGATCCTACATCCTTAATGGTGTAGTGTAATTATTGTATTTTTGTAGATAACAATATGTCAAATAACAGTAAATATAGAAATCTCCTGTGAATTTATTTGCACATCAAGGCGAGTGATGCTGGAGACCGTGATCAACATACCATACAGTACACCGAGTAGGTTTACATAAGCACTGGTAGGTTCATGAAAGTTGGAATAGCATTATGCCTGCCCCCAATATTTGCAATTGACAAGAAATCACGAAGACATTGTTATTATTCCTTATTATTGTGGTATGTAGTGTTAAACTGACTCCAGTTGCATTTTTTCATGTCATGTTTGGCTTCTCTGTGTTTTTCCCAGTGCCCAATATAGTTCCACTATTTTTGAAAATATTATTTTCAGTACTTTATACTGTAAAACAAGTTCACACTGTACGCTGTGAAGTACATACCAAACTCTGTGGCTTGTGACTGAGCAGTTGCACATTGCATCAGGCAATGCATATGCATATACCTTGATTTTCTTTGACCTTGAAAAGCAGTTTACTTATCAATCTACACTCAAAGACCTCTAATGAAAGCTTGTGTAAAAACACAGACTACTGACCACAGTTGGGCCAACAATTAAGAAACTAAAGAATTTGGAAACCAGAGATGAAAAATATCCAAAATTGTATAAAGTTGTATCAGTCATAGAGCAATCACATGTGCATTCTTTGATCTTATTTCCTACCTACCCACAAATCAGATAACCTAAAGAATGAAGCACATGGCTTAGAGAGTGGGAGGAAAGACCAAACACAGATGCACGCATTCTTGTATTTGAATTTAAACTAATATCTTCTAATGTATTCCATACAATCACATTGGGGCAGCAGTGGCCTGAAAGGAAGTAAACCAGGCACACTCAGCTGGAATCCTGAACACACTGGTGTGGTTCCTGGTTAGTTAACTTCTTGTATGTTAATTGTCCAAATATTATTAGCCCCTGAAAAGGTAGGTACTCTGCTTACAGTAGTTGTAATTCTTAAATGGTAAATTTCATATTTTTGTGCAACTTCTTAATATAAAGCTGCTAAAAAGCGATCACATTATTGATGTATTGTGGTGGTGAATAACAGCAAAACCATAAACAACAGTGAGATTAAATATCAGCACTCAATCAGTGTATATCTATATATCTATAACCTTACTATAGTATCAAGCAGCAAACTGTAATTTAACAGTTTGCAGTAGTTTACCTCCAATAAAATAAGCATAGCAACATTCTTGTTGCTACAATGCGTGAAAACATGTCACAAAACATGTTGAAAAGAATAAATTGTAAAGACAGAAATTGTTAGAAATAACAATACACAAATATACACTGTGTCAACAGAACACATTTGTTTAAAGCAATGTGTTGATAAAAATATGATGTAAGTAACATGTCATGAGTAAGGCCCACAAGTACTCACCTGCAATAAAAAATAATTATCTAGCAGGACAGCTGAGTAAAGTTCAACTGCTATGTAAGACTGTGCAGTACATACAAATGCCCTAAAAAGTATCTTCATCTTTAGTTAACATTATTTTGTTTAGTTAAGGGTTTGTTTTACAGAGTTCAACAGTTCCCTTTGACTGTAGAACATTAGTACCAATTGGTGGTTATCTAAATAACCCCTGCTCCTTGCCATAGCTAGCCCAACAGTTGTGTAACAATGTTAGTCTACAGTTTAAAGCTCCATGCCAAACAGCCAGTCATAATGGACCATTCTTAGCGGAAAAAGCACAATTTGAGTTAATATGCTATTTGCTGTCATGGCATGTGAAAAAGTGGCATTTCAACAGGAGAATTCGTGTTGAAACCATTAATGCATACTATTTAGAGAGATCAAGTGAAAGGATTAGCAAATTATTTACCATCTTTTCTTACATTGAAGCCTACTACCTATCAAACACATGCACCAGTCAGGCTTTGGCTGCAAGTGTATAAAGTAAATACAGAGACTGGAAGTTCTGCTTTCAGATACACTGTTCCGTTGAATAATTTATTGAAAAATACAGAGGCTGAAAACTTTTGTGTTCGTACTATGTAGTAGTAGTATAAAGTTTCAGAGACCTGAAAGTTTGGGGTCACTTGGGGTCCTTGTTTTTGAAAAGAAAAGAAAAGCAGATTTGAAAAATCTAACTGATCAGGAATAGATTGATCATTGATACTGTGGCTAAAAACAGCTTTTTTTAATTGCACTGTCTACCTATCCTGCCTATATATTTTAGGATGGACCAGTACAAATGTTTGTGTCTTTTCAGTTGTTAATTTTTTCATATATGCTTAATTCAATTCAATTAAATTCAGTTTTATTTGTATAGCGTCAATTCAAAACAGATGTTATCTCAAGGCACTTTACAGTGCAAGGTTTAAGACCTTACAGAGTATAATTATACAAAAAATAATTATATAGAAAACCCAACAATCCCATTTGAGCTAGCTTTAGGCAACAGGAAGGAAAAACTCCCTTTAAAGCAGTGCTTTTCACTAAAAGGATTTTTTTCTTGTCAGGGTGATCAGTTCATATGTCCAGATAATGCAGATAATTACATCATGCAGAAAAGACAAACTTAATGTAAAGTTGTGGGTCTAAAGATAACTAACTTCAGAAGTGGTGCTTGTGTTTTGATCATGCATAGTGTACTTTACAGGGCTCAGAGCCACCAAGATGATAGGGACACACTACATTTAGAGTCATTCGGCAGACACTTTTATCCGAAGTAACTTACAAGTGAGGAACAGGGAAAGCATACAGTGCCTATAAAAATATTCACCCCCTTGGATGTTTTATCCTTTTATTGACATTATAAATCAGTCATAGTCAATAAAAGTTGGCAACTGTGGAAATAAATACCTCAATGTCAAAGTGAAAAAAGGTTTCTACAAAGTAATGTGAATTAAATTAAAATAAGTAAGGTAAAATCTGTGTTTGTATTAATATTCACACCTTTAAAATGACTGACCTAATCCAACAGAGGTCAGATATTTGGTGCTAAAAGTCCCAAAATTAGTAAAATGAGGATCACCTGAGTGCAGTGAATGTGTCTCATGTGATTGCAGTATAAAGACACTTGTGTCTGGAAGGTTCAGTCACTGGTTATTCAGTTTCCTGGGTACCATTACACCATGAAGACAAAAGAACACTCCCAGCAACTCAGAGAACAGGTCATTAAGTCAGGGGGATTAATACAAATAATTACCCAAGGCACTGAACAATTTCTGAAGCTGTTTTGCTAAAATCACCAACTTTTATTGACCATGATTGATTTATTTTATAGGCACTGTATCTACTGTAAGTCAAGGAGCCTTAGAAGAAATCTTTTTATTTGATTAGATTTATTTCCTTTTATTTAAGTTGTGAAAGAGTTCTGTTTTCAGCAGTTCTGTTTTCTGTTGAGTTGACCACTTTCTAGGCAATAATCAGAGACTTGAACCTGATGCGGGTAGCTACAGGAAGCCAGTGGAGTTATGTGTACTTTTAAACTGGTCAAATGAAATGTGCTGCTGCATTTTGAATTTTCTGGAGAAGTTTGGTGCATGCTGGTAGCCCTGGTCTGCAATGCATTGCAGTAGTCGAGACAACCATCAGATGACCAGTGCCAATGAGTTGGGTTGCATATTCAGAAAGTGTCTGGGTCTGGCTGGGGAGACAAGAACTTCTGTCTTGGAGAGGTTGAGCTAAAGATGCCTTTCTCTCATCCAAGCGGAGATGTATAATGAGACAGTGGCGTTATTTGGTGGAAACCACAGAAAAAAAGTTAATTTACTTAGGAGTGTCATCACCATAACATTTAGGAGTGTCATCAGCATAACAATGAAAGGAAAACTAGATAATGGAACCTAGGTATGTAGTATAGAGTGCATTAGAAAGTATTCACTTAACTTTTTCCACATTTTGTAATGTTAAAACCTTGTTCCAAAACTTATTAAATTCATTATTTTCCTCAAAATTCTACAAGAAATGCCCCATAATGTCAAAGTGACATTTCTTTATTTTTTATTATTTTATTTTTTATTAAATTTGCAAATGTATTAAAAAGTAAAAATGAAAAATCACATGAACAAAAGTATTCACAGTCTTTGCGCAATACTTTGAAGTACCTTTAGCACCAATTATTGCTTCAATTTTTTTTTGTATGATGCTACAGGTTTGGCACACCTTTTTTGGGCAGTTTCTTCTATTCCTCTTTGCTGTACCTCTTAAGCTCCATCAGGTTTGGTGGGGAGCGTCGGTGCAGTCATTTTCAGATCTGTCCAGATATATTAAATCAGGATCAAGTCTAGGCTTTGGCTCTGCCACTCAAGGACATTCACAGTAGTAGTCCCATAGCCACTCCTTTGTTATCTTGGCTGTGTGCTTAGGGTTGTTGTCTTGTTGAAAGATGAAACATCGCCCCAGTCTGAGGTCCGGCGCATTCTATATTTTACATTTACATTTAGTAATTTGGCAGGCACTTTTATCCAAAGCACTTTACAAGTTAGGTACAAGGTAAAAAGGCAGGCAAGCTAAACTTGAGGAGGTCTCGCCTAGGGACCCGTACTGGAGGTAGCACGATGCAGCCACCACCATGCTTTACAGTGGGGATGGTATTGGCCCGGTCCTTCATACTTCTCATTCAGGCCGAAAAGTTCAACCTTTCTGAATGCTAAAGAGATGGTTGTTCTCATGGAAGCTTCTGCTCTCTCCACAGAGAAACGCTGGAGCTCTTTCAGAGTAAGAATTGGTTTCTTGGTCACCTCCCTGACCAAGGCCCTTCTCTCTCGATCGCCCTGTTTGGCCGGGCGAGCCACCTGGTGGTTTTAAACCTCTTCCATTTATGATTGATGGAGACCACTGTGCTCATTGGGACCTTCAATGCTGCAAAAAGAAAATTCTGTACCCCTCTCCAGATTTGTGCCTCAATGCAGTCCTCGGAGTCTCTGAAGTCTACAGAAAAATCCAAATATGTTGTAGAAACATCTCAAGGATAATCAGTGGAAACAGGATGCACCAGAGCTCACTTGTGAGTCATAGCAAAGACTGTAATTACTTATGTACATGTGATTTTATTATTATTTTTTTATTTATTAATTTTTATAAATATAATGGTGAAAATTCCAACTTCACGTTATGGGGTATTTTTGTAGAATTCTGAGGAGATTAATAAAATGAATTCATTTTGAAAAAAAGGTTGTAACACAACAAAATGTGAAAGTATTCACAAAAGTGTTGTGAATACTCTCTGGATGCACTTTACATACATCTGGTTGATATACATACTTAAGTACAATGAAGCCATCCTTTGAACTGATGTAACTTAAGCTCCATTAGTTAAATCTTGGCAGTCAGCCCAAGATCATAATTCAAATAAAGAATAACATGTCAATTAAATACTGAGCAGTCATGACAACTTAGGGGCCAACAGATATAATATATGTATATATCTATATCAATATATATATAAAATACATGTGCAGTACAGCAAAAACATATTAGAAGAAGAAGAAGAAGAAGAAGAAGAAGAAACACCTTTATTTGTCATTTGTCACATTTACATGTTACAGATGAAATTGGTCCTCTGCATTTAACCCATCCCCCTGGGGGGAGCAGTGGGCAGCTACATACAGCGCCTGGGGAATATTAACTATTAACTATTAGGCTATAACTCTGCTGTTCTATCTGGGTTGTATTGCCAAGGTTGGCCCACATTTGGCTATAAATCAGGTGGAAACTGAAACCCAGAGTAAGACTCTAAGCTTTGAGCTGGTGAATAGCATTTGTCTGGAGCGTTTGGTTATAGTTTGTATAGTGCATTGTGGATGTCTCACAACCAGAAACAAGTTGATAGGTTGTTTTTTGGTTTTAAATGAAAAATAAATAAATGGTTTGTCTTAGCAGCTGCGTTTACACATACCTGCCCAAAACTCACTCGCATTATGAAGATGCATCCTGCTTACAGGACCTATTTTTGCTCTTGTGTTTGAGGAAGGCAGCAACACAGATTGTGATAATGAAAGACGTGACAACAGAGAGACACAAACAGGACATTCTGTAACAATACAACTGTGCTGGAAGACCCAGTAAACCTTCTAGCAATGGTACATATTGATGTACCATACAATGTACTGTACTGTTAAAGCATTGTAATAGCCACAGTTATTTCTAGCTAATTAATGAATTACTCACATTGCTATTCTCTAAAAATTATTGGGCAAAAAGTATGACATTCTGGAGGCCTTTATGGTGCTCTGAAAAATAGACTCACTGTTTGAAAGCTGCTCATTTACCAACAGCAAGTTGGTCAAAGTCTAAGTTGTGTTTGGTGTCATTTCTAGAATGCTAAACAAAGAGATACCTGTATGTATGAAGATACATGCAAATATGTGGTCTTTCATCACATACTTGAGATTATGGATAATTTAATAGGCATACTCAGAAAGCTCTATAAAGCATACACTGTAGATACAAAACTATGCAAAAAGATTAAAAAATTACAGTAAGTGGATGGTGCTTTGTGAAAAATTCTAAACAGCTGTAAGGAGTATCATTAATTAGTTAAAATATGTAATAATTACAAAAATTCTTGTAATTCTTCTCTTATCAAAATTATGTTTCCAGAAAAGCACACTCTACTTACCCAACATAGTGACTCCACATGGCACCAGTTAGATCCAGACAGCACTTATATTTAGCCAGAGATTAATAGATAGATAGATATCTCTTGTGATAGATAGAATGGAGATCACCTTAACCTCCACCTTTCTCTGCATGGTACCAGCTTATACTGTGAGTATGGAGGCCAAAAGTTTTCCCTAAGGCTGATACATCAAATATATGAATGAAAGTTATTCTTGAACATAGCAACAGTTTATGTTATATATGTTATATATATTATGTTATATGCTGTTTAATATTTAAAGTAATACTAAAAATAATAAAAATTCATTAGTGAAAAAGTACTTTTGCAATCAGAAGACAGAAGATGTCAAGAGGTTGGTATGCAGCAAGTGAACACTCAATTTATTTAAGTAAGTGTAAGGATCTGAGCAACTTCTATAAGGACCAAATTGTAATGGCTTGATGACTGGGTCAGGGGTCAGTATCTACTGGCTGTCTATAATTAACAGGCATCAGAACAGACACTCACCAACAAAGGTACCTAGAGTGGGCACATGAAAATGAGAACAGGAACATGAAAGAATGGAAGAAGAGGGGACTGGTCTGATTAGTCACACTTTAATTAACTTTAAGATATCGCATCTGGGATTTGCTATGGGAGACAGATACATGGAAGCCCCACCTCATGACTTTCATGACTCGAAGGATATGCAGGTATTGGTGCCCAACACCAGAGGACACCTTTAGAGTTCTTTTGGCAGGTCCCAGCTGTTTTGGCAACAGGCAGACCTCCACACTATTAAGCTGTTGTTTTAATGATGCATTTTATCATTGTATAACAGTGTTTAACAATACATAATACTCATCTTTTCTTTATGTCTTTACACAATATGCCACTGAGCATTTGACTGGCATGGAGATAGGCATTATGTAGGTTGCTGCCAGCTGATACTACAGCCTGAATGATGCATTTGCCTCTCAAGACAGTATTTCCACCATAAGTGTGGTTCACTGCAGGACTAGAGGAGCGGGAAATGGAAAGATTCCAGACATAGTCCAACCTTACCAAATACACTGAAGCATTGTTCATGTCCAATTTTGCCATATGCCATTGGAATCAACTGTCAAAATATATTAGCACTACCAAAACCAATTTGCCAATATTCACATTTTCTAAGATTAGGGCAGAAGATTGAATAGACAAATATACAAATACGTGGACACTGCTTAAAAAAATTCAAGGAACAAGTAAAAAAACACATTAGATCTCAATGGTGGAAAATCATGCTGGATATTTATACTGTTATGGACTGAGTAATATGTTAGGAACGAAAGGATGCACATCGTCCAAAGAAAATGAAGATTATCAACATACAGAGGGCTGAATTCAAAGAAAACCTGAAAATCAAAGTGAAAATGTGGCAGTCCATTTTGCTGAAATTTTATTGCAACTGAAAATGGTAGTTTGTATGGCCCCCACATGCTTGTATGCATGTATCTCCTCCCGGCCAGGGCATCACTGAGCTCCCAGACAGTCTGAGGTGCAACCTGGCTGTTTTTGATGGACTGAAACATAATGTCTCAGTCATGTTCTATTGGATTTAGGTCAGGTTGATGTGGGTCATTCAATGGTATAAATTCCATTATCCTCCAGGAACTGTCTGCATAATCTCGCAACATGAGGGCGAGATGTCTTGCACCAGGAGGAACTCAGAACCCACTGCACCAGTGTAGGGTCTTACAGTGGGTCAGATTTCATTCCAATACCTAATGGCACTCAGGGTGCATTTCTTTAGCCTGTAGAGGTCTGTGCGACTTTTCACTGATATGCTTATTATGTTATAGGCAGCATAATGTTCTCTGCAGCTTTTCCAGATACTTTCACATCTGTCTTTCATGCTGAGAGTGAACCTGCTGTCCTTGGTGAAAAACACAGCCAGTGGCGGACCTGCCAATTCTGGTGTTCAGTGAAATGCCACTTGAGCCCAACGGTGCTGGGGCGTTAGCATACTAGAGAACTTAGAGCCCTTATGCCACCTTCATAAAGTCTGTTTCTGATTGTTTTGTCAGAGATATTCACACCAGGAGCCTGCTGGAGGTAATTTTGTAGTGCCCCAACAGTGCTCATCCTGTTCCTCATCCTGTTCAAAGAAGTAGATACCAGTCCTGCTGATGGCTTAACGTTACTCCAGCACAAGTGGACTATCTTGTTGATAGTACTGCTGCTTTACTCGGAACAATACTTGATACTGTTGCTCCTCTGAAAAAAAAGCTAGTGAATCAGAGGAAGCTAGCTTCATAGGTTCAAAAAATTATCAGATCCTCCCTGCATACGGCATGGATTGTCCAATCTAGATTCATCTGTAAGACCACGCTCGTACTTAGACTGCTTCCTCCCTGTAGATCAATTAATTTCAGTAATTAATTCCACTAAACCATCAACATGTCTCTTAGATCCCATCCCGACTAGACTCCTCAAAGATGTCTTACCTTTGATCAGCACGTCCATATTAGATCAGATCAATCTGTCTTTACAAATAGGCTATGTACCACAGGCTTTTAAGGTTGCTGTAGTCAAGCCCCTGCTCAAAAAGCCTACTCTGGACTCAGGGGTTTTAATGAATTTTAGACCAATATCCAATCTACCCTTTATCTCTAAAATTCTTGAAAAGGTAGTTTCTAAGCCATTATATGACCACCTGTGCAGCAAAAACTTGTATGAAGATTTCCAGTCAGGATTTAGAGTACATCATAGTACAGAAACAGCACTGGTAAAGGTTACTAATGATCTTCTATTAGCATCAGACAATGGTCTACTCTCTATACTCGTCATGTTAGATCTTAGTGCTGCATTCGACACTATAGATCACAACATTTTATTACACAGACTGGAACATGTCACTGGAATCAAAGGAACAGCACTAGAGTGGTTTAAATTGGATCTATCCGATTTCAGATTTCAGTTTGTACATGGTACATACTGAACCCCAAGTTGCCCTTGGTGAGTCAGGTCAGTGTGTCGGTGAATCGGTGAATGAGACGCAGTGTAAAGCGCTTTGAGTACCAGCTAGGTAGAAAAGCGCTATATAAGTGCAGACCATTTACCATGTTAATGATGAGATTTCCATCCACAGGACTTCGTGCTTGGACTGTTTCTTGTTACTTTATATATGTCCCCCCTAGGCAATATTATTAGAAAACATTCTATAAATTTCCATTGTTATGCAAATGATACCCAGCTATACTTATCTACAGTATGACACCAGAAGAAACTAATCAATTAGTTAAACTTCAAGCATGCTTAAAAGACATAGAGGCTTGGATGTCCTCCAATTTCCTTCTCCTAAATCCAGACAAGACAGAGGTTATTTTGTTTGGGCCTAGAAACTCTGAGACCCTATGTCTAATCACGTTCTCACCCTTGATGACTTAGTATTGGCCTCAAGTAATACTGTAAAGAATCTCAGAGTTATCTTTGACCAGGATATCTCCTTCACTTCATACATCAAAGAAATCTCTAGAACTGCCTTTTTTCACCTGAGGAACATTGCTAAAATTAGGAGCATCCTGTTCCAAAGTGATGCTGAAAAACTAGTCCATGCATTTGTTACTTCCAGACTGGACTATTGTAATTCATTATTAATAGTTTGTCCCAATAACTCATTAAAGAGCCTCCAGTTAATCCAAAATGCTGCACCCAGAGTTCTGACTGGAATTAGCAAGAGAGATCATATTTCTCCTACGTTAGCTTCTCTCCATTGGCTCTCTGTAAAATCCAGAATTGAATTTAAAATTCTTCTCCTAACTTATAAATCCCCTAATAATCAGGCTCCATCTTATCTTAAAGACCTCATAGTTCCATATCTTCCAAGCAGAACTCTCCGTTCTCAGACTGCAGGTTTACTTGTGGTTCCTAGAGTTTCCAAATGTAGAATGGGAGGCAGAGCCTTTAGCTACCAAGCCCCTCTCCTGTGGAACCAGCTCCCAGTTCAGGTTCGGGAGGCAGACACCCTCTCTACATTTAAGACTAGACTTAAAACTTTCCTTTTTTATAAAGCTTATAGTTAGAGATGGATCAGTTGACTCTGAACCATCTCTTAGTTATGCTGATATAGCTTAGTCTGCTGCGGGAACTCCACTGACAAAATGAGCTCATCTCCTCTCTCCTTTCTACTGTATCAATGCAAATGCCACCATTTCATATCATTAACTTTGTGTCTTCTCTCTTTTAGTTGTGGTTACTCCTCTCTGTCTCCCACTCTCTTTACTTTTCTTCAGGTATCCTCGGCCTGGAGCTGTTATCTCCAGAATTCAGTCCACTCACCCCAACCGGTCGAGGCAAATGTTCGCCCACTATGAGCCTGGTTCTGCTGGAGGTTTCTTTCTCTAAAGGGAGTTTTTCCTCTCCACTGTTGCCTAAAGCTTGCTCAAATGGGATTGTTGGGTTTTCTCTATAATTTTTTTTGTATAAATATTCTCTGTTGTCGCTATACAAATAAAACTGAATTGAATTGAATTGAACACGGATATTTATGTGTACTCAATGACAAATGTCAACATTAGGTTCTCATTTCAAGAGGTCGGATAGGGTATTTCAGCTAGAGGGCTTGTTGGTGTGATTCCTAAAGATTTACCTGGGATGTGGATACAGAAACACTGGGTTAACCTTCGTCCAGGTAAATTTCCCTGAAACTGAACAGTAATACATAAATAAACCCCACAGGATACATATTGAATTACTGGTTATACAGCTGGTCTGTTAAATTCTACTGTATTTAGAACTGCACAATCATAACCTGATGAAGGCTGCAAGCTGAAACGTAAGAGTTTCTCTACAGTCAGCAAGTGTTGCTGAAGGTTTGATCTTTTCATTTTACACTCCCTTGTCCATTCATCTTCAAAGTATGTGAGGAAAGGCAGAACTTTCAGCTAAACTTTGGACAGAGCTAATGTGATTGTTTCCATCTTAACCTCTGCAATTCCCTGTACAAAGCAGACATTTGTAATGTTAAAATTATCATACAGGCAAGGGTAATTAGGACATTAATAAAACACAGCACATGCCTTTAATTTGGCATACACGCATCATTATGAAATGCAATTAGCTGTAACACTATGGAGGAATTATGTTAATTCAAACTATTCAGTCAGGCATAACTTGAATTTGAAAGTCATATGGGCAGGATGTCATAGTTTCTGATGTAAGATGAGGAAAATAGTGGGAGGAATGACACAGATCGTGCATCATCCCCCGCTCCCTTTCGAGCTGTCTCCCTCATCATGCTCAACTGATCTCACCTTTTCAATCTTCTCTTCTCTTAAGATATAAACCCTGGGAGGATGACAGTTGCAGATGAGTTACGATGTGTGTGCGTGCATGTGTGTATCTGCAGAGTGATGAACTGAGTAAGTGAAGGAAAGTAGGAAGAAACTGGAAAAAGTAGATTCTGTTTTGAGTTCATCTGTCCAAAAGTAGCGTCGTTTATCACTATAGCAACAAGCAAGGTACCAATGTGTCCTGGAAAACCTGGAAAATGTTTGACACATCATGGAAAATGACAGAAATAGTAAAATAGTTCTGAAAGATAATCCTCGAAAAAGGTTTTTGAGGTACTTTTGCTTAGAGCAAACAAATAAAAAAATAGGGCTATTTAATGTTGTTAGATGGGGTTAGAATGAAAGGTTGCAAGGCTGAAATGCTCTAAATGCCTAACAAAGGTGTCAGCTGGTTGCCAGCTGAAAATAAAAAGTTCAGAAAAACTGGCAGACTGGTAGCCTGATGGTAAGTGTGCATGCCGCTTAACTGCCATGGCCAGGTTTGAATCTGGCTGCGGGCCTTTGTTGCATGTCAGAACCTCTGTCTCCCTATTTGCTGGTTGTAGTCTTTAACTTGTTGATTATTTTAATGTGCAACCATCTGCAAGATTATCCTTTTCTACTCAACATAACTAGTGATGTATGTTAATTAATTATCACTCTGTGTTAATAATGTTAAGTTGACAGCTAGCTAACATTAGGTGTCTGGTTAGGACAATGCAAGTCAGTGTTGAGTATTAGAGATCAACTTTAAATTACTTAGGATTTTCTGATGACCCTGAAGTCAGCCATGTAGGTCTCTCTTATGTTACACATAGGAGCATCTCTTCCAATAGTCCCTACGGCAGCGGGTGTCTTGAACCTGCACCCTAATAGAACTTTTACTGTTGAGAAATCCTGGGTTTTGTGACCCGTCCATCTAACCTAGCTTCTTACCAGCTTGATCTTGTAATGTAATGTGATGTAAATGCAGTGTCACCCACCTTTCTCCATACTTGTGTCAAACATAACTGCATAACTACAATGTTTTTGAGGTTTGTTGTAATAGCTCACCACACTCTTTTTATATGCTGAATGCCCCAAGTAAGAATTTCCTATGTCTATATTTCCCATACAAATCAAAAACTGCCAAAATATTTTACAGGGTCTACTTTTCATCCATATCATCCACAATGGGCATATTTACATCTCTACAACATTTTTAATATATTGTCAGTGGCAATGTTTACCTTGTTGGTAGTCAAATTATGTGTAGGCAATAATCATCAGCTTTCTGAAAATTCTCATTGGAACTTTACTATTGCAGTTACATACACTATACTATTGTCTATAAAATACATCGTGTGGAGTATTTTTATAAAAAAAAAAATCATCTGTTCTTACACACACAATGTAATGCTGACTTTGTGAAACCCATTTCCTCAAAGCATTTTAGGAAAGTGAAACAAAACAGGCTAAGTTGTACTACTACAACCTTGATTTAATGTAGTAGATATTAATTTGAGATTAATGAATCAGTGAATTTTCTTGTCATTCACGCGCTCACCTTTATCTCCTGCATCAGTACAACCCACCTACAGCTTTGTTCATTTTTGCTGCTGTAAATTCTACAATGAATTTGGTATTTAGTATGACTGTGGGTGTGTCTTTTCTCTCTCTCTTCTTATTTCTTCTCTCCCCTATCTGTGAATGAAAAAAAAAAAAAAAGCAACCAACAAAAAAAAGAACCTTGTAGGTCCTTCATTTAGCCCCTTCTGAACAGAAGAAATTAGAAGCATTAAACTGCAATGTAAAAGTTTAACTTTCAGCTTTGTTGTTTGTGGGCGGCATGGTAGTCCAGCATTGGCCAGCAGTTTGCATGTTGTCTCTATGTCTGCGTGGGTTTCCTCCAGCATGTGTGTATGTTTTGTTTTTGTTTGTTTTTTTAATCCTGATATCATTTCTATTTCTTACATTGGATTCCTGGTATCAAAATTGGCCATAGTCAATTACCAGGGCCTCATTGATAAAAAATCATTTATTATTTTACCACCTCCAACAGAGTAAAAATGTGGCATAGGTAATAATAATAATAATAAATTTATTTATAGAGCACTTTTCTAAACATATGTTACAAAGTGCTTCACAAGACAGACAAGAAACACATGTAGCCCAACAAGATCAACTTGAGCAAGCACTAGGCAAACAGTGGAGAGGAAAACCTCCCCCTAGGGGAAGAAACCTCCAGCAGAACCAGGCTCAAGTTAAACGGCCATCTGCCTCGACCGGTTGGGGAGCAGGAAACAGTAATACAAACAAAACAATAATACAAACAACTACCAGTCTTCCCAAGGACAGATTTGTTTTAGCTTACAGAAGATCGCAAAAGGCTCGCCGGTAGAGGTATGTATTAAGGAGAGATTTAAAAGATGTTACTGAGTCAGCTGATCTTATACCCTCGGGTAAGCTGTTCCAGAGTTTAGGGGCTCTAACTGAAAAGGCTCTGTCACCTCTAGTAGTCATTCTGACATCGGGGACATACAGAAGATTTCTACCTCAGGCTACGTGCCGAGCCGATTAATAGATTTCTGGCTGAGACAGGTGAACAGACTGTTGCAATAGTCAAGGCGTGAGGAAATAAATGTGTGTAAGATTACTTCAGTGTCATGAAAAGAAAGAATTGAACGTATTTTGGAGATATTTCTAAGATGATAAAAAGATGCCTGGACAAGCTTTGTGACATGATGCTAGAAGTTAAGTTTACTATCAAACCAAACACCAAGACTTTTTGCAGTGGGCTTAGAATTAGCTAAGAGAGAATCTGTGCAGGGCAGAATGTGTTTGGCTACACGTTGTGGACTGATAACAACTATTTCTGTTTTGTCAGAATTCAGCTGCAGGAAATTTTGAGCCATCCAGTTTTTTATCTCATTTATACACTCATGTAAGGAACTCAGTCCCCCGTGGTCTGATATCTTAAAGGGACAGTACAGCTGAGTGTCATCAGCATAGCAATGAAAAGGAACACCATGTTTGCGAATAATATGTCCCAAAGGGAGCATATACAAAGAGAACAAGATTGGCCCCAGCACTGAACCTTGTGGGACTCCGTACTTTACAGGAGAAAAAGACGACAACGTAGTTATCGTAGTTAACTGTAACACAAAACGATCTGTTGAACAGGTATGAGGAGAACCAGTCCAGTGCAGTGCCTTCTATTCCAGCCCAGTGCTTTAGCTGGTCTAACAAAATTTGGTGGTCTACTGTATCAAAAGCAGCACTAAGATCGAGGAGGACAAGAATAGAGCACAAACCAGCATCTGAAGCCAACAGAATGTCATTGGTTACCTTCAGTAGGGCGGTCTCTGTGCTGTGGTGTTTGCGAAAACCAGATTGCTTGTCAAAGATGTTATAGTTGTCTGCAGCAAGAAATAAGTGTTTAGACACGTACTTTTCTAAAATCTTTGATATGAAGGGTAGTTTGGAGATTGGTCTGTAGTTTTCGGGGGATGAGGGATCTAGACCAGGTTTTTTCAAAAGAGGTTGCACAGATGCAATTTTAAAATAATCTGGCACAATCCCAGTGGACAGAGAAGTATTGAAAATATTCAGGAGAGAGGGAGCAAGCGAATCAATGATCGAGATTAAGAACTTAGTTGGGATGACATCAACTGGGCTGGAAGATGGTTTCATTTTAGAGACAGTTTGTAGTAGCTCAAATAAGGTACATGGGAGGAAACTGGCTTAAAGTGCATTCTCTAAAAGGGTGTGAAACTATAAAGGTACATAGATTTTGGTTAGAGATGAAGAGAGATTGAACGTTTCACAGGATCCTTGTGTGGCACAAGCGGCAATCTGTTGAGAGTTATTTATTTCTGCATTATATTTAATTTTGCATTTGTTTTGTTTTTTATAATTCCCTCTCTTCACATCTACTGTATAAGGTGGTATCTTCACTATTTTATCCTGCAGTTTGATGAGTGAGTTGAAGTGAAGCCTTTCTGTCTTATCAGTAAAGGCCAGTATAAGGTGTATTCATGCATGGTTACATATTATGAAACAGACACAATAACCAGGAATGTCAGGAAACATGCCGCAAAAGGTAAAAAATTGTTTGTGTTTCATTACAATATTCTAACTGTGCAAATCTGTGTGATAATTGTTAAGATGGAGACATTTACATAGTGATGAATTATCACCAGTACACATGGCTATCTGAATGTTTATTACTGTGGTAGCTTACAGTGTACTGATATATGTCTAGACTTTGTTCCTCCAGTGCTTCTACATCTTTCTGTTTTCTAACTTTATCTTTTCTTATTCAGAGGTCACAGTGGCAGACAGTGAAGTAAGGTCAAGGACCTGGCCAGTTGGAATATTTAGTTATTCATGAAACTCCCCTATAGCTTGTTTAAGACAAACTACTTGTTGTCTGTGCACACTTGATGTCAAAAATGTGCATAGCTGTTGTGAATGACATACTTGTAAGATGTAAATAAGCCTACCATCACAGAGAGAAGTAGGTAACTCTGAGGATACAACACACTCTACTGGAGAGCCTCACCTTATTGAAGTATCATAGAAGTATTGGAGTATATCATGGAGACATTTCAACTCTTCTAAAAGTATTGTTCCTATGCAAGTAACCTGAAACTGCAAAAACATTTTTGTAGAGAATGTGATTGCTGGATTTTTTGCTTCCCGATGCAATGTATTGTAATATAATCTATGCAACATATTTTGAATGAATGAAGACCTAGTCATGAGGTGGCTGTTGTTGTGCTTACAAATTGTTACACCACAGACTTAATTTAAATCCAGCTTTCTGTCTGTAATAAGGGGAAGAAAATCACTTTGGTTAAGTTAGAAAGAAACTGTGGTTTTATAGTAGGAACTAGTAGGATATTTATTGCACATGCTTATGGACAAATCAAATAGTTTACAGCTTTCAGTATAAAGCTTGATTTAACCTTGTGTGTTTCATCTACGCTATAAGCACTGCATAGCCATGTTTCCTATGCTGTAGGATGCATACCAATACCAATACAAATACTGTACAGTGAGGGTACCAAAACTGTACCAATACTGTACCCTCACAACAGTGTAGGAAGAAGCATAAATCAAGCATACATTTGAAAAAATAAACAGACCAGAATTAAGATTACAAAGAAAAGTATAGTGTTCTCTGCATGTGGAGAATCACAACTTGATCAATGGAATTCTTTTCTATCTTAACTTATTACTTCAGTGAAATATAATATTACAAACTTGGATCTTCCTGTGGTTATCTATTAAATTGAATAAGTCTATTGCACCCAGTAGTGATGTCAGGGTGTGTAAAATTCAACCAAATAGTTCTAGTTGTAAGAGTAATTTGTAAGACTTAGAACATGCTCACACACTTTTTCAGCAAACAAACAAGGTCATTATAATAATGTGTACTTTATTAATCCCTTTGGGGAAATTCCTCTTGCACAGCTGCCAGACTTAGTCGGCATTACTACAGGGTTTTGGTGTCTTGTCCAAGAACACCTGAGCAAGTACCCAGGAAGGAACCAGGAATCAAACCACTCACCCTGGCGTTTGTAGGTGACTGCTCTACCCCCTGAGCTACTGCCGCCCCAAATGTGTGATTATGTTTCCTTCTGTCACTGAAGATAACTCTAGACTAGTATTTCAGAATAAAAAATAAAAAAAGAATATAGAAAATAAATACAATTATTTAGAACCACTAGTACAAACACCAATGCATGCCTTTTAGCAGCTACTGCCTTCTATGCTTCATATCAGATTTGGAATGTCTGTGAACTGCAACCTTCATGTCTCTCAACACTCTCACAGCTGGTTTCTGTTACAAGTTTTAGCTCAACCACTTAGTAACTTTAGAGACTTGTCATTCTGCTGGAAGGAAATTTTTCGATTTTCCTCAAGTGGTCTCAGAAAGCACTCTGAGGTGACTGATTTCACAGACAATTTGCCCATGCTTCTCTGCTGATTGTTGACTTCAGCCTGTCACTTAGAAATTAGTTTACTTTTTGTTAGAATGAAGAGTACAAAATTGTCAGGTGACACTTTTAAAAGCCAAACCTAACTCTACTCCTGCTTCATTGGTTATTCTCTCTACTTTCCCTGACTCTAGTCCAAGTATTTAATTAAGCTTTTTGGCCTATTTTACTTAGTGACACTATCTACTCACAAACACAAAACACATTCATATGTAGTGTAGGACTAAAATTACTGCACAGCACAGGAGGGAATAACTTTTTTAAAATTATCATAGAATTTATTACTAAGAAACACACACCCACACACAGTACACAACTCATCATCCCCACCATCCTGTCCAGTAGGTCTATCCATCTTCTCCCTATATTGCACTCACTTGACAATCTTCCGCTGATAAGGAAGCTGTTTTTTTCCAGAGAAATCCACGTCCATCCCATCAGTCTAAACTATATGTGGGAGAGAGAGACAGAACAGACAAAGAACTGTGCTGACATGAGCAAGAGAAGGAGAAGGAGAAGGTACAATAACTTATTGCAGAATCAGGTGCCCACATGGTTGCCTGTATAAATAATAAAAATGCAGGGAAATAATGTTTAAGATTCGGGTAAGACAATATAGGAATTGAAGGGAGATGATATGACATTTTGAAAAGTGGCCACACTGGGAGCTTGCTGAAGTAACTGTTTTGTAACAATCTCTGAGACTTTTTGCAGGTGCTGGGTAGTAATTCCCTCCAATGGAAGATGACAAGATATCTGCAAACAGCTTGAGGGGATTGAGTCTGTGGTCAAAACATCCCCAAACTGTCTACACAGTAAAATAAAAAGGAGAAGCGGGAAGAAACATTAGTACGTTAGATCTTTTTAACCTGATATTTCATTCATATATGTACTGTTTATATAGCTAATGCTAACATCAGCACTTTGAAATGCTACAAAATTTCACTTTTTCTCTAAGTTAAAAGCCTGACTGTTTAATCCCCTACACCCAAGGACATTGATTTATTTCTTCAAATGATTTAGTGGTCTCACTTAATAATATCAGATAAATGAAAACTTTCATTATTACTATGCTAATAACAAAATGTTGAGTAGTTCAGTGTGGCTGAAAACAATGTTCTAATTTTTGTTTGTTTTGTTGGTTGGTTTACATGAACCATGGCCACGTGTAAAAGATTTCTGTATATAAACAAGAGCCAGTAAGTTTAACCCTTTAATTAATGAATTATGAGAACCTCAGTCAATATTTATTATTTTAAAAACATGGAATTTGAATTTTTTTACTCTTTAAATATTTGAAGGCTGTCTCCTAAGAAGAATCTTCTAACAGCAGTTAGTTAGTGTTGTGGTAAGATTGCTACCTTAAATGTGGCAGTCTAGGGTTCAAATCCCAGCTGTAGTCTACCTCCTGTAGGGGTCCTCAGGCAAGACCTCCTTATGCCTACCCTTGTAAGTTGCTTTGGATAAAAGCGATTGCCACATGACTAAATGTAATATCACTGTTAATACTGAGACATTAGTTTTATATAAGAAGCATCTTGAAACTTTCCACATAGTAATCCAATACCAGTCCAATACCTCCTGTGTTTTTCCAACTTAATTCACATAACTTTTTATTGACTGGAATTAGGAACAGTGTCTGTTCCTAATTTAATATGAATATCTGCACTGGGAATATGCAATAAAAAAAAGTTAATGTGTTTAATACTTATTTCTCTCAATGTATTAGTAGAAACTAGTAGCCCTACAAGTACTGTACAGTCTGGGGATTACCAAAGTTACATGGGATTCATGGGGCTACTGGGGCTAGTGGGCTAATGGCTAATAACACTTAAGTGGAAATAAGGTAAGGTAAATAATCAATTTAAATAAAAATAGAATAAAAATGCACACATTGTCATATTTTGCTCTAGCTATAGTGCCTTTTTTGTCCTTCTCCACCAGCCATAGCTGTGTGCATGTAAACTATAACTTCAGTAGTTGGCCAGGGTCATACAATCACAATGGGCTAGTTTATATTCCTATATTCTAGTTTATATTCTTAGTTTATATGATCTTTTTACTAATATATTGCCAGTTGTAAAACTAAGTGTTCCAAATGATTCAAATGCAAGGTAAAATTAATGGCTTTGTGTTTTCCTCAAACCCGTGCGCTTTGTGGCTCGTGCTACAGGGTCCACTATTGGCTCATCTGACTTAGGATGCAATATATGGGTTGAAATATCCTTAAACATAGTGGACACCAGACATTTTGCAGGTCATGGACAGCAGCAAAGACAGAAGAGCAAAGGAGCAAGAAAGGAATTTAAAAGAACATTAGGTCAGTCCCTTGGATGAGCCATGTCCCCAGGCATAAGCACTTCAAAATGATTCACATCAAAATGATCATCTACAAGCATTGCATGGTGCTATGCCAATGGTCCATTATTACATTATCAGTGGTGTCACATAAAAAAACAAAGCACATAAAAATGCAAAGTGTTTAATACTTCTAAATTACCTATACAGAAAAACAGAGCCCAACAGTATTGTCTTTTAGCCTCTCTTAAAACACCATTACACCACAGATTAAAGAACACACGCAGCCCTGGAAAATCTAAAGCTGTAGCACGGAAGCTAGTAAGCTCACTATGGCAATGTAACAAGGGTAACATGCTGATATTCAGTAAGTATAATGTTAACCATGTATTATTTTCATGTCGTAGCATATTAGCATGCTGGAATTTTGTAATTAAACACTACAGCACAGGCAGATGAGTATGAGTAACAACTAAATCAAATCTAAACTAACTCAATTATGACTTGATGTCTGGATCAGAATTTATGCACTTTTGTATTCCCTTTAACTTGGAAGTTGCCCCTGCTGCTCTTTTAGCACCTCAGAGTAGTGGACTGCTGCAAGAGAAAGAGTGAGAAGCTACTGAAACATCAAACCTCTCGTGTTAAGAGAAACATTTCTCTGATAGTTAATAATTTTATAATTCAGCTCCTATGTTCATATCCACATATCAATATCGATGAAAACATACATTTGGTGCTGTCACGTTTTTGCAGGTGTTTAGTAAAATTTAATCTAGGTCACTACCCCACTTAAACCCCTTGATAGGCCTACCATAGAAGGTGTGATTTTTACACAATATTAGGACTATAGTTTTTGTCCTGACGTTAGAAGTCCTTCAAAGTCAGTGTGGAGAAGGAGAGTGATTAGAGCAGTGTAAACATTTCAGTGTTAATACTGACATGTGGGTTTTGTTTTAGACAGTAAAAATGTGAATCTGTGTTCTCTGATTTCTCTGAATTTCCCCTGAATTTGCATTAATGTAGGTACACTAACATATAGATACTTTGAAATACTAAATACTAAATTGTCATCTTGTTCTCCACGACAATTATACTAATGTGTAATATTAATGTAACCATTAATGTCATTCACTGATGTTTAAATGCTCCACAGGGAACAGAGGAAACAGTGGCTGTGTGCCTGAGAGAATATATTTTCTGAGTTACAAATAGGCTAGCCTAAGGTAGAGAGCAATGAAAGAGGAACAATCCAAGCTATGGCAGACAGGGAGGGGGCTGCAGAGCGGCGGGCTCTCTAGCCTTGGGCAGCCTGCTACTGTAAAAGCTGTGATTTATTCTGCCATCACCTCACTAGATATATGATCTGAGTCTCTGGCTGCCCTGTCACACCACATACATATTAAGTGGCCCACAAAAATGGGAAGAACTGATTTATTATACAGCTATTTATTACAGTAGGTGGGCTGTAAAGAGAGAAAATATGAAAACAGCCTGAGATTTAATTTCCATGTTTATCTGTAACACCAGCAAATGAAATCAGAGCTAATCTGCATCTCCACAATTAGCTGTGGGATTTCAACATATTTTTTAAGAAAGCAAATTAGATTCATTGGTGCAAATGCTACACCCTGATGAGGAAGAGAATCACGTAGATGTCCAGGCACCATGGTTACCATCTGACATCTGCGTTTCCTGAAGAACAACAGCAACAACCTGCAACAAATGGTAAATGGTTTGCACTTATATGGCTCTTTTCTACCTAACTGGTACTCAAAGTGCACTTTGTCTCATTCACCTATTTGCAAACACAAGCACACACACTCACACAACAATGGCAGAGCTGCTACGCAGCTGATGTGACTCACCGGGGGCAACTTGGGGCTCAGTATCTTGCCCAAAGACACTTTGAAACTTCCAATGTCCAATCCTGCTCCTCGAGGGCCACAGTCCTTCTCGTTTTCCAACTGACCATTAGACAAGAAGATATCAATTTTTAATTTAGAATGAATACTCACATGGATATAAAAAAATTCATTTAATTAAAAAAATCTAAAGGGAGAGAACAACAACTGTAAGGGTTGTGGTTTTGTAGCTCTATTTTTTTATCTGAATGGTCAGGAAACACTCTACCACTTAGTGTAACACTGACAGTTAGAGCTAACCAGTCTAACAAAGCTACCATCAGGCTTTCCTTGTCTCCCTCGTTCTCTGTTGGGAAGACAGAAAACCTGGCGGATCTCTGACAGTCATTACCAGAACATTAATGGTTATTTGGTGGAGTCGCTGTATACAAGTCAAAGTCATTGCATCACTTGGGGCTAGCTTTTTTTACATTAGCATCAGCAACTAAATTCCGTTCCCAATTATGTATTTTACGGTCCTGTACAGTACTGTCTCATGGTGGAGCAGTACTGTTCAGACTCTGCTGAAGACCTGAGATGCTGCCTATTGGTGACAGGCTGGCAAATAGCACGCAAAGAACTGAAAAAGGGCATTCAGCAGGCCAAACACAGGTACAAGCTGTTCATCGAGGAACACTTCATGACCTTAATGGACTGTAAGGGTGGCAACCATCAGGTCAGCCACAAAGCCACCACCCTTGACACAACCATTTCTCTGCATGCTTTGACACACCAGACAGCAGAGAGATGGCTCACCGCTCATTCTCCAGTGTCACCAGGTAAAATATGCACTGAGAAGAATAAACTTCAACAAGGCTGCTGGACCAGAAGGTGTCTGGTCGGACACTCAACATATGTACATACCAACTGACAGAGGCTTTCTTCGACACCTTCATTCTGTCCCTATGCCATGTCACATTCCCTATCTGCCTCAAATCTTCCATTATTGTGACAGAAATCAGCTGTCACCTGCCTTAACGACTACCAACTTGTTGCACTGGCACCAGTAATTATGAAGTGATTCAAGAGGGTCATCCTGAAGCATATTATTGACAAGGTCCCTGTTGGTCTGGACAGCCATCAGTATGCTACAGCTTTAACAGATCTATGGGAGATGCAGTCTCCACTGCACTCCACTCAGCCCTGTGCCCACTGGAGCATCCCAATACATACGTTAGGATGTTATCCATTAAATTAAGCTCGGTATTCAATCCAGTAATCCCACACAAACTGGCTTGTAAGCTTCACAACTTGGGACTCTCCACATCACTATGCTCCTGGATCCAGGACTTTAGACTGAGCAACAGGCCTCAGGTAGTTACAATAGGAAGTCATTTGTCATCTGGACTGGTCCAGAAAACGGGCACACCACAGGGGTGTGTGCTCAGCCCAGTCCTCTTTTCCCTGTTTACACACGACTGTGCTGCCTTCCACACCTCCAACATCATCGTTTGCAGATAATACTACCATAGTGGGGCTGCTTAGCTGCACCTGCATAGATTCAAGAAACTGCACAGAGTGTCTTGAATCTATGCAGAATACAATATAATCTCTATCAACTATGAAGGCATTTTGGAGCAAAATGTGCTGTCCACTGTTAGAAAGCTTGGTCTCAGTCGCATGTCATGGGACCTTCAACAGAATAATAACCCAAAACACACATATTTTGAAGTGGCCTTCTGTGAGTCATGATCCAAATCGTATCGAACTGTTACACGTACCAGGCTGCAGCACCTGTAAGCGGCTATATGTATCCTGAAATACATGAAAGAAATAATAAAATAGGGAGACATGGCTGTTCTTTGTTGAGTTCTTTGAGTTCATTATAATTATTTATACACAACTCATCCATGTAACTCATTAACTTAAAACTGTCCATTTTGTCCATTTTAATTTACAGTATTATCACTTTACATTAAGTGCATCTTAATATACATTACACACATTTGTAAAACACATACAACAATATATTAAACCAAAAACAAACTAATTTTGTCTCTCTGTCCAGTTTTCCCATGTTTTTACTCAATTTCCTAAACATGTTTTTGCTACAAATGCATCCTTCATGCACTATCATGGAAATATACTAACCAGTATCACCAGTGGATATGTACATAGTATTAGTATTAGTATTAGTAATAAATTCCAAAAACTGCTGAATTATCAACAATATACATCGTATCTCAAACATTAATTTGTATGCAAGATAGCCAGTGTAAATTTAACTCTACTAGAGGAGACCAAACTAAGTTTACCACTGACTAGCATGCTTACTGGGAAAATAAAGTGGGACTGCCACTGCTGCTACTAATGGCAAAAACTACTTTCAGTAAAAAACAAACATCTAAATAATCTTTCATTCCTAGCTAACAGTCACCAACAGTTTCTAATACATTACCAATCTCAATTACAGGAAAGAAATTATAAGATAGGAGGATGTGGCTCTCCTTTGTTGAGTTCTCTGCCATTAAGTGAAAAACAGTGAACACACACACACACACACACACACACACACACACTACTGGCTACTGTCCCTACCACAGAATTTTCATTTAACATTTAGCTGCCCTGCTAAGAAAACTCTTAGAAAGGTTGATTTTTGAAAATTGAGTTTCCAGTGGAATTTTCTCAACATGGCTAAATGAATACATCATAAAATGAGACAATATTTATATTTATTATATTTAAATCCAGTTATTAACAGTTGCTCTCTGAATATAATTTAGATTGAAAGAAATCGCTGGTAAAAAGTCAGACCCAGAATGCGTCAAATTACATGAATGAGAAACAAAGATGCCTCCAATTATAGACACGTTACTGGTTAATCACAGTCCAAATTTGTGATGCCTTGCAGGTCTAACCCACTCAGGTAGATGAGTACAAGGTTTGTCTATTAAGCACCACCTTAAATTAACTCAGAACATTCAAGCTGAAAGCTTAATTATCTGCTATGTGAAATGTGCCAAATCATACATCTTCAAACCATGTACAGTCTCTGTCTTTCAGCTTTCCTTTCCCCACCTGTGAAACTCCACATTTCAAATTTAAATAAATGGCTTCTTTTCTTCCTCTCTTGATTGTGTGTGTGACTTATCTCTGAGGTGCAGCTGTGAAGAGAGCAGGTATATTTTTATTCCTCATATCTCTGAGAGAAGGATACAGCAGGTGGAGTCTTGACTTTAGCACATGGTTTGCAGAGCATGTAAGTTGTTGTTGACGACAGCATTTCACAAGCAGGTAAAAGTGCACAGTACTCAATATTTCTTGATATATCTGAGCTGCGACACAGTTTGTCTGTCGGCTAGTATTTTCCTGTCTGTCACACACAGGTCACTCATTTTAAGAACATCCATTATTTGTCTTTGCTTTCCCTTTCTATTTGTCTCTGTCGCTGCAGAAAGCTTTATCAGTTTGTCATGCCTCACTGGCAACGTGGCAAAGCTGTGCTGCAGTAGGTAGCTGGTGGTCCTGCTGTTACTGAGAGCATTTTGCAATCAGGACACTGCACTTGGCACCAGGTAACAACCCATTTATGAGTGTTTTCCTCACTTTTTCTCACCAATTTAGTTGTTTCCAATTCCCACAGTGTACGACAGTCCCTGCTGCTACCAACCCCTACTGCTTGCCTTGCAGGGGTGCAAGCTTACACGCGCCTCCCTTGATACAAATTAGCTGTCTCTCAAGTCAGGGTCTGACTGATTTGAATCAAAGGTAGATGTTCCTCAGCTAAATAAAAGCTGAATCTGCAATTCCTTCCCAGATAATGGTCTGTTGTGAAAGATTCAGCAATAATGGTGGATTTTGTTTGTTGAAGGGTGAATAAAGACATGATTGTGTGAAGTGGAATGAAGATTTTTGAGAAATTAGTCATATGTTTCTCTCACTTGCCACTTTTATTGTTCACATGCACCAAAAAGACTGCTACTGTTGTTCTATTAACGTGCTGCTTATACTATGCAGTGTGCATAAAAGGCATTAGATCCTGTGGCTCTGGTGTAAATGAGCTCCAATTTCCCGTCCATATGCATTTTCCCTTGCCTTAATCAGAATTTATCCAGTTACCTCTGCCTACTGCCAAAATGTCTAATGTTAACCCATGCTAGTCTGCTTTCACCCAATTGGGTAAGCAAATACCTATTAGCATCTTAGCATTTACCTTTCAATATGCTAGAGTGCTGTTGTTAACGTGTAGCTCAAGGAGTCACTGTGCTGAAGTATGACCTCACAGAGCTTAGAGATATATTGCAGTTGTGGACTAATTCTATACGCTACCTGTCCAAACAAAAGTCACACATTCTAATATTTTGTTACACCACCTTTATCTTTGATTACAGCATGCATTTGCAATGGAATCATTTTGATAAGCTTCTGCAATGTCTCAACATTTATTCCCCACCAGATCTGCATTACTCTTTTGCCAAGATCGCGTATTGATGATGGGAGAGTTGGATCCCTGCACAAAGTCTTCTCCAACACTTCCCAAAGATTCTCTCTGGTGGCCAATCCATGTGTGATAATGATGTATCATTATCACGTTATTCCTGAACCTCACATTTTGAGCCTGATGAATCCTGGCATTGTCACCTTGCAATATGACCTCAACTGACCTCCTTCTTTGGGCACAAAAAGTTGCTGAACCTTGACCTGACCAACTACAGCAACCCGAGATCATTGCACTGTCCCCACAGGCTTGTATGGTAAGCATTAGGCATGATGGGTGCATCACTTTATTCTATATACTCTCATCTTACCCTCATGTGCCCATCACTCTGGAACAGGGTAAATCTGAACTCATCAGGCTACATGACCTTCAGGAGAGTTCTTAACCCAGTTTTAGTAGTTTCATCAATCTCCTTAGATGTTTTCTTTGCTTGATTCATGCCAATAATTTGACCCCTGTAACAGATGTAACAGGCTGAAATTCCCTCTATCCAACATGTTTCCTTGAGTGCCAGTATTGACCTAAGAAAAGTTGTAGTTTGCACTGCCTGCTGACATGAGTACAACAGGAAATTTGTATTTGCAGTAGATACTAATAGAAATTATGTGAGCTTTCCATCTGTGGCACCTGTGTACCTGGGTAATTAGCACCACTATTCTACTTAATAGGTGTGCGGAAAAAATAAACAGCATATGCAATCAATACATGTAATGCACTCACATTTAAGTCATGTAATGAGGTAAAAATGAAAGATAAATTATGTTACCAAATTGAATTGCATTTTTTAAGCAATATTGTAATTTTGTATGATGATATTCTAAATTTTCTTGTATAATTCACTACACTATGCAGCTCTATACTGTACTAACTAGAAAGTAGAGTTTCACTGACACTTCACTTCAAGAGAACCATCACCCCAACATTGAACACCTGCTCTGTAAAGGCAATTTATTTAATTTATTAAATCTTCATTCAAAGGTTTCCATCGTCTGTTTTCTTTATGGGAGCTTCTGTTGGGTCAAGAAAATAAGCAGCAGCTGCCAGTGCAGACAATTTGGTCTAATCTGGAGTTATGAAGCAGATGAAACATAGTTCCAGGTATGCTTTCATTTAGTATGTATTTAGTATTTTTATTATTAGCGTGTTACTATTCACTTCAATTCAATTTTATTTGTATACCACCAAATCTCAAGTCACATGTCTATATCTCAAGGCACTTTAAAATGTTTAAGACTTTACAAAATATAACTGTATACAGAATGACATAGAAAACCCAACAACCCTACTTGAGCAAGCACTAGTCAAGAGGAAAGACTGTTGAGGAAACACTTTTTTAATATACTGTAAAGCAGTTGTTTTACAGAAGTGTTTAAAGTCTCACAGCAAGTACCACAAATATAAGGAGAAGAGTTGATCACAAGAGAGATAGGATATTTAATATACAATAATTGCTTGATATTTAAGGGTATATAAGGGTTCCTTCTGAGTACCTCATACTCACATTCCATTATCTTTGATGAGAAAAGCTCTTCAAAGAAGAGACCTCCTGCAAAAAATTGCTCTGGGTGGTTGGGCATCTGCCTCAACATATCCTATGGAAGAAGGCAGCAGAAGATGTCATGTATTGCCTTGTATTAAAATCATTAATCACCCCTGTCTTACTTCTTAACTTTGTCCATTAATTGTGTCCTACTCCACAGCTGCAGGTCGTAGTGGTCCAAGTAGTGTTTCTCCTCCATCATCTCATCACCCACACAATGCTGCAAGAAACTGAATCTAAAAATAATCCTTTTTGCTCATGTTGTACTCAATGTGCATCGCTGTGTTTGAATCTAAATCATGTGCAATGTGCAAAACCAGCAAAAGCACATGATGATTGATCCTCAAGCAATATTTTAAAGGTTATATAAATACGGTATGTCACAAATAAATGTCATGCCACTAATACCGAGACGCTTGCAAATGTAAAACATACACTGGAGCACTTTTACAGCAGCTTTTTAAAGTGCAATGTATAAGACTCCACAGGTGCTGTACAACACAGAACAGTGCATAATGACCTAAGCGAGAATCCAGAAATCCATAGAAAACCACAATATCCAGTTAGAAGCCATGCAGTCAGTTGATACCGTATCTAAAAATCCAAAGATAATCATAGCCAAGTTCAGAGCAAGGTTCAAAAGCCAGAGAGAGCAGAGTCACACACGGGCACAAAGAAAGAGTTTCATGTCAGACAGATTTAGAACAACAGGAAATCACTACATAAACAGATGAGACAATAGACAGGTTTGTTTGAGATGAGCGAGTTCTGCACAGATTCAATCAACGATGAATGTTGCACAGTGCAAGCTAGTTTATTTTTTGTCCCACTTGATCCCGATTTTCTCTGATGACCTGCAGATGTAAAAAAATGATAATCTCATGAGTCCAAGGCAGCATCAGATTTTGGTGGCAGGCAAGACCTCAGGGCATAATGGGAAATGCCTGACTAAATTCTGATTGGTTCAGGTGTTAGATCAACAACACATTTTACAGAAATGTTTATTTTGTTAACTTTAAGACATTTCTATGAATTCAGTAGTCAGAGTTTCCATTATGATTAACAATGTTATTGCAGAAGAAGACTTATCAGAAAGGCAGAATACATTTAGTTTTAAGTACAGATCATAAGATTCTACTAGTTTGGAAAATAAAAAATTATTTTATAGGTGTACTATAAAGAAGTGTGTCAGTCGGTCTGCTACAATACTTCCACAAACCATAGTCTTGTATGTCCTTGCTCAGCTGTTCTCAGACATGGTTCCTCCAGTTTCACTTTTAAGAACAAAATGTGGAGTTTTGCGACATCCTACAATATGAAGGATGCGAACATTTTCTAGAGCCAGCAAGGCTTAAGGAACTATCTAAAGCAGGGGTGGCCACACTTTCTCACCATGCGAGCTACTTATAAAATGACCAAGTCAAAATGCTCTACCTACTACAAAAATGCAAGACATACATTTATAAATCTATTGAGTATTCTTTATTCCTTCGCTTTTGTGGTCAGCTATGAGAAAAATGACTGCTGGCCGTATAACTGGGATTTTAGTTCCTTCACCTTTTTCTCAGCTCGCTTTTCAGAGTCGTAGTTTTTATGAACAAAATGCCGCTCCACATTTCCCAGAAAAGGTCAGATGTTAGACTGGCTGCCCTGTATGTCAATCAAGTGACAAATTTCATAGTGAGGATAGATGATAGGCTGACTGATTTTTTTTTTTTTTTTTTATGCCATGCAATCTACCCATACTACCTTTGTGATTGACTGGTAGATCGCGATCGATGTATCGGGCACCCAATACAAGGAATTTGGATCCTCCTAGAAAGCGGGAAAAAGCGTTTTAAAATCAAAATGTTGCCTCAGAATTACATAATATTAATAATACCTTGCCAAACCAAAAGTCAAACTAAAACAGTGGCACAAAAAAGAGGGCCTCTAGTGTGTGGCAGTTCTCCATCGGAGCATTCACAGAAGACCAACTCTCACCTGGGGATGGATGAAATTCAACCGATGTCAGCGGCGAGTGAAACCATCCACCACGAGGGATGTTGAACCCAATTAAAATGCCAGTACCAGAATTCGTGGTTGAACAAGCTCTTTATTATAGATTATAAATGTATGGGTAGGAGTCTGAGTGCAGGAACCGGGTAGCCAGAGTGCGTGGATCTGCAGGAGCGCTGCAGGGTAAGAATGAATGAGAATGAGGGAATAATGTGCAGAAGACATGTACTGACCTATGGATAAAGGGAGGAGAGCTGATGATGAAGCAGGTGTCGGGAGCAATGGTGAGTAGCCTGTAGAGGCCCAGGGTTAGCGAAGAGGTTAGCCAGGCACAGTGTGGTGTAGCTGGTTGGATTAGGTCCTCCTCTTCGTGTGCACACACAATATACAGACAATCCAAGAGAAGGCCAGAGAGAGATCCCACAGATATACAAGGTACACGTCCAGTACTCACTACAGTCATCCACAATCCATATACAAAGAGGGAGATCCGGTACTCACAACAGTCGTCCTCAGTCAGCATTTATAGACAGGGGCAAGAGCTGGAGAGCAGGTCCAAACGAGAGCAGGGGTCCAAAACCAGAAAAGGCAAAGAGAATCAATTCACAGTCTTTCTAAGGAACAGGCAAAAACACAGGGTAGAGAATACGGTCCAGTCTGTAACACATAAGCAAACAAGATCACTGGAAAGTCAAACACAGTGTCAGGACAATCTGGCAGCTCTCTCAGGGGAAGATTCAGAATATAAAGGGAGCTGGCACCAGGTGAAATCAATGAGCACAGCTGAAAGAGATTGGATAATTAGAATCAAGCTGCCAGCAACAGGAAAGAAAAACAGGAAGTCAGCCACCAAACTAAAAGCAGGACAGGAAGCCCTGTAGGATCATGACAACCGAGCCAAGTCTATGTCGCAATATTGCAGTGAGTTAAATTGCGTGGATGGCCAGATGATTTACACACAAAAGATTTAAGTACCTCTAAACATTCCATTCTTTCATTCTTATTTAGCTCTTTAAAATTGCCACTTCAGCAGCAATTAGGCAAGTGCTTAGGTCCACCATCCAGAGATAAGTGGTACTCCAACAGCCTCAAAAGAAGAAGGAATGTGATTAGAACTCAGTCACCTCAATAAGTGAAAAAAGAACAAAAATGACAGCCAAACCAAGGTACTGCTAAAAATTTAACAGACCTGAATAAGTGCTAAACCATGATATTATCAGAGCTCCACTGTATGAAGAATCACAATTTGTATCCCGGTCTAGGGGCTAATGTGAATGCCATAAATCTGATTAAATATTAAAATGATATGTATGGAAGTTGAGTCATGGCAACTGGACTTCCTTCGGACTCAACTTCCAGATAACTTCACCTGGATGACTGAGAATCTTCATATATAGAAATTATAATAAAATGGCCATGTTATAGTTCCTAAAGCTAATAGCTTTTGGTTGCACAAAATCCTGTTGTACGTTTGGCCTGCTAAGGTTGCCGTACAGGTGTGACCACATAGTTCTGGTACTGACATATAATTCTGTGTCATTAGAAAGAAGTCCTGTTGTCCTGTGCAGTCCTTGCAACAAGAGTTTCCCCTCTTAGCAAGGAGGCTAACAATGCTACTGTATAAAGTCTTCTTCAGCACATCCCAAAGATTCTCAGTGGGGTTAAAGTCTGGACTCTGAGGTGGCCAATCCATGTGTGTTAATGATGTGCCATGCTCCCTGAACCACTCTTCTTTGAGCCTGATGAATCATGGCGTTGTCATCTTGGAATATGACCATGCCATCAGCGAAGAAAAAAAATCTCCAATAAAAAAATATATGTCAATGAAAAAAACAGTGGTTATACTGTATTGGTTATACAGTGTATTCAAATCATCCAGTGGCCTCTCTGTGTTGGCAGCTGAAACATATTAATAACTGCAGTAATTATTCTACTGAAGGCTGTTGCACATTTGATTAGTGAAAACCATGCAGTGACTTTTTTGACCATGCTGTTGTTTATCCATAGTTATAGCTAGTCCAGCTATGCCTTGTGTTTGAAGAAAACAAAGCAAAACTAAATAAATAAATAAACAATTTAAAATGTTAGGACAAATATCTTGAAATAAGACACACTGTGATTTACTATTGAACTGAAGACAAAACAAAGCTTACAATTGCATTGTTCCTTTTCCAAAGAAAATTAGTTAGCACAGGTTTCAACTGCCTACAGATAATTGGGCTTAATCAGTGACACTTTTAGGGTAAGGTTTTCTTTGTATGAGATTTCCTGTTGTTGTGTTCTGATTTCTTCTGCAAGCCCCTGTATTCTGTTTTCTGTGTAGTACATGGTGGGTTCAATTGCAATTTCTGTGAAAACTGTTTGTTGACGTGAGCCACAGCACAGTGAAAGATCGTTTTGAAATGTAATCCAAAGCTCTTTGATGTTACAGAAAAGTGCGAAAAATAGGTCTTGGCACCATATAGGATCATCATTAACTGGTACCACAAGCTTATTATAAATTGACTCAGTGAATGCTGGGTTTTCCTACAGCTAGCTGGTAAATAATATGATCTTTTAACTTGAATGGCATAAGACCCCAGAGGCACCAGAAATAATAAATAATATTAAATATATCTGAATTATTTAATTATTAATCAGTGTTTACTCTTCTGTCTGATGATGAACAAACTGCTCTAAATGTGTCATAACCCTTTCTCCAGTGATCTGATCAGTGGTCAGTGGTGAGGATGTTCCTAAATATTTTAATCAGCTCCTCTCAAGTTAGGACAAAGCCACATCAATCTGATGAAGGCTAGCAGTTCTAGGGATACAAACAATGAAAGAACCAGGGTTTGTTAACATTATCACACCACTATCAAGTTTCTTGATTCCAGATGGCATAAAAAATGTCAAGTAGTAGTAGTAGTATGATATTGGCATATTCAGATGAAAATGCCATTACTATGGTGATCCAACCCAACTTTTTGGCATAAGGAAACATGAATGATTCTTAGAAGTAAGAAAAAAAGCTTTATAATTATAGGGATGGTCTATTTTAGATGAACACAATTGTACAGCCCATAGGACACTCCTGTCTTGTCTTTCTCTCTTTCTACCACCCATTTCATCTCATCCACTCATCACTGTAGAAGTCTCTGGCCTACTTTCACTTGTGTTCCCATTCGTAAATCAGCCCATTTTCCTCATTTTCATTGTTGCTCATCTCACTGGCCTCATCACCTCTACTGGGCTGATACAGTGATCATTTTAACACGTTTAATTTTAACCATTTTTAGAATGGTTGAGTTCTAAAGAGAGTTGGAGGGCTGTGGCAAGATGCAGAGATGAGTCGCTCTGCAAAACTAGGCACAGAAAACAAGAAGGCAAGTACAGGAAATGATTCAGTGGCCCTAATAGGCTCTTTGAGATGAACTGTACCTTGCCTCGAAAACAGAAAAGAGCAGGCAGTGGCAGCAGGGGACGGAGACAAGACGCTGCAATGAAGACGGATAGTTTCAAACTTTTCTAGCCGCAGCCAAGCTGCCATTTGTGCTGGAAGTCTCAATACTCTCATCCTTTGAAGTTGGAAACAGAATAAATGTTTTGTTCTGAGTAGCAAGTAACTTTGTTGTTAATAAGATTCTCAAGTGAGGTGTGTTCATTGTTTAACTTCCATATGACTCAAATAATTGTCATAAAATGTATTGAAATTATAAATACATGCAGTCATGTCAGTTTGCTGATTAAACTACTGATGCAAAATACACTGGCCATGGAAAAAAAAAACCAAGTCAGAAGACGCATCCTGTGGTTGTAGAAAAGATGTTAATCTTTTTCAGAAGAGTCAAACTTTTGGCATGCATTAAGCAAAGAAAACATCTAAGGAGATTGCTGAAACTACTAACTTGGGTTAAGAACTGTCCACTGAAAGAAGGTCAGGTGGTCCAGTGTGAAGTTTATTTACTTTTTACAAATAAAAAACTGAAAAGTGCAGTGTGCAAAAGTATTCAGCCCCCTTTTCTCTGAGTGCATCTAATTGCCTTCAGAAGTTGCCTGATGGTTGCTGACTGATTGAATGTTGACCTAATGACTGAATAGAGTCAACGTGTGTGTAATTTAATCTCAGTACAAATACAGCTGTTCTATGACAGCCTCTGTGGTTTGTTAAGAGAATATTGGGGAGCAAACAGCATCATGAAGTCCAAGGAAGACGCCAGACAGGTCAGGGATAAAGTTGTGGAGAAATTTAAAGCAGGGTTAGGCTATAAAAAGATTTCCCAAGCTTTGAACATCTCACGGACCACTGTTCAGTCCATCATCCGCAAATGAAAAGAGTATGGCACAACTGCAAACCTAATGAGAAGGGAGATGGGAAGATGGATGGAGCCAAATACAGGGCAATCTTGGAGGAAAACCTGTTGGAGTCTGCAAAACACTTCTAATCTGACTCAGCTTGAATTGTTTTGCAAGAAAGAATAAGCAAAGATTTCAGTCTCTAGATGTGCAAAGCTGGTGGAGATAAAATATATTTATGTTTGAGGTCATAATGTGAGAAAATGTGGAAAAGTTCAAGGGATATGAATACTTTTACAAGCCACTGTATATATATGAAATTCCACACTTGCTCCTTCCTTGGAGCGGTCTTATTCCTTCAAGCTTGGGTCCTCTACCAGAGGCCTGGGAGCTTGAGGGTCCTGCGCAGTATCTTAGCTATTCCTAGGACTGCACTCTTCTGGACAGAGATCTCAGATGTTGTTCTTGGGATCTGCTGGAGCCACTCTCCCAGTTTGGGATTTACAGCTCCCAGTGTTCCTATCACCACCGGCACCACTTGTTCACCTTCCACATCTTTTCTATCTCTTCTTTCAGCCCTTGAAATCTTCTCATGCTCCTTCTTCCTAATGTTGCTATCACTTGGGATTGCTACATATCACTACAGCCTTGTTCTCCTTTTTGTCCACCACTACTATGTCGGGTTGGTTGGCCATTACCAGTTTGTCTGTATCTGGAAGTCCCACAGGATCTTAGCTTGGTCATTCTCAACCACCTTTGGAGGTGTGTCCCATTTTGACTTTGGGACTTCCAGCCTGCACAGATGTCCCTGTACGCTATGCCGGCCACTTGGTTATGGCGTTCCATGTATTACAACAGATTACAACATTTTCTGAAGGTTACAACAGTCAACAATTAGTAGGAAGTGTACAGGCCTTTCCTTTGAATGACTTCAGCACACCCGAGGCAACAGGACATCACTACATTACAAGCCACTGATCTGGAGTGATTTTGGATCACTCTTCTTATTGCCTTTAGGGCAATCTTTAATTTCTGCACGCAACTGCTGGCCAATGGCCACATTCTGCCACATTCCCTGGTAAGGACGGACATGTCCGGAAAATCGAGTTGCAAACAACTGAGGGAGGAAACCCAAAGACTTTCCTGAGACCTGTAGGAGAGGTTGTTTTACTCATGTCTAAAGACTGAAGTAATGACTGTTTGATATGTTCTGATGTTCAGTGACCTTACAAAGGTCAGACGGGGAGTGTGTTGCTTTAGGGCATTCTTTAACTTTCTGCTTATTTTTCCTAAATTCATATTAAAGTTTGTTTGATGCAAAGTGATCAGCTAAAAGGTTTATAATTATGTGTATAGCAATATTAAAATGTTTCTGTTAGGATAAGTCACTAATTTGATAAGTTTAGATAATCTTGCGATATGTGCAACATTACTTCGGGTTTTGCGGGAAATCTTGTATGTAATTTCCTGTGTACTACAGGAGAACTTAGGCACATGCAGGCGCCATGTGAATCCATTGCCATCTGTTGAAAAATACCATAGACGCAATGTTTGTTTTTATGTTGGTTGACACTATAAACATAATATTTGCATACGTATTGTGTTAAAAATGAGAGAGCATACGATGTTGTGTTTAATTGATATTCAGTTGTTTAAGTTTAGGTGCTAGTATTCAAATTCTGTGACGGTAGTGGCTTTCTTGGCCATAACTTCGTCGCCAAGGATTTTCCAGATCTTTTTTTACTGGGTTTAGATCTCTGACTCTGACCTGTTTGACTGTGTGACAGAGAGCATTGTCCTGCATGAAAATTGTTATGCTGATTGGGTGACGAATGCAGGGAAGAACCAGCATGTTGTCGAAGAAGGTTCTGATAAGCATTTACATTCACTCTGCCATGTAGCTTTATAATAGGCCCAACTCCTGCTGGAGAAAACATTCCCCAAACCATGAGACTTTCTCCTCCACCTTTCACTGAGTTCTTTAAACACTTTGGCGTTTTTTCCCTAGTTCGACAATGAACATAATGTTTCCCATTGGACCCAAATAACACCTAACAGCCTTCTGAGGGTATGAGTTTGTGACATTGTAAAGATGCTAAATTCTGGAAATCACAGATTGGAAAAACCAACTTCTCTTGCTTTGGCTGATGGGTCATCCCTTTGGCCTTTATTATGACAATCTGCAAGAGGGTTTCAGTCACTCTAAAACAGCTCACCGTCTTGAAAAAAAAACTGGAAAGTTTGACGGTTAAATAGTCAGATAATTAAGGAAATTAGCACCAGATGCTAAATTTATATAATATTTTGATCAGTGATCTTTTTAAATATCTCTTATATTAGTTTTTTTTATTACTACTGAAATATTCTGCTTTTTTACTCCTGTTTAGATAATTTCAAATACGACTAAGCAGTGAACTTGATATTTAGGAAATTTGTAGGTTGTTCTCTTGTTGTGTTTCCAAGCAAACATAGAGATGGAGATGTGGGGATTCTGCAGCTTAAGATGGTGAATAGTTGCTCTGTCTAGAGGGAATGAACTGGTTTGCAGGCCCAGGTGGTGTGTAAGTAATTGTCAGTGCTTCCTGAAGTGCATCATGAGCAGGTGTTGGTTAAACCCATTTTAAAATATTTTACTTTGTATAAGGTGATTTTTGTGTATGGTCTTGTATTGTATTAGTTGTAAATTAGTTTTGCTAGTCATAGAAACAAATGTTATTACAGATTTTTACCCAAGAGTTGGGGAAGATCTTTCTCCCATTTTGCTACAGATTTTATTCAGAATTTTAGTTGTTGGTATTGGAGGAACTCCCCAAACTCCATACCTTTCCACTGGGGTATTGAATGATAGGAATTAGGTGGGCATGGGACATGGGCAATTCCTTTATGCTGCCAAACTGGAAAATAAATAGGGGAATTATGTGCGTAGAAAATCGGGATTGTGCTAGATTAGGGTGTATCTGCATGGAGTTAGTATTGAATTGGTGCACTATAGAGTTTTCCTCCAGGTGGCAACTGTAGAGGTGGCTGAAGGGCCCCGAGCGGACTGCCCGGCCGCGACAACTGGAGCTGGCTCAAGAGCGGAGGCCAGGCCGCAAACGCTGGTCTTAGGGGCCCCCAAAGGAGTAATTAGGAGTAGGGTGATGGTGGCTTCATTGTCGTCCCACCACAGGTCCTGGAGTGAGATGCAAGGTTTGTCTGGAAACTGGAGACGCGAGAGCAACAACCTTGGTTACAAAATTATGGTAGCAGTACATCAAAATGTGGGAATATAGGCAAGTATGGCATAAGGAGTTCTTTAGGGAAACATACCTGGACCAAATGTATCCAATCATGAACCTTGGTTCAGACTTTCAGGTGTGAAGACAACCTTCGAGACTTCCTCTGACTGAGCCACTGACTTCTTGTTGACAAACTTGAATATTGTGCATGAAGACAGCTCTACAAGTTCATTGGACTAAATGGTTCAAATCATAAAAAGAGGAGTTATACAATGTTTTCTGCCCATTTCACGAGTGTCTCTTGTACAGATAGCTAAACGCAGAGAAAATTAAATGGTGATTCAGGCACAGAGGTTAAGTTGACCACAGTGGAGGGCTCAGGAGCCTCCAGGTTTTCACAATGGCAACTCATGCAGTAGGGCAAAGCATTATATTTAGTTTATTTAGAAGCATTTTCTGTTTTCCTCGCTTACAAATGTTCTCTGAGGCTTCATGGTGAAAGATTGAGGAAGATTGTAAACCCAACTATAAGGTTTGTACAGCATGTACTTAGGAGAAAGAAAGTAGAAATAAGCCATGACCTGGGTCACATGTCTGCATCAACCAGTGATTAAACAGTGGCAATTTCCTAAAGTGTCTGTACATGTAGAACATAATTATCTTTTAAATCCTTTTATTATCTTTATCCATTATTAAAGTCATGAGAGACTGGCTCATTACCTACTTACTGGCATTAGATTTGGATTTCTCACACCAACATGAGAAGCAGATAACTCTTTATCTCTTTTAGGATCTTTTATAAATGACGTTTCCTGTAATATACAAAACTCCAAATTGATTGGCTGTAATCTTGGCCCCATGCTCTCTTCCATTGTCACCCAGCATCTCCCTGCTCTTGCAGTAACTTTTAGTAGCACATACTCTTTTTCAGAGAATATGCTTATCTGTCTGAGAGAGACAGGTTGACAATTGCAGAGACAGAGAAACTAAAGCAGACACAGCAGATGGCACAATGAAACAGCTACTTGAGTGGGATCTTCTGGAATCACATTCTGACACAGTGGCAGCTGCTTCATCGTCCCCCAGCTCAGCTCAGAGTAAATTAGGCTAAAAACCGGGCTAATGTGTCCTAAAACACATGATGATCCAACCCCAGCACATAGCCAAAATATGAATATGAAAATATGAAAGTTCTGGAGCTGTACTCACACATTCTGGAATTACTTTTAGTCTAAAAGGCCTTTCAATAAATCTAGGCTGAGGGACTATTAAGGGAAAATAATCAGGATAAATACACATTTTTTATCTCAAAGAGGTCTTGGAGCTGCTATGCCAGCTGCTCCACCTTCAATATCTCATTCACCACATTCCTACTTTTTATTCCCACTCTAAATTATCTAACGCCACAGGTACTGTATCAAAGAACATGTATCACAAAGCCATTTTAGAAATATGGGTTTGGATATATTCCAGAAGCAGACAACAGATGCATGGGCAGCTCTTTTTAAATGCTGGATGTCAAAATAATTTTGTGTGCAATAAGTGCTAAATATTGTGCCTAAGGCAGACCTCATGGTCACAAACAAACCCACTGATTCCAGTGATCTGGAATTTGTATGTCCTTAATGCTGATGTGACTGAGTCTTTACAGTGCAGCCAGGATTCAGGCAGCAGAATTGTGCGTAGTAGATGTCGATCTATAAAAAGTGTCTCTGCAGGAGAAGAAGTTTAGCATTCAATGTAATTAGAAGGATGAGTTTTTATATATTCTGTTTTAAACTGGAGAGTGATTGGAGAAGTATTTTTGGCAGAGCATAACAGAAAGATTTTTTGGTATTTTTAGGTTCTAAAATGTGCCAATTTGTGCAGGTGAGCAGGGTGCAGTAAGGGGAGTTGTGAAGTGCAATCTTCTGCAGTTTTCGCCCATATAAGTATCTTTTAACAAAAAAGAACCTTGACTACTAAAAACTAAAACTAAACTAAAAAACTACCTTGACAACAGTGTGATTCAGCATGGCATTTAGCAAACTATAGTGTACTACATGTGTTTAGCAACTTTACTTTGGATGATAGCAGCAAAGAGTTTTCAGTCAATGAGTATTCTTTTGGCTTGTATTTATTTTAATTTCTAATAACATTTTCACACCTGACACACTGCAAAAACTAAGTTCTGTTACAGCTGCAATAATGTAATCCTATTTTGTGTATAAATATATAGACCTTATTCTGTAAGGTCCATGTTACATGTTCAGTAACACTTTGTCTACACTTGTATGTACTTGTTTTATTTACTGTATTGTTGGATAAATTTCATAATTACACAAGGATTCATAATAAAAAGGATAATGAAAGGAACCTTAGATCACATGACCCTTACTGTATCTTCTTGCTGTGCCTAGTCTTTTTATACAGTTTGCCTTTGATAGTTTTATGTAATAGCCATTCATCTCATATACTGTAAGTATACTACAAGATGTCTATCTTGTTTCTGGTGACCTATAACACCATCAATTAAATTTTCCTTTGATGCCTTTTTAAAAAATGACACAGGGGATATGCAAGGCATATTAAGCATTTTATAGCTAATGGGGCTATGTGTAATTTCTAGACATCCCTGCAGTATTTTATATGAATAAAAGTGTTAATAGATGGTTTAAAAATGCACAATGGGTCTCCATTTCCAACTGTTCTCCCCTCTCTATGGGAAAGAGTTGATAAACTACTTGCTAGTAACAGAAAAAAGATTGACTTTGATTAAAACTGAGCAATAAGTCCTGACATGACTGGTTCATCATGTGTATAAAATATTTAAAGATGCAGAGGGAACCTTTATCTGAGAGACAGAGGACAGTGCTGCACACTGCCAGCTGCCAGCTGCTGGCTGGAACAGGATGAGTTTATCAGTCGCCTCACTCCTCCCGCCTGCTCCTCTATATATTAACACACTGTACTGGAGCTTCTTCTCAATAAACACCTCACACAATCACACCTCACCTTACTCCATGTATGCACGCTTGACTGGGTAGCTTTTGGACACATCCCACTGCTGGATGCCTGCAAATAAGTCCCAGTTCATGAATGTGTGCAGTACATTTGCATCTTGAGACATAATGCAGACAGATGACTGATTATATTAGAGGTGACAAAAAACACATTTTTTCAGGGGACTCTAAATACAATTCTTCAGAAATCTTTTATAGTTAGTGTTTTCAGTATGAAATTCAGTCTTTGTTTCCCCAGGCAGTGTTTTTTTTTAGCTGTGGTGCTGTCCTGAAGGTTGCATGTAGGTTTTGGTAATTAACCTACACACAACTGCTTGGATGAATATATCTTTTTAGGGCTTTAGGGGATTTTTGTTTCTCCATCAAAGCCTGAGTTGCTGTGAACCTAGTGTCAAAATTTACATAGCGCAAGTTCCTTAAGGCACTTGCTCCATCTTGGGTAAATCAGATATCAGATCTTATACTAGATTTATAGGATTTTGGTTGTATACCTCTGCCAGCCTGTGGAGTTCCAGTTTAATTGCATGTCTGTCCAGAATCATTTTCGAATCAGAGATAATAGTGCGCTTGCCTCTTGATGACCAAATTCTAATCATCTGTTCCATTAATCTTCGATGACTGTGCCAAATTTGAAAAAAAAAAAAAAGAAATTCTCAAAGTGTTCATGTGATATCACTTTTTCAAGAATGTGAGGAATGGACAGGACAGTACACCAAAATGTAATCAATTCATCCTTTATTCCAAGTTTACATTTGTGCCACATGTAGTGAATTTCCCTTCAGCTGTTTCTGAAATATGGGACTCAGGTCAATGAACTTGACCTTTAACCTATGACAACTGGCAATATTTCTCTGATTTTGCTTTGATAAGAATAGACATACTTGAGGTCACAGTTTTTGATGTTTTGTTACACTCACTTTGATTTGTTTTTTAATTTGTTTCTATGCTGATGTGTGGCACCTTCAAATTACACTGTCTTTGAAATGTGCAAATGTAAACATAATGTTAAAGTTGTTATTTGACTTTAATTGACAGTAAACTTTGAGCTTTAGCCACCAAGACATAATCAGTTAATTACTAAATCCCATTGAACACTTTCCTTATGGCATTCTTGTGATTTGCAAAGAATGGGATGTAGGATGGAAAAGAATAGCAGTAATTAGCACCTGTAATTTGTCAAACAGACAAACTGTGCAAAATGTACTTAAGGTACTGCATGTGATATGTGTGTATCACTGCCAGTATAGGCCCAGAGATACTCTATGTCTACAAAGTCAGTGTGTGTGGTTGCAGCTGATGACAGTTTGGTTGCTAACTTGATTAGTATTGTGTTTTGTGTTTGCTGCATGATAAACTGTACTTGCAGGTATATAAGTTGCTGCCTGGGTATGGTAAGTGTTCCCGGTCTTTTATTTTATTACTAGATAATTAGCCAACATGTGACATACTTTACTTCCCACCCACATCATGACAAAAGCTGCAGGTCTGTACGCTACACATCACTGGGCTCTGCAGGTCAGTTCTCACAGATGTTTCTATGAAGACAAACATAAAACAAAGTTGTAAGTTTACACAATTATGTGTCTCAATATAACAACCGGAAAACAACTCCAGTGATTCATACACACAGGGTCAAACACAAGAAACACCATTAGCCTGCTGATCAGGGGTAGAGTATCTCTGATCAGTTCAAATACTGAATATTCAAGTACTACATATATGGAAAAGCGGCATGAGTTTGAGCCAATCAACTCTTTGACTTTTTTCCCAGAACAATCTCCTCGATGTAAATCAGTCTGGCTTCAAGAGTGGTCACTCTATAGAAATAGCACTTCTGACTTTGTGGAATCCCTACGGGTGGCAAAAGCTGCAGGTAAATCTTCTGTCCTTATTCTATTAGATCTATCTCCAGCCTTTGACACTGTGAACCATCAGATTATTATTACTGTACTCTCAGACTTGGGAATCTTTAGATCAGCTCTAGCCTGGCTTCGGTCATACTTGTCCGAACAAACCTTCAAGGTATCCTGGCAGGGGCATGTTTCTGACTCTCATAACCTCTCCACCGGTGTACCACAGGGCTCAGTCCTCGCTCCTCTTATTTTTTCTATCTATACTTCTTCTCTAGGCTCTATTATCCATTCTCATGGCTTTTCTTATCACTGCTATGCAGATGACACACAGCTCTTCCTGTCCTTTCCGCCGGATGACTCAACTGTCTCGTCTCGCATCTCTGCCTGTCTCTCTGACATCTCTGCCTGGATGAGAAAAAGACACCTTCAACTTAACATTCCCAAGACTGAAGTCCTATTCTTCCCTGCCATACCTTCAACTCAACACAACATCAGCATTAACATTGGATCTGCGGTAACTGTCCCCGCTAAGATGGCCAGAAACCTTGGGGTCATCATTGATGATCAACTGACCTTCACAAAACACATTGCCACAGTCTCTACATCGTAGATATGCCCTCTACAACATCAAAAGAACAGAGTACACGACCCAACTCATTGTACAGGCGTTGACTATGTTACGAATGGACGGACAGGTGCACCAAACAGGTGCGAACAAAAGTAAATTTATTAACAAAAAAGCAGGGGACACAGGAAACTAACACAAACTAACAAAGTATCAAATTAAAGAGACCCAAAAACTCTGTGGCAAAATACAAAGAAACCCTAAACAAACACACAAAGTGACAACTGAAAACTATGTACTAACGTGGACAAGAACTTTAAGACAAACTAGATGAACAAAGTAACAAACAAAAATCAATGCGGAAGGCAGGCAAACGGGAAAAAACATACAAGGCAAACAAGACAAAGTAACAACGAAAAAAATGCACTGCAAAAGGCAGGCAAGTTACAAACAGGAAAACAAGGCTGACTAACAAAGTGAATGAACTGAGGACTGAGGGGTGCTTTTAAAACAGAGGGATGCACAGGTGAACTGAATGAGTCAATTAGTCCAGAGTGTGGGGAAGAGGAAGTCCATATGTGGGTGTGGCAGGAGGGTGAGACACAGAACCAAACATAACAGACAGGGGCAGAGGGAGGAATCGTAACAGACTACTGCAATAGACTGAAGATGGGGTTACCAGCATCCACGACCAAACCCCTGCAGATGATCCAAAATGCAGCAGCACGCCTCATTTTCAATCATCTCATGTCACACCGCTCTTCAGATCTTTGCACTGGCTTCCTGTGGCTGCAAAGCTCAAGATCAAGTTCAAAGCTCTGTCTCTTGCCTACAGAGTGTTCAACACCACAGCTCCATCTTATCTCAGTTCAACCATTCAGGTCTACATGCCCTCCCGTCCACTGCACTCGGCCAATGAACGACTTGCAATCTTTAAAAAACTGCTGAAAACAGAACTCTTCCGCATCTACCTTTGCACTTAAAAACAAACAAACAAACAAAAAAAAAATCTACTCTTTTATTCTCAAATCTCTTGAAACAGAAACACTTTTTTGATAGCACTTTGCTTTGATGTTTTTTCTCCTTGACTTAGATTTTGTTTGCCTGCCTTGTTTCTCACTTGTAAGTCCCTTTGGATAAAACCGTCTGATAAATGACTAAATGACTAAATGTAGATGTAAATGTAAAAATCTAGCATCCAGTTGATCCAACTGGTAAAAATCAACTAGAGTAAATGTTGTTATTTACCTCTACAGTAGTAAATCACTCAGTAAACTGATCGACCAGCCAACACATCATAATGGGATAAACACATTTGCTATATCTGTGCCATAACCAGAAAGTAACACCGCATTAAGAACAATCCATCAGCAGTAACTGATTACCATTGCGCGTGTGTGTAAGAGAACACTGCTTAAGTAACCTCATCTTCAACAAAGAGCACTTCATTCTCCAATTTATCCATGCCAAGAAGTTTGAAGGTAGCGAGCCAAGTGGATCCTATCGATTAATGAGATGTCAACAAGCATGTCTCCATTATTCATGTGTGAACACTCACAAAGGCATAATAAAAGCCCTGAGCTCATGGGAAAGCAGCTGAGAATGTAATTTTCTCTTTTGAATCCACATTTTTACAAGTCCGACAAAGTATTGAGAGAAAGTTTATTTCTGTGCTGTTAATGATAGAAAATGATACAGATTGTCTATCTCATCATTGTTACAAAGCCACAAACATTAGGTAGAGAGTGCAGAAGAATATATCTGACTTACGTCATGTTCTGTTTACAAAGCACATGCTTCCATAATATGACTGACCTGCACTCTGGATACTCCTGCTTCTCTGCTATTGTGCTGCTCATGCTACACTTTCTGTGCAAACACAGTGTACGATCACTTTTTGTTTCCTGTTTGCTTTTTCAAGAGTACTTTCTTAAAGCCCCTACAGTCCTTGTTCTGTGCTAAACTGTATTCACATGTGTATCTACATGTAAAGCTAATATGGGGTGATTCAATTCAATTAAATTTTATTTGAATAGCGCGTTTTACAATTGACATTGTCGTAAAGCAGCTTTACACGACCAAAGTAACTATGGAAGTGTTGGTAGTTAATGTGAGTTAATCAAATAAGGTGGATACCTATTGACATTAAAGTGTTCTGAATACTGATATTCCACTTCTATGGACAGTATTTCCAAGCCAAGTTGCAATGGAGGGAAATGCAATTAAAAGAGGGACTTTTCTACCGAAAAGGCTCCAACTTCTATCTTCTCAATGTGACTAAACTGGAAGGTTGAGGACCAGTTTTAATCCGAAATAAACTCTTGTGCAGTATGGACTGCAGCAATGGTTACAGAAAGAAGAACCTGTTTCAGTGATCATGTAGGCAACTTCCTATTGTTTTAGGAGACACATTGTAAATGTTAACCTAGCCTTCAATTAAGTGATTATTATTGGAACCATGCCAGTAAAAGTAATCTGATCTTAAGAAATAACTAAAAATTATTCATAATCATTGAAATGATCAAATCTTTTACTTAAAGCTTTAGCTTAGCTGTAAACCTTGTAGTTGTTGTGCCACATTTAAGGTTGTAAAAGCAGAAATAGATCTGCATTAAGTATGGAGATTGTTATCAGATGTTCAAGAGCAGGACTACAGCTCAAACACTCCCCTATTAGTCATTAGCCAAATATGTGGTCAATGTGAGTGTGAATGACCCTGCCCAGGGTATATAAAAGCATAGAAACACTTCTTAACAATGTGTTGAAGTTTGACCTCATTTTAACTGGCACTTTGTCACTAAGATAAAATTTAACATTGGGCAGTACCACATTCCATCTCCTTGTTGGAATTTAGCAAGCAGAAAATAGACAGCTTGATTGGATTCAGCAACCTGCTGCTAAACATTAAAAACTGTATGATAATATGAATTTTATGTTCTCAACTCTGTTGTGTCTGTGCACAAAATCCAAACTAAACTGTCATGTTTCCACAACTGTAACTGAGCATTTCTGATTGTTGTCATGAGGATAGGTTTGATACCCAGCCTCCATCATTCCCATGGCTTCAAATAGTTTCAACAAATGGTCTTGGCCTTTAGAGTCTATATGAGATGCCAGAGTACTTAGAAAGCATTGGTATTTTGTGTCCATGATGTGGGGACACTTATTTGATGCTGAGAAAATGTGTTGAGTGTATAGGTTCACAACACTCAATTCACAGTTCTTTACACTTAACTTTAAAAAAGGTAGTAATCATATTTTTTTTACATCAACAATAGATCAGCCATTATATCATACCTGGTAGGCTTCCAGGTGGCGACACGATCATTTAAATCTATATATGCATTTTATTTTATCCAACGCTTGTTCATACACACTTCATTTACCCACTTCCTAACTATCAGTTTTTACTTTGAAGGTTGTGACTAAATTGCAAAACCTGTTCAAGGCTTTGACATCATATGCAGTTTATGACACACGAAGGAAGGTTTGTGCAAATGAGGACTCTATATAGTCAGATGTTTGGAAAATGTGTTTGCACTTTTATTCATGATTTCTCGGATTCCCTGTCAGTTGATACAGACTAATATAAAAACTCAGATGTGTGGTTCAAACTGTGTGCAGTGCAGCAGCACAACTTGAAGACAGCTTTAACAATGTGCCTTTGTGGTAAAGAATGTAACCCTTTTACAGCTGCCAGGACTTTATGATGTGAGTAAGATAAGCCGTTCAAGTTGTTCATACACACACACACACACAAACACGCACACACACAATGTGTGGCCACTTGTATAAATGGCCCGCTTGGCCACTCTTTCATTTTGCAGGGTGACACAATTTGAAAAGAAAATGAAGGAAAAGGCGATGAAAAAAATAGTGGTTGACAATAGCCACTCAGTGGAGAGAAGTTGTTGCCTACAGGCTGAAAGAAACTGCTCTGACTCCCAAGAGAGAAGTTCTTTTTTAAAGCAAACTGGAGTCTAATTGGAAACATCACCGGGGTCAATATTGTATCGAGGATCTGCCAAAGAAAAAGCTATGTTCCATTCCTTAAGGCCTGACAGATGGTTTTCCAATTCAGCTACCACTGAGGAAGCCAGAGCTGTGAAAAGGGTGATGTAAGGATTTGATTTTGTTATGCATTTTCATTGACTAACCACAAGAAGGTCTCAATACAACCTCACTTCTAAGATATGCTCCTGCAGAGGAATGTTTGCCAAAACAAAGTTAAACAAAAATATACACATAGTGGTGCTTTTCTTTTGCTTTTTTTGTGTGTGTAAATCTTGTTTACAGTATACAACTGTGAAAAAAGGAAGAACATAGAAACACTTCTTAACAATGTGTTGAAGTTTGACCTCATTGTAACCGGCACTTTGTCACTAAGATAAAGATCAATATTGGGCAGTACCACATTCAATCTCCTTGTTGAAATTTAGCAAGCAGAAAATAGCAACATCACAAAAACTGCACATTTAAAATACTGTTAAATGTCCATTTGTTCCAGAATATGTAGGACCTATTTTAGTGGCTTTGGTGAATATGGTTTGTTTGATTTTTATCTTCATTCAGCATAAGTGATTGAGTCCATGTGACCAACATGGGTTAGTGAATTAGAAAAACTAGCTATGCCACAGTTATAATTTTTTCTACATTGTATTAACCCAAGATAATCGCTGAAATCTGGTTTTGTTACTTTATTTAACTGGTTATAACCCTTTTAAGGTAATCAACCAAGGCGAGGGGATCAAGAGTTTGAACAGGGGAATGCAACATTTAGCACACAAGTAAAACAAAACTAACTAGAATTACCACATTGTGGTTGTATCCACAATGTATTGTAAAATGGTCAGACAACTTTAGAAACATTTCCTGGCTTCCAACTAAAACCAGACTTGTGCCTGCATGAAACTCTCCAAGTGCAATCTTTATTTTTTGTTGTTGTTTTCAGCATTTTGCTTGGAAAAAAAAGGAATCATCTGACCAAACAGCAAGATGATCACACATTTAGTGTTAAGAAAACAATATGATATAATGTATTTTGAGTTGTTACTTGTCTCCTGATGGTCGTAATTTTGTATACACAATTTTATTCTTTAAGCTCTGTTTTGACCAGCTAGCTGTTGTAGAACAAAATAAATAAATAAGGACTGGCATGCTCTGTAGACCCAAGGGAAGCTAATAATTCTCTTTGGGTTTGTCACTACAAAAGTACCTCTTTACATTACATTGGCCTCTTACCTGGTAACTCAACTTAACAGCAGCAGCAGCAGGTGTGAATATAGACCATGGTGACAGATAACAGATCACAGGGGCTGTAGAACACTCCACTAATCAGTATCGCTGTGCATCTAAGCTCTGTGAAAGACACATAGTCACATAGGCTTCAAAGAGAATTTCGCCTAGTTTAAGAATTCAAACATGTTATTTCTGTGCCACAAGACAGCTCTGTCTATAGTTGTGAATGTGCACCACTTTTTCCTGCTGCTGAGAAGACACCTGAATTTGTCTCTCTGTCAGATTTGTTCTTTCTTACCAATATAAACCTACTTAAATCCAACTAATCTACCACTTTAACTCATTATCTATGGAAATTCTCCTGAATTACTTTTACAGTCAGCGCTGGTGTACTACAGGGCTGTGTGCTCAGTCTCTTCCTCTGCTCCCTCTTCACTCATGACTGCAGATGTGTGCATGGCTTTAACTCTATCAAGTTTGCAGATGACACTACGGTCATCAGCCTCATCAGTGACAATGATGAGACATATGTGCTGCCAATAACCTGCTCCTTAATTCCACTAAGACTAAGGAGCTTTTTGTGGACTGGAGGCACGCATGACCCCATTAACATCAAAGAGACAACTGTTCAGCATATCTTAAAGGACCTGTCCTGGACCACCCACACCTCCAGCCTGGTCAAGAAGGCTCACCAGTGCCTCTTCTTCCTGAGGACATTAAAAAGGAACCACCTGTCTTCATCCATCCTGGTGAACCTCTACCACTGTGCGATGGAGAGCATCCTCCCCTGCAGTATCACAGTCTGGTATGGGATGTTGCTAAGCACAAGGTACTACAGCAGGTGGTGAAAACTGCCGCATCACAGGGACTCTGATTCCAGCCATTCAGGACATCCAGGGGACACACTGCTACTGTAAGTTAATTTAATTTATTACGGTCAATGTGACAGGTGTTTGAAGACTTTTTTCACCCCTTAAACCACCAATGCAGAAGTTCTCCCAAAAACACCTAATGTCACAACCCACCCAAGCAATAATATTATTAAATGTGTAATTAATGGATTTGTTAGAAATAATCAATAAAGAACAAATTCTGTTTTTTGAAGTAAAAAAGTAATGGCAATGAGAAATTAAAATTTAATTTCATCCTTGCAAATAAAAATAGTTTAGATAAATAAAAATCAAGCAGATGTCTGAAGCCTCCTGTTGTATTCAGCTGTCCCAGTGCAGAGCAGCAAACGTTAGTTAGTCCACATGTCTGCAATAACCTCCTGATGTGGTTTGACATTCAACCTTGAGGTATGTGTGTGTGTGTTACTGTATGTGTGCATGACAGACAAGACAGAGTGACAGCTGACAGCCCTGCAGGCAATCAAACAGCAGTGCACACCCACCCTCCTACTCCCACCCAGTGCTGACATTCTCCAGTCAACAAAACACACACTGAACCAACCAATGACTGACCGCACTCCTCTCACCTAAGCGTATAGCTTGTTTGTTCAATCCACAGCAGCATTTCGCAGTGGCAGCAGGCGTATCAGACCTTCACATACTTGGTTAGGATAATAAACATGGACTGAACCTGTGTTGGCATACCAAACCTGTGTCGTCGTGGTTACAACAATTAAACCACAGTTGCAATTAAGGATGTGCAATATTCATTAATATAAGAAACAACACTGATGATCGACTGTAGTTAAGGGACAGTAACAGCTTCCTGTGTCCAATGCCAGTCCATCCACCCTAATTTTCTCATTTGCTCCTGTCATTACAGCCACTAGAGGTTGCCTGACAATGAAATTTAACTTTGAGTCATAATAAACTGCTGAAGCAAATGACCATTAGGGGTAGTATTTTAGGGGAGGACAGTCTCCATGCTGTGTGAGTGTGGATCAATGTGATGTTGCTCTTCTTGACTCCGAGACTCTAAATGACCAAAGAGGCAAGATTCTAACATGCATGTGGTTCAGACTGTCTGATAGTTCGCTTCATACCTTGGTTTTTGTTTTGTTTTTTGAGGTATTTGGGGCCTCTAAAACGCAGATCACTTCCACTCTGTACTGTCCTTGAATGCAGAGGACTGTAAGAGCAGTTGACAGACCACTAAGGCTACTTAAGACACAATGTTATTTTCCTTACATAAAGCTCATACACAATTGCAATGGTGGTTCAGATCCATTCAGGGCTGTAGGGTATTCTGCTTATGTAGATGTAGGTATCGATACATCAGTTGGTAGGTGCAGCTGTCTATGAACCTCAGAGTTGATTTGATTCCCAATATTCCCTAATTCCTGGCCACACTGAACTCAAAACCCTTGCTGCCTTAAGGGGAAAACCTATCCATAAGAATGTCCTCAAGGGCACTATAGAGTATTGAATATTATTGTATAATATTAATAATTATTTTGTAAATGCTATTTTAATAAGAGATTCCATTGTGAGTGAAGTGGGTTGTCTCCAATAGGCTTTCAGTGGGTTGTTGTTGTTCCCCTACAAATTATAAAAGTGTATCTTGTATAATAACTATAAAAATGTAATAAATATAAAATAATATTAAAAACTTAAAAATATATAGAAATTAAATCTCACTTCCTGCGATACATCACAGTTTTTTATTTTTATATGGACCCACTGAACTGCGGAAACTAAGCTATAGCATTATACACAAAAATAAAACTCATTAGTTAGAGAGTGTTGATGGAGCACTGCAGAATTCTGCAAGAGAAAAAACTGTGTAGAAGTTCCACACATCAATCAAGGAGAAAAGGACATTGAAACATTGAGTTTGCTCGTCAATAGTCCAAATGACACTGTGATGGTTCACCTTTATTGACACTTTAGACTGGAGTGGTAAACTCTTCAGGATGCATGAGGTAGTGCAAGGCTTTAGATAGTATGTACAAAGAAGTGACTGGAAATGGGAAGGGAAGAGGGAAAGTGAAAGGTTGGAGAGGGGAGAAACAGAAAATTAATGAGTCTATGTGATTGAGAAAAGGAACAAAGACAGGTCCAATTTAGTATAGCAAGATAGGAAATTAAGAGTGATGTGCTCCTGCCAATTACGTATCCTATAAGTAATGCAAGTGAGCTCATTAGTTAAAGGGCTGGGTTCTCCACAGCGGCCCTCTCAATGCTCTGTTTCAATGCTCTCGAATAAATGGCTTTAGAGATCTTTAATAGAGACACCCCACACAGCTTAGCCGTTGAGAGTCCATTCAAGAGTTCTGTTTTATAATGGCCCTTATTTGGACTCATTACAAGAGGTACCTTTTAATGCATAGTGTTGTACTTAAGTAAAGGTAAGAGCCAGGCTTTGTTGCACAGGAGTGACTGCATTGTGAGTGTATTGTACTGTCGGGAACAAAAAGGTGGTCTAGTAATGTCAGCGTGTGACAGAAAATGGATTTTGAGTGCACTGGGTCTTGATGGTTAATATGTGGCTGTGTGCTGCCCATAATGGCATCAGTGCTTTAAAGACGGAGACGCATGCAGTTGAAAAGTTTGAATGTGAAAAAATTAGGTTTTGGTTTAGCTTGAGTTCACATTGGGATGGTTGCTGTAATAACACATAACACATTATTTCCTATGGTAGCTGATGGTAAAATAAAACTGTTAGCTATAAGCACACAACAAAATAGATTATTTGTCATGACTTTGGAAAACCAACAGTGTCTTCTAGAAATTGTGCTTGTATAAAACAACATTTTTTCACCATTGCAAATGTGATTGGTGGCAGCAGTACTGTATGTTTAGAAGTGACATTTTGAGTAAATTGAACTGTATATATCTGTACTACCCCTGAAATGTGCAAGGAGGTGGGTGCACATGCATTTTCTGATATGTTTCTCTAACCTTTAGAATGCACTGCAAACACCAAAGCAACCCATTTGATGGGTATAAGAACAATGCATGTAAAGTATGCCTGCCAATTCTAGACGGTAAACTGTTCATTCCTCTCAGACTACAAAGTTCATTCTAGACCCTGAAAATCATCACATTTGGAAAGGCACCATCAATGCAGAAATATATAGTATGTCCAGGTTTTAGGGCAGCATATGCTCCCATCCCAACCTTTAATGTTTCAGCAGGACAATAATAGACCTTATACTACATCAGGCTTTCACCAACTGAAAAAATGTGGCACATCTTAAAACATAAAATAGGACAGTAGGGTCTATTGAGCAGTTGGAATCCTACAGACAAGAATGGGAGAAACATTCACATACCAAAACTCCTTTTTGATACTTATTGTTGCAATTATTTTCAAAACGATAATTTTTCTTAAAATGGTACATTTCCCAATTTAAATTTGACGAAAGATTCAGTTAAATTAGTTAGAATTAGTTACATTTATGCTTTTTTGTGTCATGGTTTAAGAATTAATTTTATATTTTTTATAAAAAAAACAACTTGTTTTTTTTTGTCTTTATGACTTCTTTTGCATATTTTTGTATAAATGGGTCACACAAGGTAACAGTCAAAATCCAGGGACAGAAAGTGGGTGTTGATGGTACTCATCCACACGTTTATTGATGGACTACAGGTCGTTATTAAAGTCAAATTGGACTGTAATTGACAGGCCTGCTTAAAACATAGAAATGTGCAATTAGGTGGTTAATGCACTGTTCATACATCTGCTCATACTGAGTTTAGGAAAAGTTGTAGCAATTTTTCCCAAGCAAATTAGAGAGTATCTACACTTTCTTCCTGGGACTGGTAGCTGTGGGAAAGACAAAAGTCCAGAGCCAATAGACAAGCTCAGTAAAGTAGTAAATCTGAATCACAGATAAATAGCTGTTTTGGCTGCACATTAGATTAGTATTTGTCAGTAGCTGAACTACATTAACATTTAGCCATTTGGCAGACAATTTTATCCAAAGCAACTTACAACATACAAGGCATAGGCAAGGTACGTACAAGGAGGTCTTGCCTAAGGATAGACTACTGGAGGTAGGCCACAGCCAGGATTCAAAGCCTGCAGTATCCCGCATGTGGGCAGCCTTGTTACCACTATACTATCCAGCCGCTAACTTTATCCAGTTTAGGCATACGTCACAGTAGTTTAAGTAATGTTTTCATCTCAACTATTACTATTATTAATATTAATAACTGTTGCATATTAGCATCTATGTATGAGTGTACTCATACATGTGTATTTATTGGTCTACTGTAGTTGTATGTATGTTGTATGTTTTACTGTAGTTTTTTATTATTATTTATTATTTATTAAGTTAAATTAATTTATTTTTTTTATAAATTTCTGTCTTTTTTAAGTTTAAGTACCTGGCCTCCAAAATGTCTGTGAGTGCCCTGGTCTCATCTAGTAAAAACATCAACTGATTTCACGTGAGGTTCAGAAGTCTAAACCCCCGGTTAAACTTTGTGCATTTATGTCAAAAAACATGCATAATCTTGTAGATCTGAATGAATTAAATTGAAGTAGAATGTGCCGAATTCTACTGTTATTATGTGTATGAGTAAATATATAATAGGTTAACATATTTGAACAAATATTTGATTGATGTCTTCTGCTGATGGACTGTATATTTATTATTACTGTATCATCTTTGAGGAGTAATTCAGTTCAACCTTATCTCATTGTCAGCTTGTAGCTGCAGGCTGTGAACATTAATTAGACTGCCACTCCAAACTCTCTTCTCAACCTACCTACAGATTTTAGATGTGTATTCATAATTGAAGTGACATTCATTAGTTAAACAGAAAAAAGACTGAAAGAACTCAAATGAAATAAGTTAATTAAATGCTTAATAACTATGCCTCTAATTTTGTTTTCATTTAAAAACACCAGTGACATGAAAAATAAATGTCAGCTTGGAGAATTTACCTCTGTCAACAGCTTGCTTTGTTTTAAGATTTGCTCCTGTCTTAAAGCACACAATGTCTGTGTGAGCTAGTATTTGTTACTGTTGTTGTTGTTACTTAGTGTTTACATTCTTCCGTCCTTCAAATGTGACTTTTCTTTCCTTTGGACTGATGTATTTAAGTAGCAACTACAATACATAAGTCACATTTAATGCATACGGACTACTTTTGTATGATCATAGTCTAAATCCATGATTTTACTGTAAACCAGTGTGGGGATTCTCACACTCTCACTGAGTGGTATAAAAGCTACAAGTATCTTGATATCCTGATATGACCAGCTCGTAGGCCATAACGAAAGAGGGAGATGCATGGCCAATTCAACAAAAATGAACAAATATTCATTACATTTGACAACAAAAGATAGAATTAGTAGTTTGTGAACATGTGCGAATGTATAAACATGTGTGAGATATGTATTGGAAATTCATTAAAAAACCTAAAGGTTAATGAAAAGCAAATTGACAAAGGTTGTTGCATTGCATGAAGACAAGCACATTGAACCTATGGAAAGGCAGGGTAAGACAGACGCCAGAGCACTGGTGCTTCCAATCAAAACAAAGCAAGGCACTAGAGCCTTTACCAATATTCCATTGATGAATGGCATGTCTCTGCACTATCTTCACAAACTTCTCCAATTTATGCTGACATATGCCACTAAAATATATGTGATTCTTATTTCACTGGACGATAACCACTTTTCACCAGCGCACTCCTGTTTTAGTGTCTTATTCAATTCAATTCAATTCAGTTTTATTTGTAGAACGCTTTTTACAAATGAGATTGTCACAAAGCAGCTTTACACAACCAAAGAGCAGTACATGAACAGTGAATGAGTAAGAATCATAATAATCAGATTGTCCCTAATGAGCAAGTCGAGGGCGACAGTGGCAAGGAAAAAATCCCTGAGAAGGCATCAGGAAGAAACCTTGAGAGGAACCAGACTCAACAGGGAACCCATCCTCATATGGGTGATTACATGCTGTGTAGGCAGCAGGCAGTCCAGAATAACAGTTAATGTCTTTAAGTTAATGTGAAGTACAGTTAGTTAATTGCAGGCAGACTTGTTCCATTCCTGGACTATCAAGCATTGAGTCAAGACCTCCTAGAAACGGCTTCTGACATCCGCCGAGGCCAAGACCGACTTTTTAGTAGCGTGTGACCAACTCCAGTCTCCAAACACATCCCATTGGGCAAACGGTAGATCCAGGCGACAAGATCTCCAGCCAGAAGTTGAGCATCAGGACGAGTCAGACAGGTCCAGAGGGCAAAATTGTCACAGTCCACAAAATAGATTCCTCTTAATAAGAACATATCCATACATCGTGTTGACAGACAGTTTAAAATCATGTTTGTGTTCTGTGAAGATTGTAATATACATCATATGCTGATGCTGAAGTTTTATGTCACTTTGACTTGCTGTTTGACCAACATAAGGCGAATGAAAATATGCATCACTTCTCTTCCACTGTCACCCACTACTTCCTAGAAGCTTCTGACTTATAATACTTTTACGTATGCACTATGCCACTGCAGAGTGCTATGTAACTGACTGTAACAGTCACTATTGCTCCACTGGCAGGTACTTTGTAAAACTTGTAGCCTAAAGCAGGTAAAACCACATGTGATTCCCTACCTGGGGGACAAAAGCACCAAAAGAGAGTTGGGAATCTTGGCTAGGCATATGGTGGCAAATTTAGACCTAATTGGACAAAGTTTTACTGTTAATTCTCATCACATGCCAATGGACACTGGAATGTACATTTTCTTTGTTTAATGCAACATGTCAGTGAACAGCCCTGTCTCTAAAGTACTGTGTGTGGTTGGGTTTAGGGAACAAAAGATATAACAAAATGAACTAAAGAGAATTGTGGCTTTTCATTTACATTAATTATCAACCAATCCCAATGCAAATAGAAATATGTAGTATATTTCCCTATATAAAAAAAAAAACTGTGAAAGAGAAGTGATGAATGATATTTAATTCATTATATATGAAACGATATACCACAATCACCAACAGCATCTTCTTCTTCTCTTTCGGCTTTTCCCATCAGGGGTCGCCACAGCGAATCATCCTTCTCCACCTAACTCTATCATGAACATCTTCTACCCTAACACTAGCCAACCTCATGTTCTCTGTTAAGACATCCATATATCTCCTCTTTGGTCGTCCTCTTGCCCTCCTGCCTGGCAGCTCCATCTCCAACATCCTTCTACCAATATACTCACTATCCCTCCTCTGAACATGTCCAAACCATCTCAGTCTGGCCTCTCTGACTTTGTCGCTAACACAGGCAACGTGAGCCGTCCCTCTGATGTACTCGTTCCTTATTCTGTCTAACCTGGTCACTCCTAAGGAGAACCTCAACATCTTCATCTCTGCTACCTCCATCTCAGCCTCTTGTCTCTGTCTCACTGCTACCGTCTCTAACCCATAGAGCAGAGCTGGTCTCACCACTGTCTTGTACACCTTTCCTTTGAGTCTTGCTGACACTCTTTTGTCACACAACACTCCTGACACTTTCCTCCACCCGCTCCAACCTGCCTGCACTCGCCTCTTCACCTCTTTTCCACACTCTCCATCACACTGAACTGTTGAACCCAAGTACTTAAACTCCTGCACCTTCTTCACCTCAGCCCCCTGTAACCTAATGCTTCTACCTTGATCCCTCTCGTTCAGACACATGTATTCTGTCTTACTACGACTGACCTTCATGCCTCTTCTTTCCAGAGCAAACCTCCACCTCTCTAGCTGTTCCTCTACCTGCTCTATACTCTCACTGCAAATCACAATGTCATCCGCAAACATCATTGTCCAGGGAGATTCCTGTCTGACCTCATCTGTCAGCCTGTCCATCAGCATAGCAAACAAGAAGGGACTCAAAGCTGATCCTTGGTGTAGTCCCACCTCCACCTTGAACTCCTCTGTCTGACCTACAGCACATCTCACCACCGTCATACTTCTCTCATACATGTCCTGAACTAGTCTGACGTACTTCTCTGCCACTCCCGACGACCTCATACAGTACCACAGCTCCTCCCTCGGCACCCTGTCATACGCCTTCTCTAAATCTACAAAGACACAATGCAGCTCCTTCTGTCCATCTCTGTACTTTTCCATCAACATTCTCAAAGCAAAAATGGCATCAGTGGTGCTCTTACGGGGCATGAAACCATACTGCTGCTCACAAATCTCCACCTTCTTCCTAAGCCTGGCTTCCACTACTCTTTCCCACAGCTTCATTGTGTGGCTCATCAACTTTATTCCTCTATAGTTGCTGCAGTTCTGCGTGTCACCCTTGTTCTTAAAGATCGGAACCAGAACGCTTCTCCTCCATTCCTCAGGCATCTTCTCACTCTCTAGAATCCTATTGAACAAACTGGTTAGAAACTCCACTGCTGTCTCTCCTAAGCACTTCCACACCTCCACAGGTACGTCATCAGGACCAACAGCCTTTCCACTCTTCATCCTTTTCAGAGCCTTCCTAACCTCATCCTTTCCAATCTCTTCTATTTCCTGCTCCACAACATCAACATCTTCCTCCCTTCTTTCCCTGTCATTTTCCTCATTCATCAGATCCTCAAAATACTCCTTCCATCTTTTCTGCACACTCTCCTGGGTTGTTAGCACCTTTCCATCTCTGTCCTTAATCACCCTTACCTGTTGCACATCCTTCCCATCTCTATCTCTCTGTCTGGCTAGCCTGTACAAGTCCTTCTCTCCTTCCTTTGTGTCTAACCTGTCATACAGCTTTCTGTTTGGCTTTTGCCACCTCCCTCTTCACTCTACGCTGCGCTTCCTTGTACTCCTGTCTACTTTCCTCAGTCCTTTCTACATCCCACTTCCTTCTAGCTAACTTCTTCCTTTGGACGCATTCCTGTACTTCCTCATTCCACCACCAAGTGTCTTTACCTTCTTTCCTCTTTCCAGATGACACACCTAGCACCTTCCTACCTGTTTCCCTGATAACTTCTGCTGTGGTTTCCCAGTCATCTGGAAGCTCATCCTGACCACCCAGAACCTGTCTCAACTTCTGCCTGAATTCCTCACAAGTTTCTTCATTCTTTATCTTCCACCACTTGGTCTTCTTCTCTGACTTCCCTCTTTTCTTCTTCCTGACCTCCAGAGTCATCTTGCACACCACCATGCGGTGCTGTCTGGCTACACTCTCTCCTACCACCACTTTGCAGTCACTAACTTCTCTCAAATGACCTCGTCTACATAGGATGTAGTCCACCTGCGTACTCCTACCTCCACTTCTGTATGTCACTCTATGTTCCTCTCGCTTCTGGAAGTAAGTGTTGACTACAGCCATTTTCATCCTCTTAGCAAAGTCCACCACCATCTGTCCTTCCAGATTCCTTTCCTTCACACCAAACCTGCCCATCACCTCCTCATCACCTCTGTTGCCCTCACCAACATGCCCATTGAAGTCTGCTCCAACAACAACTCTCTCTCCTCTGGGGATACTCTCTATGACCTCATCAAACTCACTCCAGAATCTCTCCTTCTCTTCTAACTCACAGCCAACCTGTGGCGCATACCCACTGACTACATTCACCATCACCCCTTCAATTTCTAGCTTCATGCTCATCACCCTGTCTGAGACTCTTTTCACCTCTAGAACATTGTTCACAAACTCCCCCTTCAAGATCACTCCTACCCCGTTTCTCTTCCTATCAACACCATGGTAGAACAGTTTGTATCCTCCTCCGATACTACGTGCCTTGCTGCCCTTCCACCTTGTCTCCTGCACACACAGAACATCTACCTTTCTTCTCTCCATCATGTCTGCCAGCTCTCTGCCTTTCCCTGTCATCATACCAACATTAAGAGTCCCTATTCTCAAATCTATGTTCCTGCCTTTTCCCTTCTCTCTCTGACCACGAACCCTTCTGCCTCCCCTCTTTCTTCGACCAACAGTAGTCAAATTTCCACCGGCACCCTGTAGGTTAACAGCATCGGTGGCGGTCGTTGTTAACCCGGGCCTCGACCAATCCGGTATGAAAGTCTTGTGAATGATTTGCATGGTTATTTTGGTAATTTTTACGCCGGATGCCCTTCCTGACGCAACCCTCTCTATTTATCCGGGCTTGGGACCGGCACAGAAGTCACTGGCTTGCAACCCCTATGGCTAGATTAATCACCAACAGCATACGCCAGTAAAGAAATATCACAAACCTGGGGAGTGGTATTTGGTAGTAGACATTGTGATTTATGTCAGATACAGGTTGAACAGCAGTGGTATACCACTACTCAAAGTGGCATTTAAATATCAGCTTATTAGTCCTGAGTGGCATACCATCAGTGTGCCAGAGAAATACTGGAATGTGCCAGGAAAACTAAAGTGACCTAACATCTGTGAGAATAGTGGTGGCAAACAGTATTAGTGCATTGCACTGTGAATCAACATTGGTCATTACTGACACATCATCAGCCTTCTGATCTCTGCACTGGTGCTCATTTGTTGGCTGTCAAAAATCAGCCTCAGCTAAATTTGCTTTGCTATCAAACACCAAAAGCTAAACCCGTTTACATGTTTCTTTTCATTTTATGCTACAAGTGTGATTTTGTCTCATAAGCTGGAGTTTAGAATGGCAAGTGGAAAATTTTGAAGATGTGTAGCTATTTGAGAAGATACTTTTCAAGCCCACAGGAATAAAGGTCTGTCAAATGATGCCTGAAGCACAGTAACATCCACTATCAAGTGGATCCTAAGCTTTGAGTGATTTTAAAAGGTGAGAAAGGAGCTATAAAAGCTTAATGAAGCAGTTAAAATCTTTGTATTTGTAGACTCTACCATCATGTAGAAGCTCTGTGTATAATGAGAATTAATGAGACAAGGTCCACCATCACACACAGTCTGCAAAGGAAGTAGGCTTTACTTAGAGTGGCCCTAAATAGCTGGTTGCTAACAAGTAGCTAAATGAGAATACAGAGGTCATCAGGAAGTGGTTAGATTCTTGAACCCCAAGTTGCCCCTGATGGGTCAGGACAGTTGCATGACAGCTCTGTTATCAGTGTCTGTTTGCGAACAAGTGAATGAAAAGTAATGTAAAAGTGCTTTGAGTGCCAGCTAGGTAGAAAAGCACCATAAAAGTGCACACCATTTACCATTTATTTGAAAGCACATCAGATCTCAATGGGGAAAAAGTCATGCTTTATATCTATACTGATATGGACTAGGTAATGTGTTAGGACTGAAAGGATACCGTATGGTTTGATAGGTGGGCTGAATTTAAAGACACCCTGAAAATCAAAGTGAAAAAGTGATGTGGCAGTTTTGTCCATTTTGGTGAAATTTCATTGCAGCAACTCAAAATGGAATCAGTAGTTTGTACAGCCCCAAAACCCTTGTACACAAACCTGACAAAAAGGAGCCTAGTATTCACTGTGCCAGCATAAGGTTTGACGATGGGTCCAAAGATTTTATTCTTTTATTCTATTCTAATTTTATTCTGATACCTAATGACACTCAGGTCGTCTCATTGTTGCCCCTCAAGTTCACCTGTTGTTAATTTCATTAATACCAAAGCAGCTAAAACTGGTAACAACCCCCTCTGCTACTTAATTGATCAGATCTATATCCCAGAGGTTTAACTGACTTGATGCTATACTCTGATTAAAAAGTGTCTTTAATTTTATTAAGCAGTGTAATTTTTAAATTATCTTAAAAAAAAGGTGTGAGACTAATAAGTGGCACTGCCAACACTTCCAGATCAGGTCACGTTAAGAAGCAAGCTGGAAACTTAGTGGTGGTGTTGTTGAAGCTTGTGGCTGTGGTGTAGCCTAACAATACCTATAATTATTTCTGGCGATCGTATTTAGGCTTCAAAGAAAGTGGTGTTCATATGTGAAGATTATCTTGCCAAACAAAATGTCTATCATAAACCTTTATTACCGTTTATCACTGGGCTTATTTTCTTCAATAATCCAAAACCCAATGAAAAAATACTATTGATTTTAAAAAATGAATTGATTCTTTCAACTGTGCATGAGTATAGTAAAGTAGGAATGATCATGTCTGTGGGCTGAGCAGGAAGAACACAAAATTTCAGCTGCCTATATATCTAAACTGTGAATGTAAATAGTAGAGAATTCAGTTGAAATCAGATATCAACATAATGATTATATGTTCCTCATGAACAAGTCGAAAATATTTTGATATTGAAGATCAATAAAATGTTTCCAGGATAAAAACATTAACATAATCCTGTTCATCCTGTGCATTAGGTTGCAGAAGGAGGTTCTCAAACGAAATGATGTGGATGGGAAAAACCAAATACAATACTTGTAATTAAGCTTCTAGCAAAATCTTAAGGAAGACACCTGTCAGCTACCTCTCCTCAGCCTTACTCTAAGGCTCCTCCTGTCTAACTATTAATGTATAATTGAATGTCAGATTCCCTTAACAATGAAAGAGCCAAGGCCAAAGTTATTGTTTTCTGTGTGCAATATTGTCATATTTAATAATGTATGTCATTTTTAATTTCTTTTAGATTATTTCATACCATATTGCTTATAAGGAATTATATTTACTTTTAAACATGTTTTATAGTACCATTCTTACTTCCCCTGAACCTGTCTACAGATATCAGACACAAATCCCGGTTCATTTAGTCTTCAACTGCTTCCTTCTACCCCACGTGCTCTCAATTTGTACGGCCATCTTGGCCCTAAAGTCAGGATCACCTCTCACCCTCAGCAACCACTTCCGCTTCACCACCATCACACCATCTCTGGCTTTCTGGTTTCCCATCGCAGTTCACAGCCAGGTTAACTACTCTCTGTTCAATTATTGCTCCTTCTACCACTATCCGTTCCTCAGAGAGTATCCCACCAAGTTTCATCCTATCCATGACTCATTTAGAACCTTGCTTATTAACTCTGTCTCCTCTCGCCATACTCACCCGACGTCATCTCCTTCCTGCTGGTGCCCAACAGAAACCCTTTAAACCATCTTTTGCATTTTTTATTGTAAAATACCTGGCACCAATCTGCCTTTCTCATCATCCTGGATTAATTGAAAACTTTAATTTCTTTTAGGACCAACCCTCACTCTTCAGGAAAGACGGATTGCACCCAAACAGTCTGGGTAGCTGCATGTTTGCTGCTAATATGCAGCATGCCATTCAGTGTACTCCTTATGATCGAAGGTCATGGTTACTACTGACTTCACCTCAGGGACCTGCTCCACTCACCATGTGTCCCTGTTCTGTGATTCCCCCCCTTACTCACGCTCTCTCACCTCTTGTTTTCTTGTCCATTCTGTAGCACCTCTGGATAACACACCTGTCACCAGTTGTCATCATGGGGGCAGCAGGTGTAACTCCTTATCAGTGGGGCATTTCACTAGCTCCCTCTACATCTGTTTAGTTAGCATTATTATCATTGTATACTATGGGATGGACTATTTAGTGTTCAGTCCAATGGTGAACTGATGACTACTAAAAACTTTTTTCTCATTATTTTATACTACCTTACTCTGTTACATCAGTATGATTCCTCATTTCTTTATTTTTACTGACATTTTATTGACAGAGGAGAGCAGTGGCAAGATGGCAGAGTTCAGGTGAGTGGTGACAAGATGGTCTAATCAGGGCTGGTAAAGACAAAACAAGAGGTGAATTTGCATGTAGTTGATATAGTTCAATACACTGTGTTACCAAGTTAACAATGTGCTGCTCTGAAGTTCAAGAATTGAAGGATGAATTGGGTTTATATAGATTTTCTTCACATGTGACCTTTCAGTGTAGAAATAAGACGCCTCTGACAGTTTCAGTATTGATACAGGCTAAACTATTGATGTAATGCTCAGGTTTTTGAGTGGAAAGAAATCACATTTATAGCTATTTTTCCTTGTGGCTTAGAATAAAAATCTATGCAATGCAGCAGACAGCAGCACAGAACAAGACAGACAGAAGACAAAGGAATCAAAGCTAAAGCAAGACAGAAAAGGGCACAGAAAGAACAACGGGGACAAAACCAAAAAGAAAAGATATGATTAGCTCAGAAAAGGACAGGAAAGATGAGAACACATGCTGCACACTCCAGCAGAGTTCCTTCTAGTAATCAAAGATGCAAATTACTACTCATTACCTGCTGACCCCTCATTATTATCTGATGCAGATCAAGTTTCAATCAAAATACAAGTAGCTTATTGTTGCTTTAATTCTTCAGAAGGTTAGATTCTCACCAACGTCTGACTTAGGTGTTTTTTTTCCACACCAGGTCTACCAAAATGCCATACAATTAGCAGTCACATGACTGAAATATGACAATCACAGAGGGTAAAGTGAACCTTTAGCACCAACTTACAATACAGTCTTGGCCACACTGTTACATGCACGACTATCACGACACACATCATGTTCTTAACAACCTTCTAGGTGTTAATAACTTCACTGACAGGCACCAGACACTCCTAACCAGTCACTTCCATTTCTTTTAGGTTAGAGGTAAAACATGTTTAGGGGTTCAAAAAGGAAATGTACTAACGTTGCACAAAAATGTTAATAAAGAAAAAGAAAAAGGAGGAACAGAGGGGAAAGAAAAGAAAAACTGGAGAAGATCATTTTGTTGAGTTCTCTCCTTGCTTGTGTGGGTTTTCTCCAGGTACTCTAGTTTTCTTCCAGGCGAAAGCAGGTGTTTTATGTGGAGAAGGTAGGTGGAGGAAAAGCAGAGTGAAAGCCAAACTACAGAGATGGGTGTGGAGAAAACAGGAAAAATGTATTAGGTGGGTGTGTCAGGTTGGCAGTGAGAGTAATGTCACTTCTCCAAGATGGCAGCCCTATTGACTGGAACATGTGCTTGCAGGAATGCATACAGCAGGAGAATAAACTGCAACACCAGCACTGAATGAGATAACAGGTTCATAGAGGTGAGATTGAGGATTCAGGGAGTAAAATTTTTAGGAGCAGGCAACAATAGCGGTTCGTGGTCAGCCGTCAATCTTCCAGAGTTCGGAGGTCTGTCCATGATCCAAAAATACACAGCCCAAAAGTAAGTCCAGAGTCATACAAAGGGTTAACAGAGCCAGTCCAAAACGAACTGGAAAACGGGTGAGAAGAATAACTGGGTGAAAGTGGTGTAAAGACGGAGAGAACAGAAAGGGGACCATATAAGCAGAGAGAGGACTGGCAGGAAGACCATAGATTGTAACAAATACTGTAAAAGAAATCTCTAGAACTAGCTTCTTTCTTTAAAATTTGGAGCATCCTGCCTCAAGAAACAGTAATCCTTCTAGACTGGACTATTGTAATTCATTATTAATAGTTTGTCCCAATAACTCCTTAAAAATCCTCCAGTTAATCCAAAATGCTGCAGCCAGAGTTCTGACTGGAATTAGCAAGAGAGATCAAATTTCTCTTACATTAGCCTCTCTCTATTGGCTCCTTGTTAAATCCAGAATATAATTTTAAATGCTTATTCTCACATATAAAGCAGGTAATAATCAATCTCCATCATATCTCAAGTGCCAATATATTAAATTGTTAAACATTATTAAGATATTAAAATACCATTTTTTGTGCTGGTCGTGTCATTTTATTTTGTTGTATTTATCCACCACACCTTAAAGGCCGGTCCATGAAAATATTGTTTGACATTAAACCAGTCCGTGGTGCAAAAAATGTTGAGGGACTACCTGACCTTTCACCCAATGACAGCTGAGTTTGACTCCTACATCCATCATTTTTAACATAGGTAAAATAGAGAATGGATGAATGGAGTTCTGACATCCATCTTATGAGGTAACACATATACTGTAGGGTAAAGCTTGATTTATGAATCAAAACAGTCTACACCAGGGGTGTCAAACTCATTTTAGTTCAGGGGCCACATACAGTATAATTTGATGTCAAGTGGGCCGGACCATTAAAATCGAGGTAAAGCTCATTATAGCTATAAATAACAATAAATTCATGTTTTCCCCTTTGTTTTAGTGGAAAGAAGTACAATTACATTAGGATATTTTTTTTATTTAATGAACTATCCTATTCCAAAACACGTTATGAAGAAAGTCAGATTTCTCAAGAAAAACGTGCAGTTTGCTTCAGTTTATCATTTAAATGTGTGCATTACAACTGATCACAGTGATTGTACAAAAGGCACAAAACACAAAAGTCACAGATATTTAGATTTGAAAAATATGGTAGCCTATTGCACTATAACATTAAATTAACTTAACATATAGGAATTATTTTTACTCTACATGTGTAATAATTCTCAAAACTTAAATTGACCCCCCACATCTTACAAACTTAAGTGGTGGCCATTTTAAATGTATAAGATAGAAAGTAATCACCTGGCCTGTAAATATAAGATTTATACATGAAACACATAAAAAATACATACATAAACTTTATGACCAAACTCTTTTGTAGTGAAGTTTTCTCCTTTTTGAGAAAGACATTTTGGCTAATGAGGGTGCGAAGGCGAGTACAAAAGTAAGTACATGTAGTAAGTAGATGTAGTAATTAGATGTATGGTAGTAATCACTGAACATTAGCTGTGTCTATCTCAAAATTGTTTTGTCTTTTTCTTCTTCTTTCAGCTACTCCATGTCTAAAACACCCTAGCGCCCTTAGCGAACAATTTAGGAATAGTTTATTTTTCAGAAATCCTACTTCATGTCTCATTGCATTTTTTCATTTTCAGATTTATCCCGTGGGCCAGACTGAACCTCTTGGCGGGCCGGTTCCGTTTTGACACCCCTGGTCTACACTGTATACTCCACAAGTTGTGTACGCTGTTGTGAGCATTTATACTTGTGTGTCTGCGTCCCTCTGCAATTACAACATCAAACCTCTAGTTGGCAGTGGGGGTTTTTATGGTACTTGTTGAGCTTCTTCACCAGTGTGTTGAGTCGTTTTGGTATACTACATACAATGGTGACTGAAATTAAGCAGTTGGAGCTAGAAAGCAGTTAATTTTACTAATTTTACTACTTCTATTACTACTACTACTACTTTCAAGAAAGTTAATTTGCTAACATGTTTACTATCCACTAACTACTATGGGCATGCAAGTATTACAATTCCCTATAGACCACACTGACTGTTGATTGAATGATATTGTACTTTATTTTTGTAGGAATGGCTTTTTGAAAATGGTAATCATTTCAAGTGCCGTTATACTATATTTTGGAGGAAGGTTATGTTGCTACTAGTTTGTTTAATTTTAGTCTGTCATATTCATTGTTTACAGTACATTCTTGTCAAAACCAAACCAAAAATGAAAGAAACATTATTTTTAGAGGACATGTTTTCTTGAGGTTTGCATATGGCAAGTTATATAATGGTAAATCCTTAATTTATACAGCTGTCACACAAGACAAATCAGGTTGGTTGTAGAAAGAGCAACTCCCTCTTCTCGGTTGTCCTGAACCTGCCTGGACCAAGAGGAAATGAATAGTGCAATCCATTCTAAAGAAGACAGATATTTCTCTGTGAATATGTGTTGCTCTGGATGTGGCTTTAGATGTGGTTACCTGTGATGCAGAATACCGCTCTGACTTGCCGATATCAGCAAGATATTAGGACACACCACTATGTGGAAACTGTACAGCAATTCAAGTTAACAGACAGATCTAATAACTTCTAAACTGAAGTTCTCAGTTGAGATGACCTACAAAGAATGCTTTGGTTCAACTAGATCTGAAGAACTCAACTTATTTATACTGAATGGGCAGTTGTCTCATTATCTACCAACCCAAAATATGTTGGTATTAGAGTAGCTTCTTCAGTCTAAAGATAGTTGGTTGGAGCCCACAAATTTATGGTCCAGGTTTGGTTCCACTCTACCACTTGGTCTGAATAGGCTCGTTAGGTGAAATAATGGAAGGGGAGGATGTGAAGGATGTAGTAGTCACACCTCTGCCTACCCCTCTTAACACCTAAATGGGTCGTTAAGTGTGTCCAACCTGATGCAGGTGTGAATTGGGCCTGATATTTCTGGGGATATAGGAAAGGGCAACATGACAAATAGAAGACAGGTTGTGTCATTATCATGCTGCCCTTTCATCCATAACAAGAAGGAAGTCCAGTTGCCATGACTCAACTTCCAGATAACTTCACCTGAACGACTGAGAATCTTCATTGACTTTCTTTTGTAATGTGTTATATTGCCCTTATGCAGGCTGACCATTTTTTCATTTGTTTCGTTTGTCTCCAAACACAAGTACCATTTAACAGTCCTAATCATTTCACCTCAGCCCTCAGACTGTTATGAATATTCTCAAAGTTGGGAACACATTTCCTTATTTTTAAAATGCTCACATGGTCCAACATCGCCACACCTAGAGTACATCAGGTACAGTCTCAATACGACAATCATGGATGCAAAGACGAACATTAAACACCCTGTAGTAAATACATTTTCTCACTTTGTTTTGCAGTAGTTATTTCTGTAGTGTAGGTCAACCCTGTCTTCTAAAACTAGCTTATTGCAGACACAGTTACATTTTTGTAGTGTACATATCATATTATGATGATCAGAAAATAAATGGTATGAATATGTTATGATTCAGTGTATTTATTCAATGAATAAAGAGCTGTAATTTAACAGAAAGCTTGTCTAAAGAAGATGGTTGGGGTAGATGGCCGAGGTAAAAGGTAGATGATTGTCAAACTTCAGATCTCACTTTGACTCTAGAATCACATGTGGACAAGAAACGCACTGGTTAGGGTTAGAGAAAGAGGTGGTTTTGTAGTTTAAAAAACATGTTGCATAGTGATTACATTTTAAATTTAAGCCAGATCATAATGTTTCTGAAATGTCATAGGGCCTAGAATACAAAATGTTATTTGGGTAAATTTTATTGATATGTTTAGTATCAGCATATTCATCATTTAAATTAACTGTCTATGTATTGTAGACATATGTTAATACCGTACTACAGTCTTTCTCATTGCTTCAAAAACATATTTGTGGTTGAAGTTTAATTGTATAGAAATGTAACTATTAGGAGGATGATCTAAAATGTTTTAATATTTTTTCTACCTCTTTCTTCCCAGAGCTCAAAATTAAAACCAGAATGAAGTTTGAGTTTAAATATGATACATATTGGATTCATTCATTCACACATTCATTAAATTAACATTTTCTTCACCATATCCTCATCATAGTTCACATAGCCAGTGTACTAAGAGGTCTTTAAAATGTTTGTGATTTTATGGGCATATTTCAACTCAGCACAATGAGAGATTTATGCTATAAATCTTGAAAAATCTGATCAATGTAAGAAGAAATAAAAATGTTGTGCAACAAGGTGCAGTGCAATGAAGACTTTTCACAAAATGAATCACAATACATGATTGTGAGGCTTTTAGTTGTTATAGCTAAATTATTCTCAGGAAATAATTTATTTATCAAATCTTATTTCAGAAAACTTGTCTGTGTTTGATGTATTACTAATATTTGATATCTGCTTAATTGCAGTTTCTTCTCTACATTTTTATGTTACTAATTGACACCACTTTAATTGTTCTGCCTAATTAGAGGCACACTTGAAAAGTGACAGTATTATTATTTGGATGACACACACACATACAGACACAACACAAAATACAACTCTAAGCTGGTCTGGTAGTTGAGTTTTTTTTTTTTTTTTGTTGTTGTATTTATTCATTATTCATTATCTTCCAAACTCCAAAGCTGAGTCCCACTGCAGCAAGTGCACAAATATAAAGCGGGGCATGCACATGCACGGCTGATGGCCTGTCAGGACTCCGAGCTGTTATTCACAGAGGAGCTGCCTCTGCTCCCATGATGGGAATTAACAAACGCTACAAGGAATTAGTGTTTCTTGGCACTGTACAAATTAACTTGTTCTGCTCCATCTCTCTGCAATGCATGCTGTTCCTTGATGCGACTCCTTCTGGGTGCTATTTGTGTGTATGTGTCTCTGTGGATTAACAGCAATTAGGCATGGCAAAGCCCAATGTCAGAGGAATTTCTCTGGGTGAATTCGTCCAGACGGAAACAATATAAGGAGGGGAGACAGGCCACATTTAGAGATGCACAACACCCAGGAACACACAAACACACATGAACACACGACACATATAGAAAACATATGCATTGACTGTCAAATATACCACCCTGCAGATCCATGCACCCACTCAAAAACTGAATTTCAATCACACATTCTTCGTTTTTGTGTTACAGGTCTTAACATAATGCTAAAGCTTTACCTCTTAATGCATTACTCAAAAAAGTAATGCATTACTTTAAATTTTTATTCCATGTAGAAAGTAATTATTTGCACTATTCATTACACTGCCTGAGATGCATTGTTGCATAATTACAAGGTAATATAATTAAACCTTTCAAATGACTTCATATCAGCAAAAATCCCTAAGCTTATCATGAGGACATACCTACATATATATATTCTTTATTCAATGATATTTTGGACAGAAGTAAACAATTAATTAAACTGTATCAGGTCAGATACAGGTCTTCCTAATATTACCAGATTTAAATAAGAATTGCCTTAAAAAACAACAAAACACCAGGGACCAGCTCCAGCAAGCCCCCAACCCCTAACATAATAAGCAGTTTAGATGATGCGTGAATGGATTAAATGATATAGGAACTGCATTTAATCAAAAAACACAGTTTGCTCATTAAACCATGGATTAGTAGTACAGTTTAATCAATATTGATATTCCCCATAAGGAGGGGTCTTTAAAATCATAGTCCCTGGACTGACAAATGATTTTAGGGGGTAAAGAACCTTTTCATGGCTGCACTAGATTCTGTGACTGTGTTGAATTCAATGGATATAGTCTTTATTGTAGGGAACCAGTTTAGCATCTGACCCTGACTAAAAATATTCAATTACTTTGTTGTCGGAACTGGAGGAAGCTGTATTCTTTTTATCTAAAGCGAAGAAGTCACTCTTGGCATCATAGTGGGGGAAAGTGTGACACAGTCACAGCAGTGTCTTTTGGGCTTTTCTTCTCTCTTCTTTGCCACCACACCACCGCCAGTGATTGTGTAATGCAAGTTACTTGATTAGTAACTGATGAGTGGGTTTAGGAATGTAACACGATACATAACAAACAAATGTATGTCATTACAGTTATTTTGTAACATATTACAACAAAAACTTGGTGTAACAGTTAGCCTCATACACACTCTCACACACAGCTCAATTCAGTTTAGTTATTTGCATAGTTAAAACTTAAAATTTGTCAAGTTAACATATAAAAACATATTAAAGTTTAGAGGGTGATATATACAGAATGTGATATGTGATCCTAAAGATGGCTACTTATAATAAATGTGTATTTTTTTCTTTATTCATTTTAATTTCTACATTTTGTGGTGATTGTATAGACAAAACCAAAAATTTCATACATAAATATAAAGCAGCATCACCAGTTCTTTACATTTCTTAAAGCTTAAATAACTTGCAGTAATACAAAGGAACATTTACTCTAACAATGTTCATCAGAAACTTTCTGATTCAGGGGTCAGACAACAAGAAAACAAGTTCTATTTTCCATCACAGACACTGTTTACTGAAACTGTTCCCGTGTATCCATTCTTCAAATTCATGCTTTCTGTTTTTCAAAATGCCAAAAACGTACGTACTTGTGTGGTGTAATGATTGAGACAGTGCATCCATTACTTAAATTAAATAGAATTCTGCCAGTTCAGCAGCATTGGTCTGTTGAATTGGCTCGCTTCCTTTATAATCACTTTATTACCTGTAATACCCTGAGCTTAGATCATTTACTGGTGATTGCTGTAATGCTATTCTTAAATGTTATGGTTTTGCCTTAACTTTTGCAGTCATTTCAATAAAAAAAGTGGCCATAGTAATTATGCCATAAGCAAAAGAGAAGGTTAGGTGATGTATAGGAGTCTGTTTGGAGTATGATTGGAGATGGAATGCAGAAGAATGACCAAATGAAGAATACAGCAATCACATTACACAGTTCATCTTTTTTCTATTATAAGAGGTTTTAATTTTAAAGGAAGCATTGACAGAATGTGACTTTGCTGTTGCAGAAATGTATTTATTGCTATGAAAACATGTAATATTTATAATGTAAACCTGTGTTCCAGCATATGTTATTCTGTTCATGCTTAGTGATTCAGCATTAAATTAATTATTATTTCCTGGCCCATTTAGTATTGAGACTTAGTATTACCTAAATCATATGCACCTGAGACCTGTGGCTGAGTTTGTCATCAACATCAAACGTCAGTTTAAACAGACAATAAAATATTTACATACCTTTAATGGAATAGTTAAGCTTGTCTTGATACAATACTGGAATCATTATACATGGTATAATTGTACATGGTTACATACAACCCAACTGAGCTAAACTAAGCTGGTGTTTTTTAGCTACAGTGTTATTTAAGACTAATAGTGAGTAGTAAGCAAGAAGAAAAAGAGAAACAAAAACACCAATGAGATGACATTAAAAAATGTCATTAGGTCTACCTTTGAATGTTAGTCAAATAAGATTTTAAGGAATATAGCAATAAAACAAATACGCATTTAATGTAATGTGAATTATTAACAATGTAATTAGAAATTAAATACATTGTATAAGTCTTGTTTGCATATTTACAGACCAGATCAGTGTAACGCACTTTAAGTACTGAAAGCTGTACACAAGTGAAGACCACATACACTTAAGATTACTTGTAGATAAAAAAAACTGAGGAGGAAACAAGAAAAAAAAAATGAATACATTTACATATGATGCAAGATGATTTCCTGGTGACTCATTATTAAACATTTGTGCAGAATACATTGTAATGTGTCTTACACAAAAATACTGTTGAACTATTGTGAGGACAGAAAAAAATCAGCTGCAGGATTATTGTAGTATTTAAGTAAAGAGTAGGTGGGGAAAAGGATATGCAAGGTTAGAAGAAGAGAGCTTGATTATCTTTTCCAACATGGACAATTCCTCTACAGGCAGCTAATAACACACAAGGTTTGACTAGCAACATGATGACTGAGACAAGGAGGAGGCAACAAACCAACTCTTTTACTGTTAATACAGCTCAAGATAAGAGATTGAGAAGAAGAAACTGAAACTAACTGTTCCTCCCAGCAAAGATCTTTCTCCAACAACAGTTTTTGTCACGTCAGGTCCAAATCCTGTTTAGTTGGGTCAGATCAGGTCTGTTTTATCACAACAGGTCTCATGTTGGGTTTGTTTGTCTATATTTCCAATACCCGAGGTGCACTTTGATAAAGTAACAATGAAAACTGTGCACTTCGTACTCACAACCTTTTGGATTGGACTTAATTCTCCTTAGGACTGTTTAGACCCATAACAGGAAACCTGGTTACCATAATTGGGGTAGGGGATTAGAGCAACCTCATTTCCTCAATTAGATTTTTCCTAGAGATTTCTGGTTACGCTTCCATGTATACACCTGAGTTTATAAATGGCTTTTTACAAGAGCACTCATTGCAGATTACAACATTTTATTACACAGACTGGAACATATCTTTGGTGTTAAAGGAACAACGGGCTGGTTTAAATCGTATATCTATCGGATAAATTCCAGTTTGTGCATGTTAATGGTAAGTCTTTAATGCACACAAAAGTTAGTTAGTTAATTGATCCATTAATCAAACTTCAAGCTGCTTAAAAGACAAAAAGGGCTGGATGTCCTCCAATTTCCTTCTCCTAAATTTAGACAAGACAGTTATTTTGTTCGGTCCTAAAAATCTCAGAGCTAATTATAGACCTCTAGATCTCAAATCTGCCTTTTATCTTTACAACTCTTGAAATGGTAGTTTCAAAGCAATTATGTGACCACCTGCACGAGTATGAAGATTTCCAGTCAGTCCTGGGTTTATTTGGCTTTTTACAAGAGCACATGTGCATAACAAAGACTGCAGACACTCTACTACTATTAACTGAGAAGTGCAACTCAATGAAAGGGAAAATAAATAGATGGAGCGATGCCAACTGTGTATTTCTTCACTTTGTCTCCATACGCTTAAAATCGGTGAACTGCTCTTCCAAAATCAGCCAAGTTAACAAGGTCATATTGTTCATCTGCTGCATGTATACTCAGATTTCTAGTAACCTGGTTTCGCCCCCAGTTTCTCGAGAAACCTGGTGTCTCAGAGTAACCTTCTTACTTTAGTGCACATTCCACTTGATGGCGATGAGATGTTCAGATTTTATGGTATTACCTCCATATTTCTGGCATTTTTCAAATCGTGGATTGTGATGCCTCACTGTTCTCAATGTTTGTGTTCCTCATGCTTTTCATTATCTTATATTTTAGGAAGAACTGTTCATCTCACATCTCACCTCCACCAGAATGCTGGTTCAAGACACTCCTGACACTTTAAAGTGCTGCATTGGCCTTAACCAATCTTTATGAGCATGAGTTTGTTCCTGTAGATATTGTCTGCCATGATGACTAATTATCCCTCAAATTTCTGGCGATAAAGTCACTGACAAAGCTGTGGTGGTGTTTTTGTTTATGCTGTTGGTTGGTATTAACTAAACCTGAGATGAATTATTACCAGCCTTTTCTTCAGAGAACCAACTCTCAAATATTATTTCCACAAACCTGGTGTTTCACATAGTGACAGACCAACACAAGAATGAACAATTCAGTAGTTTACCTCATCTCTGCAGTGACTGCAGTTTGTTACAGGCCGCGTCTTTAATATTTTGTTTCAGTCTTTCTGCTCTCATCAGTCCTGTATCTCTTAAACAGGGGAACACTTTCTTTCAGTGAAGCCCACACCTACTGTCCAATGCTGTCACTGTACAGTATTATATTATTGTTTATTAATTTACAAGTGGATACTTACTTATACGTATACATATATAATATGTATAATATGTTCTTCAAAGTTGTCCTTCATAAAAAACAAACAAACAAAACAAAAAACACATTTTGCAGCAATTACAGCCTGGCAGACCTTAGGCCTTGCTTCCTCAAGTTCCCTTCCACTCTGTACAAATCTCATATTTTACCACCTCCAAAGCTTAGGGTTGATCACACTGCCTCTACCATGCTTGACTAAAGGTATTATGCTCTGTTCTAGCATATTTTTATTTGTTCTGCATCTCACAAATGTTCTTCTGTTAGAGCCGAAGACCTCAAACCTGGTCTCATCTGTTCACAACATCTTCCAGTCATACAGTGACCAATGTCTTTATTTTATCTCCTCTTCACTGTTGATGCTGACACTGCTGTTTCACATGCACTATTTAGTGCAGCTGCCAGTTGAGAACATGTGATGCTCAAAGATGTTTTACCTTTGTTTTCATATTAGATCAGATCAATCTATCTTTACTAACAGGCTACGTACAGACCTTTAAGGTTTCTGTAGTCATACCTTTATTCAAACAGCCTACTCTTGACTCAGAGGCTTCAGCAAATTATAGACCTCTACTTTGGCAATCTGCCTTTTATCTCTACAATTCTTGAAAAGGTAGTTTCAAAGCAATTATGTGACCATCTGCACGGGAATAACTTGTATGAAGATTTCCAGTCAGGATTCAGGGTACATCCTAGTACAGAAACGACACTGATAAAGGCCACTAACAAGCTTCTATTAGCAACAGAAAATTGACTTTCCTAAAACTTAAAATGGACTCTCTATATTCTTTTTGTTAGATCTGAGTGCTGCATTTGACACTATAGATTACAACATGTTATTACATAGACTGGAACATGTTCCTGCATTTGTTACTTCCAGATGGGATTATTGTAACTCTTTATTAATAGGATGTCCCAATAACTCCTCAAAAAACCTCCAGTTAATCCAAAATGCTGCAGCCAGAGTTCTGACTGGAATTAGTAAGAGATATCGTATTTCTCCTACATTAACTTTTCTCTATTGGATGCCCCAAAAAATCTAACTCACAACAATACAAAAACACAGTCTTCTGAAAATAATAGTACACAAACATTATATGTTTTCATGTTTTTTTTTTTTTAACATAACATGTAAACAGTCACAGTGCAGGGTGGAAAAAGTATGTGAACCCCTAGCCTAATGACTTCTCCAAGAGCTAATTGGAGCCAGGAGTGAGCCAACCTTGAGTCCAATCAGTGTGATGATATTGGATGTGTTGCTGAAAGCTGTCCTGCCCCTTAAAAACACACACCAGTTTTGGGTTTCAAGAAGCACTGCCTGATGTGAACCATGTCTCGCAGAAAAGAGCTCTCAGAAGACCTACGATCAAGAATTGTTGACTTGTATGAAGCTGGAAAGGGTTAAAAAAGTATTTCCAAAGCCTTGATGTTCATGTGTCCACGGTAAGACAGACTGTCTACAAATGGAGAAAGTTCAGCACTGTTGCTACTCTCCCTAGGTGTGGTCGTAGGCCTGTAAAGATGACTGCGAGAGCATAGCGCAGAATGCTGAATTAGTGTCAGCTAAAGACAGAAGAAATCTCTGGCACATGCTAACATTTTTGTTGACACATCTACAATAAGGAAAACATCAAACATGAATGGCGTACATGGGAGGACACGACGGAGGAAGCCATTGCTGTCCAAAAAAATATTGCAGCAAGTTTGAAATTTGCAAAACAGCACCTGGATGTTCCACAGCACTACTTGAAAAATATTCTGTGGACAGATGAAACCAAAATTGAGTTGTTTGGAAAAAACACACAAGACTATATGTGGAGGAAAAAAAGTCACAGCACACCAACATCAAAACCTCATCCCCACTGTAAAACATGGTGGAGGGAGCATCATGGTTTGGGGCTGCTTTTCTGCCTCAGGGCCTGGACAGATTGTTGTCATTGATGGAAAAATAAATTTCAGAGTTTATCAAGACATTTCGCAGGAAAACGTAAGACCATCTGTCCGAAAACTGAAGCTCCACAGAGAATGGGTGATGCAACAGGACAATGATCCAAAGCATACAAGTAATTCAACAAAAGAATAGCTTCAACAGAACAAAATACACCTTCTGGAGTGGCCCAGTCAGAGTCCTGACCTCAAATGCTGTGGCATGACCTTAAAAGAGCCATTCACACCAGACATCCCAAGAATATTGCTACACTGAAACAGTTTTGTGAAGAGGAGTGGTCCAAAATTACTCCAGATTGTTGTGCAGGTCTGATCTGCAACTACAAGAAACGTTTGGTTGAGGTTATTGCTGCCAAAGGAGGGTCAACCAGTTATGAAGTCTAAAGGTTCACATACTTTTTCCACCGTGCACTGTGAATGTTTACATGTTATGTTCAATAAAAACATGAAAACATATAATGTTTGTGTACTATTATTTTAAGCAGACTGTGTTTTTGTATTGTTGTGACTGTATTCTCAGCCTTGGAGCTGTATATCTTCAAAGCTCAGTTACTGGCCCTACCATGGGCTGCTTGTTGTTGTTGTTCTTGTTGCCTGCTGTTCTTTTCTCTATCCTCTTTCCACTCACCCAACCAATGGAGGCAGATGGCCACCCACCCTGAGCCTGGTTCTGCTGGAGGTTTCTTTCTTTAAAGGGAGTTTTTCATTACGCTTCCTCTACCGAGCCTATTAAGCACGGTTCTAGCATCTTTTTCTTGGTTCTGCGTCTTACCAATGTTTGATTCGAGGACCACTAGTGATCCCAGTGCTTGCTCAAATAGGATTGTTGTGTTTTCTATATAATTCTGTATACAATTATACTTTGTAAGGTCTTAAACCTTACACCATCCTTTCTGAGGACAGCAATAGACTGACAGGTCTCTTATGAAATCTGAATGAATCTTAACTTATTAACTTGAATCAGCAGCCATACCAAGAGATGATTCAGAGGATTTACAATTGCACATAATAGGCCTCTATGTAATAATGTAGATCATTCTTTAAAAATTATCTGATTTATTTTAATTGTTTGTGAAATTGATAAAATTGTTAGTGAATTGCATGGAAATGTGTTTTTACTTGGAAAACAAAGAAAATTGCAAGTGATCCCAAACTTTTGAGCAGTAGTATATATATGCATAGTAACTGCTTGTCCACTCAAGAGTCACGGGAGTGCTGGGGCCTATCCCAGCTATCATTGGGCGAGAGGCGAAGTACACCCTGGACAGATCACCAGTGCATCGCAGGGCCAACATACAGAGACAGACGACCTATTCACACCATAATTCGCCTTACCAATTAACCTAACATGCATATCTTCGGAGGTGGGAGGAAGCTGGTGTACGTAGAGAAAACCCACAGAGACACTGGGAGAACATGCAAAGCAGAGAAGATGACACTTGCCACCACAGACTCACAGAACATCTGCAGCATAGTGCTGCAGTCAAGTCAATTCAAGTCAAGTCAACTTTATTTATAAAGCACTTTTAAAACAGCAGACTGACCAAAGTGCTTAACAATTTAAAATAAAATAAAATAAAATAAAAGAATAGAACACAATAAAAGTGCAATCACAATGCCATTACCAACAAAACATTAAAATAAAATTTAAAATGTAAAATAACTGAAAGGAAAAAAGTACAATAAAATTGTTAAAGCCAACTTCTCAGACTGGGTCAAAAGCCAAGCAGAAGAAATGAGTTTTGAGCTTTGATTTAAAAACAGTCAGTGAGGAGGCCTGTCTAACTTGCAGTGGCAATGCATTCCACAACTTAGGGCCTACAACCGCAAATGCCAGGTCTCCCCTAAGCTTCCGTTGTGTCTTTGGCACATACAGAAGCAGTTGGTCAGCTGATCTGAGCGACCGAGAGGGTGAGTGCACACATAGCAGCTCAGAAAGGTAGGGAGGGGCAAGACCATTTAAAGACTAATAAAATACTAAACAAATAAAATAATTTTAAAATGAACTCTAAGATGGACAGGCAGCCAGTGCAGTGAGGCTAAAACCGGGGTAATGTGCTCTTTCAGCATTTTGTAGATGTGGAAGGACCTGAGCCTGCTCTGAAAAAAAATATCTCCGGCTCTGAGCCTTTTTTGTCCAGTCTGGTTTATTGTCCAAGTACACTCCCAAGTATTTATATTCCGATACTTCCGAAAAAAAAAACTAACAAAAAATTAGTGAATTATGAAAATAATGCAGCTTTTAGTTATATGGTACAATGCCAAATATTTTGCCCCAGAGCCCCAGAAACCAACCAGTCCTCATAATGTGCAACAGTATAATGCCCCAGGTGTGCTTGTGGCTCCAAGCTTGTCACCTTTGGCGAAAATCATCACTTTTATGTCCATGTAGGTCTTTCACCTGAATCTGCTCATCCAAATGATGAGGTGGGTGAATTCACAGATTTCTATTGACGACAGACACCCCTGTTCACCTCTGTAGCAATGGTCATATTAAAATAAATTAAAGTAAGGCTGTATTAATAACTCCTATGTGGCTCTTTCAGATCTCTTAGCCTCCATTTACTTCACTTTTAACAATGCAAAGGGTTTGTATCAAACTTATACTGAGCACAGTACTTCCATAAAAAATGAAAGTGTTTTCTCTCTGTTAGTGCATAGTGTGGAGATAATCAAGTTTTTGTTCTGCATCCCCTGCCTACCAGTCTTTTCCTTTTTTGTCTGGATAAGACACATTCAAGTTATTAAATGTTTTTGCTTTAAGGTGGATTTTTTTTTCCTTTGTAACATTTCAACTGAAGTTCTTTTGCCATCGGGAGAAACTGCATAGAATAAAGCTCAAGTGGTGTGTGTGACTAGATTTATATACATTAAGTTTCCTCTATCAGAACAACACAGAATGATAGGATTAGCTTTAAGTTAAAGGAGGAAGTGCTGTGCAGTTTTTGTTTTGCTCTGATTTTGGCAGTTGGGGGTTACACTTTTACACTACACAATTATCAGTAATGTCATTACTCACACCTCCTTTTTGGCACAGTGCACAGCAAATCTGCCTTGGCTGATGAGCTGAGCCTTGCCAAATATAAGCTACTGTACTTGCTTGCCAACTTAGTTAACCACAACTTACCTTCTGCAGGTGTGATATGAAGGGGTTCTCTGAATATTTCTATTAGTCAAAGAAAATCTGGCTTCCTGCCAATGTTTCAATTCCTCAGATTCCTCCATTATATAACAGACGCGTGTATAGTTTTATTTGGTATTAGTTCTCATAGAGCTGTTCAACTTTGATATTATTTGCAAATTTAAAAAATGAGATTCATTTGAACCAAAAGATAAAGAGAAAAATACCTGATTTTACTAAGAATGTGTGTTTTTAATGATCGTAACACAACACTGAAACTGCTGTTGTTGACCAGTTATAAATTAATAACTGTTTGAACTATGTGTTTGATTTAGGTGCTGCTCTGCAGATCTGGTGGTTATGTAAATATTTACTTCAATATGGTTCATATTTTCATATTGTTTTGTTGCAACTCTCATAGGTCAGAGAGAAGTAAAGTGATGGTATCTTTCTGCATTCATTTGTCATAAAATAAGATCTGATCTTCATCTAAGTTGAGAGGCTTAACAAATACAATGTGCCTAAAGTACTAACACAAAATCCATTCTGATCTTTTATGTCCACCATAACAACCATAAAAACCTCACAGTGTCAGTAGAAAAAGTATATGAAGCCTTTGAATAATGACCTCAAAAAAAGCTAATTGGAGTCAGATGTTAGCGAAAGTTAAGAAAATTAGTTTGGAGGTGTGAAACACAACTAACACTCATCAATGATGAAACAAGCAAGCTCGAGTGACAGCCAAAGATTTGAAAGCATCATAGTAACTGGCTAACACTTGTGTTCATGAGTCTACAGTAGATAAAACATTGAACAATCAGGGTGTCTCTGGTAGGACACCATAAAGGAAGCTGCTGCTTACTAAAAAAACATTGCTGCATGCCTGAAGTTTGCCAAAGTGCACATTAACACTGCACAACATAGTGTTTTGTGGACTGATGAAACTAAGATTAAACTATTTGGAAAAAAACACACAACACTACATTTGGTATGAAATGGACACTCATATGATCATGAAAACATCATCCCAATCATAACGTCTGGTGGAAGAAAGCCCTCACCCCTTAGAGAGATTCAAGTCTTGGTTTTAAGAGTCAATACTCAACAGTTCAACAGTTTTAAGTTGATATTGTCATGTCCGTTTTTCATTCCCTGCCTGGAAACTTTTATTTTAATGATATTTTCATATTTTTCTGCAGGTTCACAGAATTCAGCAGGAGAAATGTAAAATATAAGATAATGATGATGAAGGAGAAAATATCAGCTCACAGAGACTGAATGGATCAAATATTATTCCTCAGTATAGTGGATAACATTCACACCTTGGTAGCTGGATCCTTCCAGCGCATGCTATGTTTCTAAGGCATCCACCTGAAAACCTTTGCTGCAAATAATACCACCTCTTTTCTCCCATGTTTTCTGTCTGCCTACTTGTTAATACTGTTGAATAATAATAATAATAATAATAATAATAATAATAATAATAATAATAATAATAATAATAATAATAATAATAATAATAATAATAATAATAATACGTAACATCGTTATTATTATTATTATTATTATTAAAAAGAGAAAATGCCCTTGAAATAGACAAGAGTTGGAAACATTACATATTGTATACTTGACTTGGACTCTGACTTAAAGACCTGAGACAAATAAATAGTAAGACTTTTAACCCAGACATCAGATTCAAACTGGACTCAAGTTTCCAGACATGAATCAGCCAAGTAGTTCAACAGCAGCACCAACTACATCTTACAAATGATCCCTCTCTGTTTCAAGCACAGTTAAAACGACAACATTTCGGGTTCTGCTGCATTAGTTTTGTTCCTCTTTTTCAACTGTCTATCATGACCCTGACTCTGTCAAGAGTTTACTGCTCTGTAACCACAAAGCTGTATGTCCAAGAGGTCTTTATTTGTAGAACTTAGTTTAAGTATTTTGAACTGTGAGCTCAGTTTCATGGATGTGTTAACTCTGTGAAAGAGATGTTTTGATTCCAACCTCTCGCCCAGCACATGATCTGATACCAAGCAGGATAGGATGTTTTGAGAATGGACATGTGAAAATCTGAAATGTCAGGGTTTGAAAACTGAAAAAAGGCTATGGATATCAGATGTAGATTAGCAAATAAACTTTTTTCTGTGGTTGTCAAAGACAAAGAAAACACCGCCTCACCTGCGTGTCTGACAAACAGGATGTGTTGCATTGCCAGCCATTCCCACAGGAAGAGCTTCCACGGACACAGATGGGCTGTTTGAGGTGACGGCCGATGGTGATGATGGATTTAAATCCAGGCCACACCTGCAAATCAAAAAACTGGTCTTGTTCATATTTGACTGCTTCCTTCCCCATGTGACATCACTGCCTCTTCATTTCCTGTTCTCGCTGTGATGGTGTCAGCTTCAAGGACAATTTGGACACAGAGGCTCCCAGGATGCTGTCTGTTTCCTGACCTAAACATAAAAAAGTCCAGGGGTTTAAAACAGGAAAGCAGGACACAAGAGGGACAAAAACCACAAGGCTTCATTTTGATGAAATGTAAAAATGTTTGTAACTGGTTGCAGTTTTCTAGCAGTGTATCTTTATTGACATAAAATTAATTTATGTTACTGTAGAAACATTCTTTATTTCATGTCACCTTTAGCACCCAATTGTTACTGACTCATGTTCATGAAAAACAAATATAATAATGTGAAGGAGGAACAGGAGAAGAAAATGGCATGTAAATGCTTGAAAATAACTGTTATTGTCTTTCGCGCTGCTGATGTCAGCAGCAGCTCTGCCAAGCACAGTTAGAGAGGACGAGCAGAGCAGCAGGCTGGATTTAAAGCCACAGCCCACTGAGTCCAGTAAAAATACCAATTAAAGCATCTCCAGATGAAGCACAAGGCAGGACAAGACACAATTAATAAAATGATTTAGGTTTGGTTTGGTTTGGTTTTTATGATAACATTACTTTGTTCTATTTTCATTAACTTTACCAATGTGCCATAGTATTACGTGTGTATAACGAGTTCAAACATCAAAGTGTAAATGTTAAAGGAATAGCTCAGTATGTTAGCAGGTTAATAGAGAGCTCCACAGGTGTTGGTTTGAGGCTTCTGTTACCTTTGGACAGAGTCAAGCTATTAGTTTCCCCATGTTGCCTTTCTTTAGCAATGCTAAACTAACTGGCGGCTACCTGCAGCTTCATATTTACTGTACATCTACTACTACATAAACTGCTCATCCTGCTACTGTTGACTCAATTATTCAACCATTTCTACAAATGTGCTTTCTTAGTAGAAAATATTTTACAATAAACACAATCACAAAGTCAAAAGCTACAGTTTGACAATTTTCTGCAGTTTCTGTTTTTGCCCAATGCAAATAACATTTATACTATTTATACTAACTTTCCACAATTTAATTAATCACTGTGTGCATGGTGGTACTATCCAGGGTGTTGTCTATCCTGTTTTTATTATAATGTGCTCAATGTGCTGAACGTGCACTGTGTGTATGGGTGCTGGGTTTGTATTAAATGAAGGACAAAAAGCCCATTAAACCATCAGACAGACGCATCTCTGTTTATATGGACCACAAAGAGATTTTGTGTTCTGAGTTGAAGGATGGATTGGAGGAGGTATGGCGGAGGTGGGGGTGGCAGGAAGATGGGGTTGGAGGCCAAAGATGAGGATTTTTGATAACATACACATCAACAGGCACCTCTCTGATGACCAAAGGCGGGACACGTCGGCACCAGCAGCCGAAGTGTGGGAGTTGGGTGTGTGCAGGTCAGAGTGGAGGGAGACGGAGAAGTGATGAAAGGAATTCAGTGAGAATGCTTTCAGCTCAACACTGTCCTCACATGGCGGAGCAGAGAATGACATGGTGAGGTGACATGGGCTTTAGGTAAATGCTTTCCATACCAAGAATGTGTTCATTTCAGTCCTTTTCTATTTCACTCATTTAAAGGATCATTCTTTCTAAAATGACCACGGTTATCTTGAATTTGGGCTTTCATCATTATTCTTGATTGTGTTTAAAGTTCCTCCTATACTTTAACACAGAGGAATCACCCACAAAGAAGTCTCTCTTTAAAAAAAATCACAGGACATCACTACAGTAACCAATTTAGTACAGAGCAGGTTAAATTCAGTGAACTCAGTCAAAATGTGCAAACAGACTACCTATGACTAAAGTATTCCACAATGTCCTCACAGGGACAAAACGACTGCCAGAATAAAACATTTGCTACTTTTAGGGTGTTAGTGCCTTTGTCTAAAAAAAGACAAAAATCTTTGTCACACAAAAAAAAAAAACATTGCATAAAATGTGTCCTTCCTGGTAAAAAAGTATTTCGACAACTGACATTACACCCACTGTAATGCTGAAGCAAGAAATAGACAAACCCAAACAGGTGCGGGAAAGCTTAAAGCAAAGTATTGTCTAAAATGTCATAATCAAGCATGTGGTTGATCTGGTGTGTGCTTATGTTTGAATATCAAATTTACCAATTAGACCTCAGCTCATGGCGTATTCAGGCACCATCTATGCAGGCTTAATAGAACTAGATTAATCAAAAAGAGCCAAATGACATTCAACTTGCATGTTGGGTCATGGTTCTGGAATTTTAGGCATATTTTGAAACCAAAAATATACACTCACAATGTAAATGGAAGTTTACAAACAATGGAGGTTTAAGTGGTCAGATGATGTGGAAGTGTGTAGATATAAGCCAGGGGAAAGTACTCACGTGGAGATTCCACTGGTAAACAGAAGTGGGATATGGGCCAATTTATCTTGTCTTTATCTGCCACCTGGCACCATACTTTGTGGAAACAATGAGGTCTTTGTGCTTTCAGTTCTGGGGGGATTCTTATGTTGGCCCACTGAGGTATCTTTCTGGGTATGAGACTGTTTTAAAAATGTATTAAACAGCAGACAGTTAATGTAGAATTAAGCAGAGATTAGCAGCAGATTACAGAGGTTTGGCAAACCCGCTTATTTTTTAAATTGTTTTGGAAACATTTTAGATCATATAGCTATAAACTGTTGTATATCCCAGTAAAATATATTTAAAAAAATATTTAAAAACACTGGCAGTGTGTGTAATTTAAAAGTGTAAATTTTAAATATTGTGAAAATTAATCTGGAAATATTGTAAAACAAAAAAAAAGTATTTTGTCATTTATTTATTGTAGAAAATGACCCTATCCTAAATACTTTTGTGTGGCGTATATGAACTAAATATATCCCTGCTTTGGTCTCATCCTTTCACACAACATTCTTCCAGAATTCTGCTGACTTATCCACAGGGTCTTGAGCAAACCGTAGATGACAGTAATGAGAGTAGTGGTTTACTCCTTGCAAGTTTGGCATGTCCATTGAGTGGGTGTGTGTGATCCTGTTCTATTGAAATAGTAATGAGTTTAATGCCATTATTATTTAATTTAACTAGATTGAGTGTGGGAATGTGGAGCAATTCTGGTCTGGATTGTAAATTTTTTGCGATTTCTAACAGAAATCATGTTAAAAAAGCAAGCAGCACAGTAGGATTGTCTGAATAAAACTTAAAGTAACAATATTAGATGAGGAGCAACATAAATTCAAGATTCAAGATTCAAGATTCAAAAAACTTTATTAATTCCAGAGGGAAATTTTTTCGCTTCATTACCATTGTTCTCAACACAGACAGAAAGAAAAGGAACCACAACCAGGAAAGATCCAACACCAACATTGTCATGGTTTCGGCCTGGCCCCGGCCGGTCTTGGATTTTCCTCTCTCGCTCTCCCTCTGGACTCCGCCCACCAGCCACTTCTCTCCCTCTGCTCCCAGCAATCAGCTGCATATTGGACTCACCTGTGTTCCCCTCAGGCTACATAAACTCTCCTCAGCCCTTTCTCTTGTGTCAGATTGTCGTCGCTCCCCAACTGGTTTCCAGCCTGTGTTCCATGCCTGTTGCTATCCCTGCCTGCTCCTGCTCATCTTGCTCAGCCCTGTGTGCTTTCCCCCCCTGGACTCTGGATCTCGTTCTCCCCCCTCTGAACTTTTGGACTTTGTTACCTGTTTTGCAGTGAGTGTCTTTCCTGCCTTCAAGCAGTGATTTTGTTTTGTACTTTGGTTCTTGATTTGTTACTTTGTCCCACGCCATTTGAGTAGTTTTACGTTGTCATTTTGTCCTCGTGTTTCCCTGCCTGTTTTTGTAGTGTCTCTTGACACCCCCCTTAGTTTCCCTTGTTTTTGTACTTCTCTGTAATAAATCCTGTTTCAGTTCGTTCCCGCCTCGTCCCCCTCCTTAATTGTGACAAACATAAATACACATAACCAATAACATCAATACAGAAAAAATATACTATACTGTACTACTAAAAATATATTAACAGAATATGTAAAATAGACAAAGGGAATTGGGTCAATATATATATATATATACCCTATGTGGATTGGCAGCAAGTATATGACACAACTATTATTTCCCTCACCCCTTACAGAGGGGGGAGGAATTGTACAGATTGATTGCCACAGGTGGAAAGGACTTCCTGTAGCGCTCTGTGGAGCATTTAATGTTAATAAGTCTCTGCCGCCCCAGCAGACCACTACATAAAAGATGACACTGGAACCACAGACTCGTAAAACATCCTCAGCATGGTGCTGCAGACGTTGAAGGACCTGAGTTTCCTCAGAAAGTACATCCGGCTCTGAGCCTTTGTACAGTGCTGCTGAGTTCTTAGTCCAGTCCAGTTTTTTGTCCAGGTACACTCCCAGGTATTTGTACTCGGACACGACCTCCACCTCCTCCCCCTGTATAGAGAGAGGGATGACAGGACTCCCAGATTTCTTGAAGTCCATCACCAGCTCCTTTGTTTTATTGATGTTGAGTTGCAGATGATTGAGTCCACACCAGTCAACAAAACTGTCCACCACTCCACGGTACTCTGTGACATCTCCACCCTTAATACATCCTACAACTGCAGAGTCATCAGAGAACTTCTGAAGATGACAGGACTCCGAGTTGTACCTGAAGTCTGAGGTGTACAGGGTGAAGAGGAATGGAGACAGAACTGTCCTCTGTGGATCACCTGTGCTACAGACCACCGTGTCAGAAACACAGTTCTGCAGGCGGACGTACTGTGGGCGGTTAGTGAGGGAGTCCATGATCCAGGAAATCAGGGGATTCAGCATTTTTAATTTCTCTCCCAGCAGTGCAGGCCGGATGGTGTTGAATGCACTGGAGAAATCAAAAAACATTATGCTCACTAAGCCCCCAGGCTTGTCCAGGTGGGTGTAGGTGCGATGGAGCAGGTGTATATTGGAGTCATCCACTCCAATATGGGGTTGATAAGCGAACTGGAGGGGGTCAAGTGAGGGTTTGACCAGAGGTCGGAGGGACTCCAGGATCAGCTTCTCAAAAGCCTTCACAATGTGTGATGTCAAAGCCACTGGTCTGAAGTCATTGAGGACTCTGGGACGTGGCGTCTTATTCACGGGAACCAGGCACGACTTTTTCCACCCAAGAGGAACTCTCTCCAGTTGCAGGCTGAGGTTGAAGATGTGTTGGAGAACAACACATAGCTGAGGAGCACAGGCTTTCAGCACCGTTGGTCCTTTAGGTTTATGGATGATATACAGTCTTTGATGACTTCTTTTCTGAATTCAATTCAATTCAATTTTATTTGTAGAACGCTTTTTACAATTGACATTGTCACAAAGCAGCTTTACACAACCAAAGAACAGTACATGAACAGTGAATGTGTATGAATCATGAAATGAGATTGTCCCTGTTGAGCAAGCCGAGGGCGACGGTGGCAAGGAAAAACTCCCTGAGAAGGCAACAGGAAGAACATTGAGACCTTGAGAGGAACCAGACTCAACAGGGAACCCATCCTCATATGGGTGATTACATGCAGTGTAGGCAGCAGGCAGTCCAATATAATAGTTAATGTCATTGATGTGCTGAACAAAGGTGAGTGTGTTATCTCATAACACTCCCAGGCATTTGAAACTGTCCACTATTTCTACTGTTTGGTCATAAATGACAATGGGGAGCTGTAGTGAAGGGGGGGTTGACTTTTTTGCCTTGCTGACATTGAGGTCCAGGTGGTTATCCTCACACCACTTAGTGAAATGTGCAACAGTGGTGTGATAGTCCATAATGGAGTTATAGTCTTTGAGTAAGGTGAGAATGGCTGTGTCATAGAGTATGTTACATTTTTTATGCTAGGTGATGGGCTAATGCTGTTATTGGTGTAAAATTGGTGTAAAAAAATCCTTAACAAAAGGGCACAAAGTCCAGCCTTAGACTTGCTGCCTGTTGTTAAGGAAATTGTGTATGATAAGTCAACATCGAGTGGGGATGTTAAGCTGATTCCATTCTAATATCATCAGATAACTGTTCTTCAGTGTCTTTACTGCCACACATAGTCTCAGTTAGAGCAGGCATTATTCATAGTTTTTCACTCAAGCCTGCTCTTACCACATTTTTTAATACAATATTTATTTTAATTCACTTTCTTTCTAAGCGCTCACTTTGGGCCTACACCATAATAAAAAGTGTGTGAACCCAGTGGGCTGATTTTGACAGCCGTTATTCCTAGCAATGGAAAGTAACTAAGCAACTGGATGGAATCACCAAAACCTGTATAGGTGACAATATCTAAAAGCAAAAAGAGATGGATGCAGACAACAGAGACTGATGAAGAAGCCTTAACAATAAATTATGCCAGCCTTGTCTCAAATAATGAAATGATTTCCACATTTATTTTTATATTATTATATTTATATTATATTATATTACAGCATCACAGTCTGTGTTGTTACAGAGTCACGTAAAAAGAGTATCACTGTTCTTTGCAGCTCACACATTTACAGATCATCACAGGGAAGGTGAAATAGTTCCTGTCCAGCATAGTTACATCCCACAGTGTCAACTGCTGAGGATGAAAGGCACATTTAACCCAAATAACAGATATCGAGTTAGTTATGAAAATCAATTTTAGAAGAGGGAATTTTAGGAATGACACACTGCAGTACACATACACCCAAATGTATACACACTCACCTGGCTGCTTTCCTCCTGTCTCAGCTCCTGGCCACACCTCTGCTGCACTGCTCTCACTCACACATACCTCAGTTTGCCCTCACTAGCCACCCTGGCCAGCTGCTGAATCCCAGCAATAAGCCATAAAAATCCCTCAGCCACACTTACCCTTTGCCAGAGTGTCTCCTGACCCCCTGGCCGGTTCTGTTTGGATTTGTTCTTGTGTTTTCTGTGAGTTGGTTTGGACCTAGTTTTGTGTTAATGGTTTGCCCCCTGCCTGACTAGTGATTTGTGTTTTCTGGGTCTTTTCTCATGTTTCGTTCTTCCATGAAATACTCCCATGTTCTGTTCTGTTTTGTTTGTCCTCCTCTTTGAGTGATTCCCCGTTGCCCCCCTCCTACCTATGTTTCTGTGTTACCTTTTTGTATTAAAACACCTATACTTCCTTCTCTTTTTGTTTTCAATTTTAGTACATCATTTATACACACTGAGTGTATACAAGATTTTAGCAGTGTAAATGTCTTCAGTGCACTGGACATGAAGAGCAAGTATTAAGAAACAAGATTTCTTACATGTTTTGTAACTCTTACTCCCTGCCTATATTACTTAAGTTAACTCCGACTTAAGACCTGATCCTATTGACACCTCACTGTAATTTCCCCATTCAATTGACCTGACAAACCAAGAGGTTCATGTATTTTGGCAACATAAAACTACATAAAAAACATATAAGGAGTATTCAGGACATACTGTAAGTGCATTGTTTCCCTTTATGTAGTCATTTTCTTTTTATTTTAAAGGTTTCACAACCTTTCATGTACCACTGTAAATTACTGATAAATATAAAATGCACTATGTTCCAGAGAGACAAAAATATTTCACTAGATGTATAGATGCCTTTACATAGGCTTTTGTACATTATGTTTTAAGAGGAAATACACTGTAAACAACCCCCTAACCCTAACCCTAACCCTAACCCCCCAATCAGCTTTAATGTGCATAATGAGTGTTAGAACAGTAGAGAAAGCTCAGCCAATAAAACAATGGGAGGAATGGGAGGAAATTGCAGTGGATACATGACAGTAGAAATAAATAAAACAAAAATCCCTTTATAGTTAAAATCATCAGGTATAGTGCGTTTGAAAACTCTCACAGTTTGCAAATTTATTGTAACCCTATAAACTAAGTTCAATCCAGGTACATCTAAATGCTGGGCTGATTATAGCACATAAATTATTTGACTGGAGTAACTCTGGTGCAGATTGTGAAAACCGGTTCTCAGTTTAGGAGGACTGAGAGCATGTCCTGTCCATCCATCCATCCATCCATCCATCCATCCATCCATCCATCGACTGATCCATTCATCCATTCATCCCCCTATTCATCCATCCATCCACCCATTTTCTTCCACTAATCTAGAGTTAGGTTTCAGTGGCAGCAGGTTTAGCAAGTTATTTAGACAGTCCAGATATCCTTCTTCCCAGGAAAATTCTCCAGTTTCTCAAGATCCAAGGCGTTCCCAGGTCAGATCAGATAGATCAACTTTTTAGTGTCCTAAATAAATAAATAAATGAAAAATAGAGAGAGTTTTGTTTGACCTACAATTGCCAAATATCGAATAGTATGCACGGTGACATCACTGAGATGTTTCTTACAGGAGCACATACACACGTACACACGTACACATACACATTGAATCCCCACACAAGTGTCCTTCCTCAATTACCAAGCATGATATAAAACTCTTTTGCAAAGATAAAAAGGCTTATAAAGAAACAGTTCATCACAAAATGGAAAATGATATCAATAGCAATGCCTACATACTATATATCAAGTAGAAAACCTAAATCTCTCATTCAGATCTTGTCTGGTCTTGTTTTGAGTTTTTAACTCATCATGTCACTGCAAGCTGAACTGAACTTAGCTTAGCAACCAAACAGATGGTGGCAGTAGTGCAGCATTTGACTTTTGAAAGCACTTGGACTTCATCGTCCATCCAGACAGTCCAAGTCCAAATTGTCCCTCAATACTATTAAAGACATACTCTAAAGTTTTGTGTAAAGTCCGAAACTAACAGACTTGACTTTGTTAGATGTAGACGCAGTAAAATATACAATACAATAAATGCATTTCTAGAGAGAATGTATGTTGTGCATGTAGTACAAAACTTTTATTTTTGCAGAGAGGATTATGGACATTCTTAAGACTTATTAACACATTTGTAGCTATATGTTATTCTTCCTGTAGCTGTGGATTTGACATGCACTATGTCCAGCAGGAATTTTGACATGTTAAACTAAAGTGTGTGCTGTATTTAGCTTTACAGGAGTCTCCATGCTTGTAATCAGTCAGTCCGCCTAATTAAAGGGTGAAAAGTAGTCACTGTGCTGTCTGGTATCATGGTGTGTACCACATTTAACATGAAGCGCAAAAAGCTAAAGAGGGAGTTGTCTCAGAAGATTAGAAAAAAATAATAAACATGTTAAAGGTAAAGGCTGTAAGACCATCACCAAGCAGCTTGATGTTCCTGTGACTATAGTTACACATATTATTAAGAAGTTTATTGTCCACAGGACTGTAGCCAAAGTCCCTGGACATGGCCACAAGAGGAAATTGAAAAGACAGATAATACGAATGGTAACCAAAGAGCCAGGAACAACTTTCAAAGAGATTCGAGTCGAAATCTAAGGTCAAGGTACATCAGCATCATATCACATTAGCTGTAGTTGTTTGAGCCAAAGTGGACTTAATGGAAGACAGCTGCGGGGGACACGACTGTTGAAAGCAAATCTTAAAATAGAAAATGTATATTGACATAATGCTTCTGAAAGAATGTCCTTTGGACAGATGAGACAAAACTGGAATGTTTTGGTAAAACACAAAAATGAAGCATACAAAGAAAATAACACTGTACCTACTGTGAAACATGGAGGAGGCTTGGCTATGTTCTGGGTATGCTTTGCTGCATCTGGCAAAGAGTGTCTTAAATCTATGCAGGGTATAATTAAATCTCAAGACTGTCAAGGCATTCTGGAGAAAATGTGCTGCAAAATGTCAGAAAGCTTTGCCTCAGTCACAGGTCAAAGTCTTCAACAGGATAATAACCCAAAACACCCAAGAACTGCTAAAAACACAACACTGGACAATTCTGAAGTGGTCTTCTAGTGTCCTGATCTAAATCCTATTGAACATATGTGGAAAGAGCTGAAACATGCAGTCTGGAGAAAACACCCAAGCCTGAGACAGCTGGAGCAGTTTGCTGTTGACAGGTGTCTCAAGTCTTTTGAGAGTTACAGAAATCGCTTGTTTAAAGTGATTCAAAGGTTTGTGCAACAAAATATGAAGTTAAGGATACTTTTTTTAGTTTAGTTCATTTTAGTAAACTTTTATTAATTGTCACAAATTATTTCAGTGATCAATGTGAGTTTTCTTTTTCTTTAATAAGGGTACTAAAAATGTATCATAAGTCTGTATGTAATACTGCATATTTTCCCCAAACAATTCAGCTTTAGTTTCTGCAAGTCAGGTTGCACTTTGGCAAACCTCAGTCGGATTGCAATGTTTTATTCATTTGTTTATTTTGTTTTGTTCTGGAGAAAATAGGCAGCACTATATATAAGGGAATTGCATATATCATGAGATTACTATGACACCACAGTGATTTAACAACATAAGATCATTTCAACAGTGAAGTACTGTGTAGAGAACGTAATGATGGCTGTGCAGCCTTTGTACAAACAGCGAGAGGAAACAGTTTTATGGATAAAAAAACAGTTAAACATGAAGAAATTCTAAACAGGATTTTCTGCCAGGACCATTTCCCAAGCCCCTCCAGCACTGAGAATGAATGGCCAGCTGTCACAGTCCAGATCTACAAATCTGGCTCACTGTTGAATCCTACAGCTGTTCACTCACAGTCTTAGTGACTGTCTATCTTCAGTGTGTGGTGAAAATAGATACAGAGCATTTTGTTCCCACCTTCTGTACACAGTTTTCAGCTTAGTCTGGCACCAGTTTGTCACAAACTCTCTTCTCTCGCTATTCAGCACTGCTCCTCCTCTCTTTAAGCCAGAAACCACCACAGCAGGTGTCAGTGCTGGTGTCTTACTCATAGGGCAAATTTGACTCTTCGTTTTGAGTGCTCAGTAGAAGGAAGCAGAAATTACCACAGAGTTCAGATAATGATGCATCTCCCCTCTTTGTCTGCCTGTCTCTGTGTTATTACATCAGTCAGATTCTTTAAAGCCACAGCACTTGCATCACAAAATAACAGCAACTAGCAAAAAAAAAAAAAACGTGGTGTCTTGGAAGCAGTTATGGGTTCATGGTCTTCTCTCATAAGCAGAAAACAGCAAGGTATGATGGAAGTTAATGAGCTGTCACAGTCTGTTCTCTGCAGCACTCTAGGACACGGCTTAATGGAGAACCGCACTTATTCCTATCTGTCAGTCTTTAGAATATTCTCTTGCTCTTTCCCTGCACCTTTCAGAATCGTTCTCAATTCATAAGACTGCTCTTGTCCTCTCCCTCCCCTTCTCACTTGTCCCTGCCTCCTTCTCCCTCCCCCCATGTTAAGCACTCAAACTTCCCTGCTCTTTGCTCTCTGACCTTCTCCCTCCAACCTCAGCATCAATTCATCTTGTTTGATGAGAGTTTTCAAAGTGGATCTTGATAGAAAGCAGCTGGGGATCTGTGTCAAGGCTCACCTCTCTAAGCACTATCACAAAGCACTGCCAAAGCACCACTTTACACTTAGCAAGGATAAAGGGGAAATTGGTTTGAGCAGACAGTTCTGCTGGAGCTGGCAAATGTAGCAGGAGGCAACTGACACTGCACTGTTAACATCAACAGAGGAAGGGTCAGGTAGAGTATGAATGGAATTAGCATTGCTTAATTCCAATTCACCACATTTGCTATGTGACCTCTTCAAGATGGGAATGTGGCTGTATTCTCATGTGAGTGAAAATATGTCCAAGGTGAAAGTCTGACTGGAATGGCTGCCAGTTGTCAGTTGGCAATGTGTAGATTGACATGAAATTGCGATTAGAAAAAAAAAAAAGATGCATTAATGTTCTAATGTTATGTAAGAAATTAGTTAAATTATAATATTGAGAAATGTTAATCAGAATTAATTTACCTGTTTGTCCACAGAAAGGGTCACATTCTCAAAACAAGGAAACAAACAAACAAAACACTTAAAAACACTTATGGCCTCACCCCATTCCCTCATAGGAACAACTTACATGGCATCAACGAAGTGCTAAAAAAACATTATAGAATAATTTCAGACATACTGCATCTGCAACTGAGATACCTTCTGACAAAGTATCTTTGATCTTCTCACATCCAACCCCTAGTCACAATTTCTTAAGCACAGGTTGCATACTGAAGACACCATTTAGTATCTTGATTTTCTGATAGTATATGTAGGAAAACCAAACAACCAAGACAATGTTAAAGAACACAGTAAAACACACAGGATTATGACTGGCATAATGGATCAGTTGGTAGGATAGTCATCCACATCAGTAATGTGTTGAGTGTGAGCTTGAATTACACATACTGAAAAATACTGTAAAATACACATAATGTTTCATTATATACGTGAATAACCTACACATCCTTTCCCCTTTCTACTGCTTTTGTATTGTATTGTATTTGGTCCATAGTGTAGTAAAGTATTAACTGCCTCCAACTAAAATCAATTACATTTAATCAGTGAAAGGAAACTGTCCTTTTAAAAATTTTACAAACGTAATGTAATTTCAGGAAAAAGCAACATGATGATTCCTTGTAGAACAGGTAATTCACAAAGGTTTTGTTCAACCATTTCTATATGCTTCTTTCTCCGTTACTCTTTTTTTTTTTCTCTGTCCCTCTATTTCTTGTTACTCTCACGCACACTCACATTTACACACATTCTTATTCTTATAATGTGTCAGGTGGGAGCAGTCCGAGACAGAAAATGGCTGGTAATAAAACTGCAGTGGGACTGTCAGCGTTTTTAATGAGCTCTAGTGTCACATAGATCTGGGGGCTCTTGCTGTCCCCTCTGGGAAAAAAAAGATCTTGTCCTTTAGTTTGACTAGAAACTTTTTAATGAACAAAGAGCTGGAACTTTATTCTCAGGTAGACTACAATGTGTTGTACCCTCCCCTCAAGCAAAGCAGTGTTCCTTGGAGTAGTAAAAGCAGTAAAAAAATTTACCCATGTTAGAGCTGTTAGAGTTCTTCTACAGATATATGTCAATAAATGTTATTTATTTCAAACCAAAATTACCTGGATTGAAGTATCTAAAAGTCACGACTCCATTTGTGGAAATACTGTACTGCATTCAGAGCAGAACAAATTAACATATCACATCTACTCCTGTTCTCTTTAATCAAAATGAAATGTTGCATGGCGTCAGGCTGTCTAACTATGTGATAACCTATTCGGTTTCAAATCACCTTCCATATAATTAGACACATTAAATCGCAGCGTGGTGTTGATGTGCTTACTGTTCTATATTTTAAAGAAAAACACTATGAGGAGAATGTACAAACATACATTTCCATGCTGAAAGGACTACAGTGTGTCACACAACGCCACTGGCAGGCAGAGAAAAGGTTCTATGCCTCAACTCCATGAACACCAGAGGTCTCTGCTATTCTGGGACTAGAGTTGTGTGTTATACAGCATAGCTATAGCCTGGTGAGACATTGGCAGACATTCTTAAATAACTGTGCTGTTACTCTAATCCTAATCCATGCCCCAGTATGATAAACATTTTTCAAAATTCCTGTGATCATCTGTCATAAGTGGCTTTTGGCAATCACATCGACCCTTAAGCACCTGGATCATATAAAACAAACACTCGATTTGAATCTTCATTTGAATCTTTTGGTGCAAACACATTGGTGCAGCAGCTGCAGGAATATCTGTGGCCTAATTTGTATTTTAGCTGCACAAAGAGTTACTGTAGTTGTGAACATATTAATTAAAAATTTTGTGGTTTTCCTTCCATATTTTAAAGCAATCTGCAGCACTGAAAGCATTTTGTGATTTCAGGATGTTTTATCCTAAAATAGTAGAAGTATGGATCCCCAGGAAATCCGACAGGATACGATCAAAAGTAGATAATAACCTAAAATCGATCGGCTTTATACTAGTCATTGCAGATCCTTTTCAAATATGGCCAGATCAGCCTCGAACCCTAGCCCAAGACATCTCTAGTTTTGATTTGCAAATAACAATTTGCAACAGTCTGAAGATAATTATGAGTTGTTTTAGTGTTCTATGCCATGCCAAAGCAGTTTGGCAAGACAGCAGTCTCTGTTTCCAGTTCTCACAGTTTTTCTTGTACCACCTAAAACCACAAGTAGCAATCAAATTAACACACAGTTTGAGATTAGAACATTTGCAATCAAATACATTTTGTGACCTTGTCCTTGTGTTATGTGAACTGTTTAGAACGACAAAAGAAAGTCTTATCTTCACAGTTTTCATTTTTACAGCACTCATTTGTTATATATCTAAAAAGAGTACTACAACTAGGTCTAATTAAGGTTTTTGAAGGTTTTGAAACAGCAGACGAAGAACTATTGCCATTTTGTAGTCTGGATCCAACTGAAATTTGGAGGATTCTTAGAAACTGATGCAGAAGCAGGAGGTAGCATGAAACCCATAAATCAGAAGAATTGTGAGAGTAGGGATGCAAAGAAAGAGAGGAGTATAGGGAAGAAACACAAAGTGAACGTTTAAGGATAGTTGGACAACTGAATGGACGACTTAATTTGGATGTGAAATGTGCACTGGATGGGCTGAGAGGAACAACTGATATAGAAACCGAAACCCTGTAGTAGCGCCGACTCAGTCTGGCAGCTGTCCAAAACGAATTTCCCCAAGGGGGTGAATAAAGTATACATTATTAAGCTAGAAAAAAAGGAGAGATTTTTTTTAAATATGGCAGAAAAAGGTAACAGTACCAGAAACATGGTATAGTCAAGACCCAAGACAACTCACAAACCAGTTTGTCTAAGTTTATCCAGATATTGGAGGAGATGTGGCACTTTAAATGTGACAAAACAAAGCAAAGCTGCATACCACTAAACATCAACATGTGTAGTTAGGTTAACTGGTAAATATGCCCTCCAGTGATTCAGATGTTCGAGCTCCAATTATAAAAAAGGTGGAAATGATGGGTAAGCAAGGTCAGCACCAGCCCCTGGGCCTAAAGGTGTACCATAGGCTGTTTGAAATTGCTCCAGTATTGTTGTGTGGAGTCTTATTAGGGTAGCCTCGAGAAACCAGCTTATTGTAGGGCCTTTTTTTTCTGCAGGTTGTACAGAAGTACCAGACAAATTAAAGGAGATAGTGAGGGAATATTTCCCTGACATCCAGATATGTTTCACCACTGCACAGCATAAGAGCCACTGAAAACAGACATCAAAGCATATGCAATTACACAGTGGCAATGGAGTTTATTATTAGGGCAGGTATTGAAAATGGGTCACAACAGGAAAGAAGCTTTGGTTAAGGCAGCTCTTACCACAGATAGACGTGCACATGGATGTAATAGCAACTATTATTACCAAAGCATCGTGTAGTTAACAGTAGTTGGATGGAAAGGTCCCCTAAAGTAATCTAGGATAGTTGTTAAGCCAGTGAAATCAAGTAATAGAAGCTTCCAAATAAAATGTTGGATGTAGATTAGAAGCTTATTACAACAGTGTTACAAAGAATCCAGTTAAAAGTTTAGTTAAGTGATATGCCACATGTACACATGAGGATGTACAGTATTAACCGGGTCATACTGATATTTGATGCCTAGAACAATGATGCAGTATATTAAGCCAAGAGTTTGTTAAGGAAGGAACTGAATTTTGGACTTTCCCAGAGGACACATTGCACTTCTAACCCTAAACTTAACCTTGTGGCTTGGCTGAAAGTAATTCCCCTTTCACTCATTGCCAATACTCCGGACTATTACTTGCTGTATTCACACATAAGCTAACTCAGACATTATGCAGACATTGTACTAGAGGACTTGCAGGATAAATTCTGGATAATCCCTGAGCTGAACAACTAAGACATTTGTGTTCTCACATGGAGCCCACACTAGTAGTGTCCAGACATGTTCAGGGTCTCAATGTATGTTTAGCTTAGGTCTGTTGTTTGTTTTTTAAATAGACATGTATGGCCTATTACTGGCTAAGATGAGACAGCTGAAGATGTTTGTTTGGGTGATTACTGAAGTGGTGTTTCTATAGGCTAGCATGGTATGTTGACCAATGCTAACTAGCTTTATGTTTCAGCCACCTACCAGACCAAATGTTGCCTGGTGCTTGCTCAAGTAGGGTTGTTTTTTATATAATATTGTACACAGTTATATTTTAGGTCTTAGGTCTTAACCCATACACTGTAAAGTGCCCTGAGATGACTTCTGTTTGCTGATTTGGCACCATACAAATAAAATTGAAAATACTATTACAATAATACTGCAGTACTCCTAATAACTGTAGAGTTATTAGTTTTTTGTGTTACAGTATGTAAGCACTCACATTACTGTTTAAAAAAGTGAGTATTTACACTTACCTAAAACCATAAACCAAAGTACTTTTGTTGGCTAAATGTAACATTCTCTATTGTCACATATGATGTGCTACTCCACTGCCTTATTTAAATGTATTGTGATATTGTGATATGTAGCTTTTGTGATTTATTTAGAAAAAAATCTCTAAACATAGCCTAAACAGCAATTATTCTGCTAACTCAACCTAATTCGGAAGTAAGTTTAATAGAATATGAGCATATTTTCTAGGAGACTTGATTTTTATGCTGTAAATTAAGCAAATAGACATGAATTTTCCCAGTCTTGCAGATGTGCTCACTTGCAGAAAATTTTAACAACTATATTATCCTGCTTGGCTACATATAGCATGTAATTCATTTCATTAAGTATACGCAGTTATATAATGTATTTGTTAGTCTCGGAGCTTGCAACTTGAAGACTAGATATTTATTCTAAAACACCCCTATCATCACATATTTGTATCTACCATCACTAGTCCCACCACCAGCCATTCAAACATCCCAAACATTGGGATTAATGCTGCAATGGACCAGTTGCTATCAGTGCTGTGCTGTCACCTGGAATGATTGGGAAAAACTGGAGGCAGGCTGGAGTAATGAGCAGTGCACCAGTCAATGTGGGGTCGACGCCTGCAAAGCCACTGGTGGCCTAGTATCACAATGCAATACTTTCTTTATGGTTACCTGACACTATAACAGAGGAGTACAGAGGGAGGGAGACAGAAAGGAGGAAGCACAACTGCAGGAGAAAGAAAAGACAAAGTTAACGACATGTCATGGTAGCATTTGAATAAAAGGACGAGAGGATATGAGGGGAGAGGAGAGAAGAGGAGCTCAGTGTGTAGAGGTCCCCCAGCAGACTGATCTATAGCAGCATAACTAACTATAAGCTTTATAAAAAAGGAAAGTTCTAAATCTAGTCTTAAATGTAGAGAGGTTGCCTCCTCCCAAACCTGAACTGGGAGCTGGTTCCTCAGGAGAGGGGCTTGGTAGCTAAGGCTTTGCCTCCCATTCTACATTTGGAAACTCTATAAACTACAAGTAGACCTGCACTATGAGAATGGAGAGTACTGCTGGGAAAATATAGAACTATTAGGTCTTTAAGATAAGAAGGAGCGTGATTATTAAGTGCTTTATGAGGCTATGTGAGGAGAAGTTGTAAAGTAATAGTGATTGATAGTTACAATAGTCTGGAAGTAACAAATGTATGCACTAGTTTTTCAGCGGCACTTTGACACAGGATGCTCCTAATTTTTGCAATATTCCTCAGGTGGAAGAAGGCAGCTCTAGAGATTTATGTATGATGTAAAGGAGATTTTCTGGTCAAAGATAACTCAAAGATTCTCAGAGAGGTTTTTAGGACCAAACCAACCAAAAAAAATAACATCTGTTTTGTCTGAATTAAGGAGTAGAAAATTATAGGACATCCAGGCCTTTATGTCTTCTAAGCATGCTTTAAGTTTGATTAATTGATTAGTTTTTCTTTGGTTTCATAGATAAATAAAGGGAGGTATCATCTGTATAGCAAAGGCAATTTATAGAGTGTTTCTTAATAATATTGCCTAAGGGGGACATATAGAGTAAAAAGAATCGGCCCAAGCACAGAACCCTGTGGAAGTAACTTGTGTGCATTGAAGACTCATCATTAATATGCACAAACTGGAATCTATCTGATAGATACGAATTAAACCAGCCTAGTGCTGTTCCTTTAACCTCAATAACATGTTCCAGTCTGTGTAATAAAACGATGATCTATAGCAGGGGTGTCAAACGTACGGCCTGCGGGCCAGAACCGGCCTGCCAAGGGGTTCAGTTCATCCCGCAGGATAAATCTGAAAGTGAAAAAATGCAATGAGACATGAACTAGAATTTCTTAAAAATAAAATATTCCTAAATTGTCCGCTAGGGGCGCTATGGTGTTTTAGACACGGAGTAGCTGAAAGAAGAAGAAGAAAAAGACAAAACAAATCTGAGATAGACACAGCTGATGTTTAGTGATTACTACGATACATCTACCTACTTTGGTACTCGCCTTCGCACCCTCATTACCCAAATTGTCTTTCTCAAAAAGGAGGTGGACAGGAAACCTGTATGCTTGGTGTGTATGCAACAAAAAGTTTATGTATGTGTTTCATGTATAAATCTTATATTTACAGGCCAGGTGATTACTTTCTTTCGTATACATTAAAATATGGCCACAGCTTAGGTTTGTAAGTCAATTTAAGTTTTGAGAATTATTACACGTGGAAAATGGAGTACAAATAATGTTACGAACTGACGGGGACCAAACAGGTAAGAACAAAAGGGGTTTATTAACAACAGGGTCAGGGGACACAGGGAACTAACAAACATTAACCAAGTATCAAATAAAAGAGACCCGAAAACACGGTGGTGAAGTACAAACAAAACCCTAAACAAACATACAAAGTGACAACGGAAAACACTGTGGAAACACAGGCAAAAAACGAACTAGAAACTTAACACACCAACACAAAACAAGGCTCAAACGCTTCTGGAACAAAAACAAACTCACGACTAAAAAATACAAAGTAGCAACAAAAAACCACGCACTAATGCGGACAAGAAACTAACAGACTAACTAGACGTACAAAGTAACAAACCAAGAATCGCTGCAGTAGGCAGGATAGACGGAAACAAACATACAAAACTAACAGGACAAAGTACCAACAAAAAATACACTGCAAAAGGCAGGCCAAACAATTCAAACTAACAAACAAAACAGAGGTTCCTGATGGACAAACGAACAAACGAACGAACGAACGAATTGTGGAGCATGAATGAAGCAGAAGTGACGAACCAGCGCCGAACTGAGGACTGATGGGTGCTTTTAAAACAGAGGGATGCACAGGTGAATTGAGTCTGTAATTAGTCCGGTGTGTGGAGTGGAGAGTGGAGGCAGTCCATACAGGGGTGTGGCAGGAGAGTGAGACAGAACAAAACAAAACCAAACCAAAAGACCAGGGCCAGAGGGAGGAACCGTAACAAATAATTCCTATATGTTGCTACGTTGATTTAATGTTAAAGTGCAATAGGCTACCATATTTTTCAGATCTAAATACCTGTGACTTTTGTGTTTTGTGTCTTTTGTACAATCACTGTGATCAGTTATAATGCACACATGTAAATGATAAACTGAAGCAAATTGTAAGTTTTTCTTGAGAAATCTGACTTTCTTCATAACATGTTTTGTAAAAGGATAGTTTAGATAGTTTAGATTAAAAAAAATCCTAATGTAATTGTACTTCTTTCAACTACTAACAAAGGGGAAAACATAAATTATTATTATTTATAGCTATGATGAGCTATGCTTCAATTTTAATGGTCCAGCCCACCTGACATCAAATTACACTGTATGTGACCCCTGAAATAAAATGATGTTTGACACCCCTGATCTATAGTGTCAAATGCAGCACTAAGATCCAACAAGACGAGTATAGAGAGAACTCTGTCGTCTGAAGGTAAGAGGAGATTGTTAGTGACCTTTTCCAATACTGTTGTTCCAGATTGTATCTGCTGAATGGTAGACTGGATTACGCCAAAAACAGGAAGCTGCCCCCAGTGCCCCTGACCCTCAGAAGCCCCAGAGGCTCAGTTCAGGTCTCAGAGGATGAAAACTTGTTTTTTGAAAAGCTGCACCAACCTTTCATTCTCAAAGGTCAGTACCAGACCCGACCTGTTACCCGCACTTATCACTAAATCAAATATGCACCAGATATTATCTATACTTGTAGCCTACACATATTTTAGTTAAACACAGAAAGTGAGAAACTACAACATTACCTTCTGTTTAGGTAAAGAGGGGTCACTGGTCTGCAGCTACATAGCTTCATACTCACCAAGTTTTGAAACACTGCATGCATATTCTAACACCTGTTGATCATGACCAACATTTCATTAAAACTTTAAAACCGAGGTTGTAGCTGATCGGTTTAGGTCCTGAACCTAATGCAGAGTGGTACAAAGATAACTGATTCTGTTCTAATCATCTGTACACATATCCAGTTGCTGTCTGTCAGCTGCATTATTTATTATGGAATGATAACTACATATGACAAAATTGTGTTGGTTTTTTGTTTTCTATTGCACATTACAAACTATTTTTGCAGTTTATCCGCAGATACCCACGGGTACCTGACTTTATGAAATACCAATAATCTTGTTTACTTCAATATTTGCCTTAAGTGAGTTAAAATGTGCATTTTTGTCCTGCCAAGTTAAGGTGTAAAGAAAAACAGAACATTTTAGTAATTGACTCAAAAAACAAATAGAAGCAGCAATACTTACAGTTGGTTTTTCTAAAACATCTGGAAACTTAAGTATCTGACAACATATAGAAAATCAAGATCTCTTTATTTTGTTTTTTAAACTAAGCTCATGCTTGTCTTGCAATCTAACCTTCCATACAGACTAGACTATAAATATGACTTAACATTTATGTTTGAGTGCTATACTGCCGATAGAGAATAAATGCTTGGGAGCCCACGTATTTTTGGTGCCCAAACATTTTTTCTTATTCACAAAACATTTTTTTCATATTGTTAAGATTAACAAGGTTCTGGCCTGCTGCAGGGATTAAAAGGATTATGTGGTATTCACACTACCTTGATGGGTAAAACAGGCATCATAATAGCTTTGTTATTATGCATGAGTTTTGAAGTATATATTTTTGATTCAAGGACATCGTCTTGCTTTTGAATTTGCTGCATTTGAAATTCTTTTGCATTAGATGTCAGTGGGAAAAACATTATCCTCTGTTTATCTATATATCTAACCAACTATACAGTAAGAGATGTTCTATGTTAAAAAGGGACAGTTTTAGGAGAATTAATGTTATTTTGTATCCAGACACAGAAAATTACTGATTATATAAAAAGACAAATATGTCAGGTTATTCTGACATGTTTGTTAAGATGACTAATGCATTTTTGGAGGTACATAAATTAGTAAAAAGCCAATAGTTTAATTTATTTTAATAGCTCGATGTTAAAGGGTGTTTTATAATAGGTGTATTATTTTTACAGAGCTATATTCAAAAAACTTAGAAGAGGCCTATGTGGTCCCAGGCTTTCATGTCAAACAAACTGTATTTATGCTTCCCCATACTTGCCTCTCCAGACCTCAGCACTGGCCTTTGATATGAGGCAATATCCATCAGAAACAAATAATATCTTTTTCTACTAAACCATTTCCACTTAATTCAGTTTTTCAGGCACGAGTGTGGGAAAGCAGGAAAGTGATGCAAACAGAAGCAACACGGTGGCGGAGTGCGTCTGTCATGAAGTGCCCTCGGCATGAGTCTCCAAGGACTCTGGAGGAGAGACAGGGCATGCTCAGTCCAACGTGATAATCAGTAATTTGGAAAATAGCTCAGAGCAGTGATACAGTTTTAGGGTATTCATTCTTCATAAATAGATAAATCTTTGTTTGAATTTATGTATAGCATGTTTTGCACAAAGAGCATTCAATTTTTTTATGTTGACCCCTTTCCACCACAACATTAACAGCATAAACTCACGTCAAAACTGACCCCATATCAAAAAATTAAAAATAAAAAAAAACATTAGGCCATACATTTGCTTGTCCCTTATGCACTCACAAGTCATTTCTGAAAGGCTACTTGCAATTTTAAACATGTTTTACATTGACATTACTTATGCTGCCATAGTATACAAGATGGTAAATTGCAGGTTGCTGAATTGATACAGCAACACTAATTATGCCTATTATGTTTATTTTGGAACTGATACATGTGAAAAAAAAAACATTGTCACATGGTATTTCAAACACTATTCACATCAAATTGTGTGTTCATCTTATTAATTTATTTCAACTTCTCATATGTCACAGTCTGAATGCAGTGTGTGTGTGTGTGTGTGTGACTAAAAATTGTTTTTCATCCTTTTGAATTTTGCTGTAGACTTCTGACACACAGCATTACTCAGAACATGACCTCTTCTCACACAATAAAGTACCAGGATAGTGCCACACAACAGTGCCGACATTTGCATTCCCCAGACATTCCGTTGGCAGTTTAGTAATGATCAACAACCAGCCCTGCAAAATACGCAATTACAGAGAAATTCAGTGGCCGGCAATCACTCTGGCAAGAAATGCAACGTGTAAATTCACTTGCTTCTACCGCCATTCACTCTTACCCTGCCACATAAAACAACTGTTGTGATCTATAACGCAAAAAGGTGGAATGTGATAAACAGAATACCATGTTTCTTAACGCCAACTGTCACACCGCTAGTTTCCACATCAGCATTTTAAGGTTTGTTGAGCTTTTTTTTTATCTGGAGTCTTTTTAAAGTTATTACAATTTTTGAAATTCCCACCACAAGAGCAATTTAAATCAAATAAACTAGAAAGTGTCAGTATGAACCCACCCCTGCAGTGCTCCACTGTCTGTGTTACTGTCTACAGTAGTAGAAGTACCACAGACAGCTGAATAATGAACAGGGAAAGCTGCTGGAACAAATTTGTGGCTTTTATTTTAAAGAGGCTATTATATGCTTTTTCACACTTTAATAGTAAATTAACTATTGTGATGTGAGTGGCCATATTAAACAATGCTAAACATCCAAAACTTGAGCTGTACATAGATGAAATCACTCAAAAATAAATCCTGCACAGTACGTACTCTCCATCTATGTCAACCATCTCCTTGTTACTTACTCACAGTTTGTAAATTAAGAGTGTGTCTCTTTAACCTCTTAAGACCCGAGCTCTAATTTGATATGCATTTTGTATTTCTCTTAGCTTTTTGGGCTAATTGGAACCTGATAAGTATAAAAACTAAGCATCATCTTTTCACAAACAGTTTCAGGACGACATCATATGCTTACAACATCAAATTATAACACATTCAAAAAATTTTTCATTAAAACTAGCAATGCCCTTTTCTTTACACATCTATTTGTGAAAGGCTGTGTATCAGTTGTGATCAGCTAGAACACACAAGAACCCAACATGTGATATACACGCATGTGTACGACAGGTCCTAAGAGAGACTACACTTTGATGGCAATCTGAAACAAGTTCACCTCAGTCTGCTTTGCACATCTGGACACTGTAGTTTAGTTGCAAAACTACTCAACCTCTGTTAGGTTGTATGGAGATTGTTCCCTTTTCAGGTCAAATTGTCATTTGGATGGATGGAAGTGTAGGCTTTGATTATGGAACATTAACATTGTGGTTTTAAAACCATCTATGTGCTTGTATTATATGCTTGGAGTTTTTGTTCTGCAGAAAAAAAATCTTCCTCTAAGTCACACTTAGAGTCTGTTGTTTTTTTAGCTCCATTCATTTTACCCTCTACCTTCACAAATTGTCCAGGTCCTGCTATAGAAAGACTACCGCTCTATGTTTTACATTAGACATTGTGTATTTGTAATGATGAGGATTAGTTTAGTTTATGTCAAACATAGCGTCTAGTCTGATGACCAAAAAACTTAACTTGGGTCCACATTACATTCTTCTGGGGGTCAGCAGTGGTTCAGTTGGTAGAGTGGTTGCCCATTGACTTTAAGGTTTACGGCAGTTTAACTCCTAGTGTCTTATTCTTCTACAGTCACTCAGTTATTGACAACGGGCTACTCCAGGCAGATGTAATAATAATAATAATAATATCAATGGGGTGGCAGTAGCTCAGGTGGTCGAGCAGTTGTCTACAAACCCTCGGTTGAGTGGTTAGATTCCCGTTTCCTACTGGCTACTTTCTAAGGTTTCCTTGGACAAGACACCAAAACCCTGTAGTAACTCTGACATGTACTGTCTGGCAACTGTCCAGCCACAATTTCCCCAGGGGGTTCAATAAAGTATTTAATGATCATTAATAATAATTATAGATACCTTATTAATCCCTTGGGGAAATTCTTGGGAAGACAGCTGCATTTTAGGTCCAATGTTTTGTCCAGGGACGCTTCAAGTGGGAGTCAAACCACAATCAGCCAATTGAGACTATTAATAATAACAGTTCTTCTGTTCCTAATGATGAATTTATAATGGATTTAACTGTACTCTAAGGGATAATCAGTGATATGGAAAAAGTCTTGTATCCATTATTTTTATTTTGAAGAGTTGTATGGCTTTCTTTTGTTTTGTTTTTTTATGTTCTCTGTCTGACATCCTCTTACCAGTAACTTGATCTTCTAGGTACAGATGTCCCCATTAAATGCAACATTATTGATGTTGCTTAGCACTGAGAAACTCATAAAACATGGAAAGATGACAAAAAACGTTTAAACATTTAACATTTAACAGACATATTCATTGAACAGAGGCCAAAAACCAACTGCCATGGAAATCAACCAAAAACTTAAACTAAAGCAAAACAAACAAAAGAACCACTGATAAAAGTTCTGCCCTCTGCCTGCTCTCAACTGCAAGACCTACCTCCTCAGACTCACCTAACTGGGACCTACCACCTCATAAGTCAATATATTTAGATTTGACCTACTGCACTACTTTAGATACTTTACCTATTCTATTTCAGCTTTGCAGCTCACAGCCTAATGGTACAAATCTGTCTCCACTCTTCCTGATTTTGCAGCTGACCCACTTTTACAGCAGAAACAACAAGATGAACACCACATACACATGTAACAGAGAAATTTCCTTTCAGACTCTAGAAGATGGTCCTAGAAGAAAACAAGTAAACCAGTATTATTTTTCTAGCCTAATGCATGCCTTATTTACTATAAAAAGAGACTACAAATATTAATTTAGAGGACAAAACTGTTAATGTTAGGGACCAAGGCCTAGAGAAACGTTGACCTGTTCACTTGTGCATTTATACAACAATCCATGAGTTTCACTGTGCTCCTGAGGTGATTTCTTAAACCATTCGGACTGATTGGTGTAGCTGATAGATGATAGAAACTGTTGATGTATCTAACTCATTTACTTTGACTAGTGCAAAATGTCATTTATAAAGCTTATGAGCAGTCATTCAGTGACATTTAGAGTGCTTAAACACCAACAGAGTGAGTCAGTTGAAATTGAACTCAGGTTGATTTTTCTTCTTACTGCAGTTAATTTTTTTTTGTCTGCACAACAGTAATTGCATTCAGATATGCACCAAAACAACCATACTGAGACCTACCTACCATATCATTGTTATTCCCAGACACAAGACAAAATTTGCGAGTAACGTGGGGGAAAGTCCAGTCCGTTCTAACTTCCTGAGGAAGAAAAGTCTCTATTGAGCCTGATCACCAGGTGTGCTGGATGCAGAGGCCAAGTTAGATCAGATGTGATGTGCCCAGAAATTTGATGTTGTCCACTGCAACATGTATGAGGAGGGGGTGTGGTCAGTCTTTCTAAACCTTGCTAGTGTACCTGAAGAGGTTGTTCACAGAACACCATTCCGTCAGGTCCTGGACCTTCTCTTTATAGTGAGTGTCATCATTGTCTGTTATAAGACCACCCACCATGGTGTCTTCCGCAAATTTCACAACCGTGTTTGTTGAGTGGATGGCAGAACAGTCATGTGTGAAGAGAGTGAAAAGGACTGATCACACAACCCTGTGGCGTCCCTGTGTTCAGGACCAGTGTGGATGAGACCCAGTCCCAAATTCTCACTGCCTGTTGGTGAGACTGCCGCTTCACAGACACAATCACATGATCAGTCCCAGGTTATGGTTGTTATGTTTGGATTTTTCTCTGTGTGAAAAAAACTGAACCAAAGGGCAAATGCTACAAATTTACAATCTTAGAAAACTATTGGCAAAGGAAATATGTTGTCAACCATAGTACAGACATTATCTATAGGTCTAAAAAATTATTATTTGGAAAACAAAGCAAATCTGATTGAAATGACTCATCTAAATAATCCTGGTCAGAGTCATTCAGTTAGCCACACCATTCACAAGCAAGGAACTGTTCTGATATCTGGTTTAATGGAACATGTTTTTTCATGTGAAACTGCTATGATGTTCTTTGTTAAGGGAACATGTGGAATGGAACAAATCATTTTGGTCTCTCCAGAAATGTTAATTGATATAATATTCATGTATTGGAAGCAATTTTCCAAATTTTAATTTAAATAAAAATTTACAAGTATTTAAATTATAATTATGTATAAATTAGGATATAATGAAGATTAGAGTAAACTGCATCTGCAATAGTCCAAATATTATATGAAACGGTTGTCACTTACATTTTGGAAATACTCGAAGCTCTGAGAAGTAGAAAAATAGACCTGAAGTGTAAAACTACGCTTTGGCCACAAATCTGCACATATAATAAGTTATACATGGCTGTGTAGACAGCTGGAATTATTAAACTTGGAACACATCAGTTCCGTAAGACTTGACATTCACAACTGAAAAATTGTGCTGAAAAGTAGCTTTTTAGCTGTGTGTTAACAAAGTGTGAAGCAGGTGATTCTGCTCCTCTGGAATGTGTTAAATTACATGTAGAGGGTGCGAGACTGACAGTCATCATCAGGGTAAGTGATTCATTATTATGCAAAGAAACAAACTGGATTAAAACACACACAGGATTCAAATATACCTTTATCTCATACTAAAAGGCTACTGCCACTGGTATCTGACAGGCTGGCTGGCTGGCTTAATTCTCATTTCAGTAACTAAATGTTTTTAATATTTAACAAATTGTGAAGTGCTGAACCTCAGTAATTCTGCTCATTATAAACTGTGTCACTAGAGGTAGACACATAGCTCTTTGAAAGCAACTTACAGCAGTGCACAGTATAATAATACAGTGTATACATACACTGATCCAAGTTCAATATTAGTGGATTATAACCACCACAATGCTTATAATGCTCTAAGTTGTATAAATCACACACTTATTTTACTTGGTAAGTGTAAGCATACTGGCCATCTTGCCTGAAAGTCTTCTACCATAGATGTGCGATGAACCACTGAACATCAACATGCATTTTTTCTATTTTTCTTCTTACTGCCTCTCTGCTCTTTGACCATGTAAATCTGAAAGAGGAGCCACTCTCACGGTTCTCATTAGATTAGGGGGAAGAATATTTCACTTCATACCACACGTTTATGCTTGATGGCAAAAGCAGCATTTGGTTTGACTTCTGGTTTGTTTCTGAGAGTGGTTATTATTACCTCAAACACAGTTTTCTTAAGGGTGGTTATAAATGTTACAATTTTAATGGACCCATATGTAATTAAAACAAGGAGACAGACTGGCAGATGCAGTGAGAGCATGCCTTAATGTACGATTGTGACAGACAAAACAACAGTCGGTGGATTCCAAATGCAGATTTCTTGTCAAATTTAGACAAATTCTCAAAGGTGAAAGTAAAAACAGCAGTCTGATTTTAATCACATTATGTACTGACAGTAGATTAATTCATGAATGATACATTAACATTTTATTAATATAAAATTATTTTGATCAAAATCTTATTCTGCAAAAACTTAAAATGAATGTACTGGAGTAAAAAAAAGTACAATACAAAGTACCTCAAAATTGTACTTAAGGACAATGAATGATAATGGTATGTAGTTACCTATCATCTCTGCTTATGCACATTTAAATGCTAACATGTTTGTGCAAAATAACAGTTCTACGATTCTACAGAATGATCATCCAAATATTCTGAGAATCTCAAGAAATCTTGTGCAAGAGATAAAGTTGAAATGTAATATTGGATGCTTGATAAGATAAAGAAAGACTTTATTGTCATTGCAACATCGTACAACGAGATTAAGGTGCCAGCCAGTCTGTGCCATATATATATAGAATAAAGGAATAAAAAAACAAAAAACAGAATAAATAATCAGAGACGGTCAAAAGACAATATAAGACACAAACAACCCTTCAAGTAATCAAAGAACATCACATTGTGCTCCGGACCAGCTCTCACTCCCACAAGTGAGCATACTGTCACAGTTACAGTACTAGTTTCTATAGTCCGTTCTTTACAGTTTGATCTCAGGCCCTCAGACAGCACTGCATTAAAAACAGACGAGTCACAAGAATATCAGCAGCTTAATTTTCATGTGACTACAGTTGTGAACATCATTGCATGGACTCAGGAAATGCTCTTACATGCAAAGAGGAGAGGGACTTTCCAGCGTACTGCATCCACTGTACAACAATAGCACGACTTTGTAGTAGAAGAGTTTGGTTGCTGAACTGGTCTGCCTGCAGTGCAGAGCTTTCACCAACGGAACATATTTGGTACATCTTGAAACAAAAAATAGGACAAAGAAGATTCAGGATTGTTGAGAAGTTACAGTTGAGCAGTATTATTCAATTCAATTCAGTTTTATTTGTATAGTGCCAATTCACAACAGAAATTATCTCAAGGCACTTTACAGTGTAAGGTTTAAGACCGTACAGTATAATTATGCAAAAATAATATAGAAAACTCAACAATCCCATTTGAGCAAGCTTAAGGCAACAGTGGAGAGGGAAAACTCCCTTTAGAGGAAGAAAGCTCCCGCAGAACCAGGCTCATAGTGGGCGACCATCTGCCTCGATCGGTTAGGGTGAGTGAAAAGAGGAGAGAGAAAGAGAGGAGGAAACACAACTACAGGAGAGAGAAGACACAAAGTTAATGGCAATGGTGGCATTTGAATTGATACAGGAGGAAGGAAAGAGGAGAGGAGCTCAATAGAGTATCAATAGAGGTCCTATATTATATTAAGGTATTTTGAAATTAATAAACTCTAAACTAACACTGCACCAATTTTTACATGTGTGGATAAAATTGTTGGTGCCTTTCTGTTAAAGAAAGGAAAAACCACAATGGTAACTGAAATAAGTTGAAACTGACAAAAGTATTAACAAATTAAAATTGACTAAAAAATTTACCTGTCAGACATTGCTTTTGAGTTGGGGTTCAACAGAAGCATTTTAAAAAGCAAAGTAATGAAACTGGCCTGGACAAAAATTATGGTACCCCTAGAAAAGATAAAACTAATAAATAAATAGCTTGTTCTCAGTCAGTGTGCCTATTTAAAAAAAGAAAAGCGCACACTGTTCTGTTTGGTATCATGATGTGTACCACATTTAACATGGACCACAAAAAGCTGAACAAATATAGACAAACATTTTAAAGATAACGACTATAAGACCATCTCCAAGCAGCTTGAGAGTGACTACAGTGGAACATATTACCAGTATTCAGAAGTTTGAGGTCTACAGGACTGTAGCCAACCTCCAACCAATAAGTTAAGGGTACCATACTTTTTGTATAGGCCACTTTAATTAGTTTGTCTTTAGAATGCTTTTGTTGAACTCAAAAGCAAAATCCGATTTTCTTGAGAAACATTTTTGTACATTTTTATTTATTACTTTTGTCAGTTTCATGTTATTTCAGTGACTAATGTGGGTTTTTCTTTCTTTTACAGAAGGGTACCAACAATTTTGTCCAATTTTGTGTATATCCATGACCAATACTGTGATGCCCAGTAATGTGTGATTTCTGTAAATATGTGTGGGTGCTGCAACTGTTAGAGATAGAGATAGAGATGAACTTCATTGTAATTGCAACATCGTACAATGAGATTAAGGTGCCAACCAGTAAAGGAATAGAAACAGAATAAATAATAAGAGACAGTCAAAAAAAACAAACAAAATAAGAATCAAACAACCATTAAGTAAACAAAAGAACCTCACATTTGCGCTCCGGACCAGCTCTCACTCCAAGTAAAGAGAGAGTGTCCAGGGTGTGTAGTGTCCTTGAGAAGGCCTTTTGTGAGGCAGCGGGAACTGTGAAGTTCTTCTAGAGGGAGGAGAGGGCAACCGGTGATCCCCTGTGCTGTTTTGATGACTCTCTGGAGAGCTTTCCTATGACCCACTGTGCATCTACTGAACCACACAGAAACACAGTATGTGAGGATGCTCTCAATAGAGCATCGATAAAAGGACACCAGCAGTCTCTGGGAGATGTTGTTCTTCCTAAGTACCCTTAGGAAGTGCAGTCTCTGCTGGGCCTTTTTTTCCCACTGCAGAGGTGTGTACTCCCCAGGTTAGATCCTCCTCTATGTGAACCCCCAGGAAGCGGAAGTCTGACACCCTCTTCACACAGTCCCCACTGATGTACAGTGAAGGGACCTCAGTTTTCGTCCTCCCAAAGTCCAGAGGTGTTAAGGAGCAGATTGTTCCCCCTGCACAACCTTGTTAACTGTCCCACCTCGTCTCTGTAGGCAGACTCATCCGCCCCTGAGATGAGTCACACCACTGTGGTATCATCTGCAAATTTGACGATAGTGTTGCTGTGGTGAGCAGGAGTGCAGTCGTAGATGTGAAGGGTCTAGAGCAGGGGGCTCAGCACACAGCCCTGTGGGGAGCCAGTGCTGAGACTAAGGACCTTGGAGGTGTGTGGGCCCACTCTCCCCCTCTGACTGCGATCAGAATCTAAGCTCTTGATCCAAGAGCAGGTGGAGTGTGGGAGTCCTTGGTCCAACAGTTTGTTAACTAGTTTGTGGGGAAGAATTGTGTCAAATGCAGAGCTAAAATCCACAAAGAGCATCCGCACATAGTTCCCCTGCTGCTCCAGGTGGGACAGTGCTGTGTGGAGGGCAGTGGCTACGGCATCCTCTGTGGATGTTTTTCAGTTTTTCAAAGCACTTCATCACTACTGGGGTGAGTGCAACTGGCAGGTAGTCGTTGAGGCTGGTGATGTGTGTCTTCTTGGGCAGGGGGACTATGGTGGAGGACTTCAGGCACGGTGGGACAGTAGACCGGGCCAAAGACAAGTTTAAATTCCTGGTGAAGACTCTGGCTAGCTGGTCCGCACAGTCCTTCAGTACTCGTCCAGAGACGCTGTCGGGTTTAAAATAACCACAATACTTTTCATACGCTGACAGACGAAGACAATAAAGCACAACAAGGACACTCTTTGGCCTTTTTACTTGCAAGGGGAGCCGGCCTGAGGTCTTAGCATCATAAATGCTTCACCCAGGATTTCCTATCTCAAACTCCATCCGTTCCCCCTTTGTGCAAGCTTTTTATTACAAATGAGACACACCCTGAAGTCACAGATGTGTGCTGGTATGGTTAAAGGATGATCATTTTACAAGGAAAAAGAACTCCATATAAGGATAAAACACTGCTAATAGGTGTATAGCAACAAGAACTGTTCAACTCCAAGGCCGCTGACCATTCCTTGACCTTTCCTGTTTCCTGTCTGTGTGCAAAGTGCAGCTTCAGCACAGTACAACATGCTCTTGTTGCTTACAGGATTAAATGTTGGCTCTCTAGCAGCGGTTGTCTCTCTTGCCGCCCGGGAACTCTCTCCCGTCGCTTCAGCCGAAGTAGACATCCCTGACACATATATTAGCCTCTAGCTAATAAGACACATGGACACCTGCTCTTGTCTCAATTTGCATCGCTCCGCTCGCTCAGCTTCTCATCATCAAGAGGTCAAGGAGGGGCGTCTCTTTTATTCAACGTACAGAACAACGTCAATAACGTATGTACACAGAGATCGTCTATAGTGACAGTCATCGCACTCTAACACCCCCACTCGATGATGTCACTCACATGAATCATAATATTACATACCAAACATGTATGCATAGAACCTCTCAATCTTGACTCTTGTTACAGATTTTGTGAACACATCTGCCACCATGTTTTCAGTAGGACAGTAAATCAGAACAACTTTCCCTTCTAACACAGTGGACCTTGTGAAATGATATTTTATGTCCACATGTTTGCTTCTCTGGCGATTCACAGGATTCTTTGCCAGACGTATAGTCCCTTGATTGTCTTCGAAGATTTTGACTGGTGTGTCTTGAAAGTTACAGTCCATGTCCTTCAATAGCTGTGTGAGATAAAGAGCCTCCTGGATTGTGGCTGCCAAGGCCATGTACTCTGCCTCACACGTTGACAATGCTACCGTTTGTTGTTTCTTGGTTTTCCATGAAATGACAGCACCACCTTTAGTTAAGCTGAAACAATAACCTGTAATGCTTTTCCTGTCATCTGGGTCGTTAGCCCAATCTGCATCAGAATAACCAGTCAGTTCCAGTTTGTCGACACTTCTTTTATAACACAACTCAATGTCTTTAGTTCCTTTCAAGTATCTGTACACATGTTTCACAGCTGTCATGTGTTTTTCTCTGGGATCTGTCAGATATTGTGATAATTTACTCACAATCCAACTAATGTCTGGTCTGGTACAGCTCATAATGTAAATGAGACTGCCCAACATTTCTCTGTATTTCCTCAGGTCTGTTGGATCTCCTTCTGGAGTGAGATCACATTTTGCTTCACTGGGTGTAGCTCTGGTTTTACAGTCATACATGCCAAACCTTTCAAGAATCTTGTCAATGTACCTGGATTGGTTCATTTTGACAGTATCTTCCGTTTGGGTAAAGTCAATACCAATAAAATGAGAGAGTTTTCCTAAATCTTTAATTTTAAACTTATTTTTCAGTTTATCTTTGACTTCTCTCAGACACTTTTCGTTGCTTGTTGCTACAATTATATCATCCACCCATACCAACAAAATTACCTTCTCTTTGTCTGACAGTTTAGTGTAGATACAGTTATCTGTTTGACTCTGTACAAACTCATTCTCAGTCAAAAACTCATGAAGCATCATGTTCCAGTTTCTTCCGGACTGTTTAAGACCATAAATTGATTTGTTTAGTTTACATACCAGTTCCTCTCCTTTCTCTGACTTCACATGGAAACCTTGTGGCTGTTCCATGTACATTTCATAGTCAATGGGTGCATGTAGATATGCGGCTTTAACATCTAGCTGGTGTAACTTAAAATCATGCTGTGTCGCTAACTGCATTAGCATTCTTAGTGATGTCAAACTTGCAGTTGGAGAAAACGTCTCGGAGTAGTCTAGTCCTTCAACCTGTGTGTACCCCTTTGCTACATACCTGGCTTTGTATGTTTCATTACCTTTTTCATCCTCTTTTATAGCATAAACCCACCTTCCCCCCACTGTCTGTCTACCCTCTGGTAGAGGTACAAGAGAGAAAGCGTCATTTTGCTTGAATGAAATCATCTCATCTGTCATAGCTTTTCTCCACCTGTCTGCTCTGTCTGACCTTATAGCTTCTTCATAGGTCTGTGGTAGTCCAACTGTAGTTCTGTAACAGTAATCAATAGTTAGTTCACTATTCTGTACTGTGCACGCATAATCTTCCAAGTATTTGGGTTTCTTTCTTTCTCTGCTTGACGTACGTGTAGTTTGATTATCGGTACCCATGTCTGTCTCTTGTTCATCGGACCTCATCTGTTCTATTTCTGACTGACTTTCATTGATTGGTCCTGTTACCCACCCTGTGAGGTAGTCTCCCTGTTCTGTTTCAGTCTGTGTTTGACTCTCCATCTTTTCTTTTGTGATAAAATGGATCAGTCTGTGTTTTTCAATTCTGTTGGTTTCTGGAAAGAACACCAAGTTAGCTGGAGAATGTCTGTCAAAACCAACAAAAATTCCCTTTTTGCCTCTTGGGTCTAACTTTTTCTTGTTTTGTTCATACACAATGCACTCTGAACCAAACTTTCTCATTCTGGACAGATCTGGCCTCTTCCCCGTAAATAGGTAGTATGATGTCTCCCCTGTTCTTTTACAGTAACACCTGTTTCTTATCACTGCAGCCATCCTGGCCGCATAAGGCCATAACTCTTTGGGTAAACCTGACTCAATCAGCATACACCTCACCATTTCAAACAGTGTGCGCCAGTTCCTCTCCGCTGTCCCATTTTGATGGGGGGAGTAAGGAGCTGACCTCTCATGTTTTATTGCATTGTCTCTTAGCAATGTTTGATATTCCTCAGAAGTAAATTCTGTTCCATTGTCTGATCTGAGACGTTTCACTTTACCATAAGGTGCTATATCTGCTAGAAATTGTTTTGTAGCTTGCACTGCTTTGTTTTTGTTCCTCAGAAAATACACATAGATGGCACCTGAAAAATCATCGGTGAAAGTAATGGCATATTTGTACCCCTCAAAAGACTCTGGCGTTATAGGGCCTCCCAGGTCTGTGTGTACAAGTTCCAATGGCGTTTTAGCTCTCACATCTGCTTCTCTGTTTCTTGTTTGAGTAAATTTGCCTTGTAGGCAAATCTCACACTCTCCTGGTTTGTTATCCTTCTCTCTAATTTTCATGCCATTTACAACAGGTTCAAGTTTAAGTATATCACCATAATTGCAGTGACCCATTATTTCATGCCAGGTTTTTAGATCAAAACATGTATTACATTTATCATTATAGTTCTCGTCTGGTTTCTCTACAATGTCCAGGTAATACAGTTTCCCTTTTACCTTCATACTGCATGTTGTGCCATCAGGAAAAATCATCTTGCTGTTGCTCTTCTCAAAATGGAATTTTGCTCCCTTAGAAGCTGCAGCCTCTACTGACAAGATGTTATGTGGATATTCAGGAATCAACAGGGCGCTTGAAAGTGTCACGTTCACCACCTTTCCCTTGTCATTGATCATCTGGATTTGGGCATCACCTTTCTTCAGAACGCTCCCGGTTTTCCGTGTCCCATCTGCCAACTCCATCACGTGATTCTTTGGATGGAACGTCTCATCAAATGCTATGAACGCTTTCTCATCCGTCACAATGTGAACAGAGGCACCGCTGTCCACAAGAAGACCTTTCTGTCGTGTAGACTGTGATTTAGGTTCATTCACCTTTAGAACGAATGAGTCCTGCTCCTCATTCTTGGTCACAGGTGTGTAGCTCCGTGGATCCTCCAAAATGGCTGCCACCTTGTTCCCGCCTCGTGTAGAGTCTTTCTCCTTCGTGTGTTTACGGTTCATTTTCTTGTCCTTGTCCCTGCAGTCTCGTGCTCTATGTCCCACTTTTTCACAAATAAAGCATTCTCCGTTGAAGTAGTTTTCTTCTTTGGCTTTATACTTTGGTCTGTGGCCTTTAGATTTTGTCATCATGACTTCATCACTTCGGGTTCTGGTGCGGTATCTCAGTGTGCATTCAAAACTTCTCAACCTCGTTTTAAACTCTGTGAAGGTCAATGTCTCTTTTGTTTGAGTCACATGAACTGAAAATGGGTTGTAATCTTCTGTCAGGCCTTTTAAGACCATCGCCGTCAGAAGTGCATCACTGAGAGTCTCTTTTGCTCTGTTTAACGCTGCGACTATTTTCTCAACTCGGGTTAAATAGTCCACTAACTCTTCACCGTCGGCCATTAACACGTTGGTTAGCTATAAAGTGTATAAACTAACAATTCGTGGTTTTTCTTCTGACTCAAAATGACGTCTCAATATCTCCAAACTTTTCTTTCCGTCGTCAGGAGCTTCGTAGAGAATTAGCATTAGCGTCTTATCATCCAAACAACCGCACAGTTCTGCATAAGCAAGTTCATTTCTCCTACCAATCTCTGTAGCGTCATCTTCCGCTAAATCTCTTCCCAGGATGGTATCTTTGAGACCTATCGTCTTTAAGTAGGCTAGGAACCGTACTTCCCAGATATGGTATCTGGCTTCATCACCGTCGAACCGTGGCGGCGGCGCGCGTCCATAAACGTGTGTACTTGGGGCATGTCTGGGCCCATAACCTGTTGGCTCTCTAGCAGCGGTTGTCTCTCTTGCCGCCCGGGAACTCTCTCCCGTCGCTTCAGCCGAAGTAGACATCCCTGACACATATATTAGCCTCTAGCTAATAAGACACATGGACACCTGCTCTTGTCTCAATTTGCATCGCTCCGCTCGCTCAGCTTCTCATCATCAAGAGGTCAAGGAGGGGCGTCTCTTTTATTCAACGTACAGAACAACGTCAATGACGTATGTACACAGAGATCGTCTATAGTGACAGTCATCGCACTCTAACATTAAACATCAAACACATGTATCCTTCATAATGACAATAAGTAAAAAACAAGAAATTATCCTTATGAGTGAAGTAACATTGTAATAAGAAAATTATAAATCAGTGAGTAAATCATTTTTACTCTAACATTTCCCCCTGTTTGTCATTATAAGGATTCACTATGAAGCATCAGCAATACATCACTTAGTCTCCTAATTTCAATGTATGCATCATTACATAGCATCCTCATACTGATCAAGCTGGGGTGCATCCATGTCATGATCGTGAAACAGTTCTTCTTCCTGTTGAAGTACAACAGGGTCAGAAGCCTGTAGTAACATGTAGTTAAGCACAGTAGTCTGTAACATCTTCCGTACCATGGCTCGAAGGCATGGAACTATGCATGACATTAATATGAAAAATGTTACAATGAACACAATCAGTGGTGTTAATAACTTCAAGAGCAAATGCCACCAAGGTCCTGACATGAGTCCTCCTAACCAGTCCTGGGCAGTATCGGGATGCTGGTCACTTGACATGGCTTTTTGCAAGTTCTTCATTACCTGTAGGGCTGCAGTGACGTTAGTATTTACTTCATCTGGGATGTATGTGCAGCATGTGGTGCCAATTTTCACACATACTCCACCTTCATTTGCTGTTAACAGGTCTAACATACATAACAGTTAGACTTGTTGTAGGAGTTGGCTAAATCTTTGGCATAACGATACCACATATTGGTCTCAAATGGGTGTGCATGCTTGGTTTCCAGGTCTTTCCACGCCCAGTCCTCAATCGGTGTAGTTGACCATCGCTTGGTTAGGTTGTGGAAGGTTGGTCTGTTGTCTGGCGGCTTCCCAGTAAGGAGTCCTGTCTCATACAGAAAAAAGAGAACAGCTACCACGACAGTGCATATTGCTGCTATGAGTTTTACCCCTGGTGCCATAGCTGGGACGCGGGGATCAGTTGGTTTCTTCAGGGACCAAAGGTTTTGGTACCGGTCGACTTCCACCTCTACGCAGTGCCAACCAGGGGAAATACTCTTTTGCAGTGGCTTTGATGAATCCACGTGGCGCGTTCAGCTATCTTCACTGCAGTGGGTGTGGTGAGCAGGACAGTATAGGGACCTTCCCACCGTGGATAGGATCAGTTTTTTCTTTTGATGACCTTTATCAGGATCTGGTCGCCTGGCTTAATAGCTGAGTCCTGTGGAGACAAAACACCATCTGGCAGATTATTTGCATTTACAACTTCTTTCTCTTTTAACATTCTACACATCCAATCTGCTAAGGTGTAAGTGTCTTCTGACTTTTCTATCACATCTGTGAAGATAGGGAGTACAAAGGGTCTCCCATAGATGATCTCAAACGGGGTTAACCCGTCTCCAGTAGGAGTTATTCTCATATGTCTTTACTAAGTCTAAACATTCAGGCCATGGTCTCCCTGTTTGTTCCATAGTCTTTTTCAATCTTAGTTTGATTGTGCCATTTGTCCGTTCTACCAACCCAGCACTCTGGGGGTGATATGAACAATGGTTCTTTAAAGTGATTCCCAAATGTATAGCCATCTGTTTTATGATGTCATTCACAAAGTGTGCTCCATTATCACTATAGATGACCTCTGGGATCCCGTGCTCTGGTAGAATGTATTTACATATAGCTTTAGCTACTGTTAATGCATCGGCATGTTTACTTGGTACGATCTCTACCCATTTAGAAAAGGGGCAGATCAGTACAAGGCAGTACTTATAGTTGTTGCATTTGTTTAATTCAATAAAGTCCATGTGTAGGAACTGGAATGGATGTTTTGCCTGTGGGAATTGCCCTCTTTTAGGTCGCACATTCCCCTGTACATTATGTTTGCAACATATCAAACAAGCTCTACAAAAATTTTTTGAATAAGTATTAAATCCATGAGCATAGAAATGTTGTTCCACCACCTTCACCATCCCTCCTGTTGAGACATGGCAGGGCCCATGGCTCAAAACTGCGGCAGTGTGGAACAAACTTTTTGGAAGACATGGTTTATTTTGTATTCTGTAGATGCCATCTACTTTAACTGCTCCATTTTTTACCCATAATGTTTGCTCTGGTGTGGGTGCATTCTGCTGCATGTCTGTAAGAGCTGTTTCTGTGTCCTGCACTGTGAGCACTAAAATCCCATGCTTTCCTTCAGCTGCTTCTTTAGCAATTTTGTCAGCAAAAGCATTTCTTCTAGAAATTGGGTCTTTACCCTTCGTATGTGCTGCACATTTACAAACTGCTAAGGTCTTTGGTAGCAGTACAGCTTCTAAAAGTGCTGTTAACAATGTTGCATGTTCTACTGATTTCCCTGTAGAGGTGGTCATACCTCTCCTTGCCCACTGGGCTGCAAAGAAATGAAGGGTTGAAAAAGCATATTGGCTATCTGTGTAAACTGTTAAGTCTCTATCGTGGCCTTCTTTACAGGCCTGGGTGAGGGCAACTCTCTCAGCTGCCTGGGCTGAAAAATGTGACGGTAGTTTGCCTGCTTTTACTATAGTGTCTTGTGTCACTATAGCAAATCCTGTCTGTGTTTGTCCAGTAGGCGTCTTAGAGCATGACCCATCTACAAACCAAACCTCTCCCTTATCAAGAGCTACATCAGTTAAGTCTGGTCTTGGTTTACACTGCTTTTCAGTGTTTTCAGCACAACTGTGCTGTTCTCCATCCTCAGGGGATGGAATGAGTGTGGAGGGGTTAAGAGTTGGGCATCTCTGAACAGTGATGTGTGGTTGAGACATAAGTGTTGATATTACAGACAGGTGTCGTGCAGGTGACAAAAATGTCATTTTGGTCTGAGTCAATAACATGTCCACAGCATGAGGGACCAACAACCGTAATGGATGGAATAAGACAACTTCTGCTGAGGCCTGCACCGCTAAGGCTGCAGCACACACAGCTCTGACGCATGTAGGTAGTGCACATGCTACAGGGTCAAGTCCCTTTGAGTAGTATGCTACTGGCTTAAATCTGCCTCCCAACTTCTGTGCTAACATAGAAGTCATAAATGATTCTTTACAATCTACTGTTTGCACAAACTCTTTCTTATAGTCTGGTAAGCCTAAAACTGTTGTCCCTACGAGGGCCTGTTTTAGTGAGTTAAAGGTTTCCTCTCCCTCTGGAGTCCACCTGATTTCCTGTTTCATTGTCATGGGTGTCTGATAGATGTGATCTAGCATTGGCTGTGTGATTTGAGCATAATTCGGAATCCACAACCTGCAATAATTACATAATCCTAAAAATTGCATCATCTGTTGTTTTGTCTGTGGTTTTGGAGCATCTAGGATGGATTTCTTCCTGTCTGCTGTTAGTAGCTACTAAGTCATGTCCTAAAAACGTAACTCGTTGTTTTGTCCATTGTAACTTTGACAAGCAGGCCTTGTTCCCTGTTCTGTGAAGGTGTTTAAATAGAGCTAATGCAGTCTGCTTGTTGTTCTGTTCCATGTCTGATGCTATAAGAATGTCGTCTACGTATACCAAAACCTGACTGATTCTGGTATGGCAAAGTCTGCTAAACAGTTATTTATTTCTTGTGAAAAGATTGTGGGGCTATCACAAAATCCTTGTGGTAGCCTGGTATAGGTGTATTTTTTCATCTGATAGGTAAAACCAAACCATCCCTGTGATTCTTTGGCTATTGGGATGGAAAAGAATGCATTACTAAGATCAACTACCGTAAACCATTGTTTATCTGGTTTTAACTGGTTCAACAGTGCATGTGGATCAGGAACACAGGGTGCTCGGCTGTCAACAGCCTGATTTACTGCTCTCAGGTCCTGCACCATTCTCCACATTCCTAATTCAGCTTTTTTCACTGGAAAGATGGGGGTGTTGCATTGACAATCTGGTGCTTCAACAATGATGCCTGCTCTTATCATATCACTGATCACAGGTTTTATGCCTTCTTCAGCATCTGGTTTTAATGGTTATTGTCTTATTCTGGGCCTATAGCCTGTTTTAGGTTTAATGACTACGGGTTTAGCAGTGGTCATTAGGCCTACATCTGTTTTACCTTTGGACCAGAAGGAGGTTGACACCTCAGCTAATTCTTCTGGTATCTCTGTCAGCAGGGTTTGTCATTCAGTATCATCATCTGGCTCTCCCTGCTGTGAGTACCACGTGCTAGTCTGTTTTGCATTTTCAAGGTGTGTTCGGGGAGTGGTAATAACCACCCACCCTAGGGTTTTCCAGTATATTGACTTTGTCTCTTTGTCCATTGACCACCCATCAGGCAATTGTTGCCATGCTGTAATTGCTACGGCTCTCTTTACAAATTGTCCAACGTCTTTCCAATCAGCTTTCTCAGGTTTCATCAGTGACATGTGTGGCACAGAGCCCCAAACTGCAAACTGTTTATATGCCTGAGGAGTCAATCTAGCTGAACACCCAGCAAATCCCTGCCTGTCCGTGTACAGGTGACTGAGGGTCACCTTCTGGGGTCCCAGTTTGTTGATTCTTTTGTCATATTCTACATCTGGTCCTGGTGTCTTTTTATACCTAAGTGTTACATGGTACTGGTCTAAATCTAGTGTATCGGCTCTGACGGAGGATTCTAAATCCTCCATGGCCATGGATAACAGGTATTTTCCTGTTTCAGCCGGGTCTGGATTGGGCAAATCTAGACTCCAGTAGTAATACACTTCTAGCCCTTCTGCTACAAAAGTATCTTCTACACTCTCAATGCTCCTAGCCACCATACCTCTGGAGGTTGGTACTATGGAAATCTTTAGTTTAGTCATCAGATCTCGCCCTAGAAGATTCACAGGACACTCAGGACATAGCACAATTTGAGCATTCTCCTGTTTTCCTGTATTTGAGTCTTTGACAGTTATTGGTTTGGAAAAGTAACTGACACTAAGCTGACCATTGGCTGAGCGCACCATTATTTTGTCTTTAGAGGATCCCACTCCAGGTATTCTATCTCGCAGCACGGTCCGGTCGGCTCCTGAGTCACACAGAAACTGTACCTTAGTTCCTTGCATCCAGAGCTCTCTCTCAACGGGACCTGAGCTTCGTACTGAAAACTAAGATGTGTCTCAATCGGGACCGTTAGATCTAACAGTTCGAGGCCTCATGGTCAACTTTGTCTCCATCACCGTCATCCGAGTTCTCTGTGTCTTCTAGAGGGCCTAGTCAATATGAGGAGGGGTTGTCTGCGGGGGGGCTGTCATATTCTCTAAGTCGTCTGACTCTAAGTTTCTCAGGGCAGTGCTTGGCAATGTGACCTGACTTGTCACAGTTAAAGCATCGATCATGTCCTGGGTGTTGCCAGGGTCTGTCTGGGAACCGCCCCCTTGACCTACCCCTAAATCCTCCTCTACCCCGACCCCTCCCATATGGGGTCCCCTGGAAGAAGACTTGTGTGTCATCTCCCTCATCTATCCCAAATAACCCAAAAGAGGCTGCTGTGGCTGTTTTTTTCTTTTTCTTTTTAATTACTTCCTGGGCATGATGGGCATAGTTCATAGTTTGTAGAACACCGTCAATACGATGATTCACATTATGTTTTCTTATGAAGTCGGACAACTGAGGCAAAAAGCCAGCCATCAGAGCCTGCTTCAGCTGTTGTTGGTAGGGAGAATCTTGAGCCTTATCTTCTTGCAGCCCACTGTGATCTTTAAATGTGTCCTCTAATCTAGCTCTGAACTCAAACACATCCTCATTATCTTTCTGTCTACATTGTGAAATCTTCACATAATCAGGTGTTCTCTTCCATGTCTCTTTCACTGCATCGTGCACAAACTGCAATTGTGCTTGCAGAGCTTGATCCCCTGCAGACAATATCTGTCCCTGACCGTTTCTTCCTGTATAACCTGCTCTTACCCTTCCAAGATTAAATGTGAGAGATTTCTTGAGAGTCTGTTCAATCTCCCATCCATTTAGACTAAAAGAGTCAACTAATTGCTTGTGTCGCTCCACCCATCCCTCTGGGTCTACCTTTGGATCCCCCAGTGTCTTGCAGGCTTCAGTGCATTCTGCATCTGTCCATGGTCTGTACACTTTCATCGTCCGCCCCTCATTTTGTCCTGGAGCTCCAAAATGTGGGTTAGCTACTTCTATCATAGAATAAATCCCATCACCTTCTCCTGGAGCAGGTGAGTCTGATGCTGGGCCACAATCTCTGCAGTCATAATTAACATCTTTTATTCCATACTGATCTTTCAATGGTCCTAAATCTGGGTAGCATGTTTTGGCTAATAGGGAGGACGAGGAGGATGCAGCTGCTTGTCTTGTGCGTGATGACACGGGTGAGGAAGTTGGAGTGGCTTGTCTCTTTTCTTCTTCACGTAACTGTTTTTCCACAGCCTGAAGTAATCAGCTTAGATTTATAGCTCGGCTTCGGTCTTCTTGTGCTTGTCTCTGCTGCTCATAAATCTGTCTGACCCCTGCGCTTGGGCCTGCAGTTTCCTCATCAGGTTTCACTAGAACAGCCGCCTGCAGTGCGGTCTTTCCCTGCTTCTTGTGTTGTTTCTTCAGAATGTCTCTTTTCCTCTTTTCTGCCTGCTCTCTCCACTTCGTAGCTTCTAATAACTGCAATTGCTTTTTGGTTTTTCTTTATCAGAGGCGCTAGCAACCTCAATTTTTAATTTATTTACCAAATTGTTACAGGATGACTCGGTCAATTTGCCATCAAAATCATGGATCTTTTTCCACAACTTCAAATACTGCCAGTACTGCCAGGCGAGAAGTTTTCCATGAATTTCTCATCGCCTTCTAAGGCAGGTTTACTTCTATTCTTCCCCATTATTAAACTATGACCTTAATTCACCACACTGTGTACTTCAACAGACCACTGGATTTGTTATCACCGTTAGGTTTCCTACAGTGCTGCTGCTTCCACGTCCCACTCCACCTCCTATGCGCATTACTCACTTATTGTTGTCCATCTCCTGGAACTCGTCATCGACGCCGATGGAGGGGAAGATCAGGAGCTATTTCACCGACCCAGCCACGAATTTACGCCCTAGGATTTTCTGACGGACGTCCTAAACGTCCGGCTGTCGACAGACTTCCGGTGTTCCTTCACCCTCCTCCTACGACGTCGACTGTTGAGATCCGGCTCGAAGGACCAGGTTCTGTTGGGTCCAAAATTACCACAACACTTTTCATACGCTGACAGACGAAGACAATAAAGCACAACAAGGACACTCTTTGGCCTTTTTACTTGCAAGGGGAGCCGGCCTGAGGTCTTAGCATCATAAATGCTTCACCCAGGATTTCCTATCTCCAACTCCGTCCGTTCCCCCTTTGTGCAAGCTTTTTATTACAAATGAGACACACCCTGAAGTCACAGATGTGGGCCGGTATGGTTAAAGGATGATCATTTTACAAGGAAAAAGAACTCCATATAAGGATAAAACACTGCTCATAGGTGTATAGCAACAAGAACTGTTCAACTCCAAGGCTGCTGACCTTTCCTTAACCTTTCCCGTTTCCTGTCTGTGTGCAAAGTGCAGCTTCAGCACAGTACAGCATGCTCTTGTTGCTTACAGGATTAAACATCAAACACATGTATCCTTCATAATGACAATAAGTAAAAAATAAGAAATTATCCTTATGAGTGAAGTAACATTGTAATAAGAAAATTATAAATCAGTGAGTAAATCATTTTTACTAACAGATGCCATCTGGACCAGCAGCCTTCCTCGAGTTGACGGACCTCAATACTCCCCTCACCTCGTTCTCCTTCACGGTGAGGCTGAGGCTACTGTGGGCTGCAGGATGTGGATGTGTGGGTGTGTCTGGTTGCTCTACCTCCAAGCGGGTGAAGAAAAGTCGAGGATCTTACTGTACGAGGAGCTACTGTACCGTTATTGTACCTGTAACAATACTGCTAAATCATAAGTCTGGTTCTCCAGTCTATAGATTTCTTTTTAAATTTCTGGGAGATTTCTGTTTGTGCATGCAGCTGTGGGTTCTAATGGCTTTTGTTGGGCACTGGTGAGTCATTTACCCATAGAGACAGCATGATTAATCAGTAAACATCAGAGTAACACCAGATTACTTTTATGCCAAACTGAGAGTTTTAGAATTTATTAAATGTTTTTTTTTATATTTAATTTATATTAGCACCTCTAAAATCATAACTGGGATTTTTCTTAAGCCTAATCAAATACTTTTTGTGCCTAATTCTAACCAGCTAATAACACAGAGGTAGCTAATCATACAATTTATGTATTATTTCAGAACTGACTGTACAGTTACTTAAATCCTCCAGCTTTAACGCTCATAGAAGATGTTTGTCCCAACCCACTTGTAAGAGTGCCCTCAGGTATGGAGGCAGGCATTTGTTGAAATTGCATTGTTTTTGATGTTAGAAGGTCAGGTCGTCAAAGTTGTCTTATAAAACAAACTCTGGTCTCCTGTGTGAAAGTCCTGTGTCTGAATGTGCCACCCACACTTCCTCCGGACAAATTAATAGCCAATTAATTTTTTTAATTTTAAATTTGCGAGCAGTGGAGGGGAAAGTCCAACCCGTTTCAGCTTCCTGAGTAAGAAAAGTCTCTATTGAGCTCACATATTCACAAACTCTGTTTTAGTCTGGAAATATTAGCACTGATTTAAACTTATCTCTGTAGTATATGGTCTCTTTAATATTGGTAATCTATTTAATAAATGTTGGTAAACATACAGTATTATGAAAAATACAGATTAAAATATAAGGTAACGCTAGATATAATGTTGTAATTGTTTACACAGTTTTTTTTTTATATTTTGTTAAAATGTGTATTTTGCACAAGAATCCTTCATTGGCCTTTTGTAAACCTAATTTACACTACAGTAATACTTGCTTTAAGCAAATAAAATAATGACTACATATTTATACACCTTACTTTACTGTACTGTGTAGTTCATACTGTCACTGCATTTGTTACTGAACTGCACTGTTCATGTTCATTTTTAAGCCCTTGTCTTTACTCTCCATCTTAGAATTTTTTTGCCTTGATGGCATTTTTAAATGTCAGGCAATATGGTGTTAGTTTTCCTTGTGTGGTAATTACCATGAAATCTCTCAAGGCCTCCCACCTATACTTACATTTAGAACCAGCATATTTATCCCATTCAGAGTGACGGCTAGTGAAAATTCATGCCATTTAATGAATAAATATAAGAGCCAATAATGTAGATAAGGAGAAAGACACGCTGCAGTGGCTGTGGCTAACTCTATAAAGACTTTGAATTGTTTCTGACAGACACCAGTATAGTAAAGAAATCGGTAGACATAATATCAATTACAGTAGACAATTCTAGTCTCTCTCAGGGGTGTTTTGTCTTGGAATTACTATTTTTACTGGACACTCAGGAGTTTTTTTTGTATAAAGATAAATAATCTTTTGCCGTTTCTCTTGTTTCCTGAGAAATCTCTGAAGATGGTAGATTATTTCACAAAGCCTCATCTCATCTGTATGCCAAGAAATAGTTATGTTTAGTTTATGTAAATTTGTAAATTTGATCTGTACAAATATTAACTTTTCAAAGCAAAATTCAACTAAAGGTTTGGTTGACTTCTGACTAATGAGCATTTTGTTTAACTTTATTATTAGGTATGACAACAGACTTTCTTTTTACTTTAGATTAGGCATTCTCTGGTTAGCTGACACAAAAACATTCAGTGTTGGAATACAGTGTGTAACCCACCTAGTTTCTAGGAGGAGCTTAGCGTGTTAACACTGACAAGCAGAGCTATGCAGCGCACTTACGTAACAAGGTTCAAATGTGGCTGAATGTGGGTAGTATGTCATGCAGTGATTCAGTAATTCATCATATACTACATTGCAGCATACAGTTCAAACATGCAGTCATGTGGACTGATAGGAAGCCTGTTCACTGGACAAGCTGAGTAATGTTCAATCCTAGTGAGGGACAACAGATTATGCTTCGCTTTATTGAACCTTATCTTTTTCAGTGTCACCGAGAGCTCACGAAGATACCTACAGTATGCATGCACTATAACATGTTTTTCTGAGCATTATGTGTAAAAATCGAGTTTGCATGTTCACTTTGTGTCTGTGTGGGTTTTCTTTGGGCTTCCTCTCAAAGTCCAGAGACATGTAGTTAGGTTAACTGGAGACTCTATAATAATAATGGATGATAATAAATGAATGGATTATTGACTTAAGACTGAAACTGTACCATGTTTATGTTATGACCAGCCATGATGGAAAGGTAGAACAAGGATTCTGACAAGGATGACAGTTTTCACATCAGTCTAAATCAGACGTAACTGTTTTTTGTTATCGATTTCCTTCCTGTTAAACAGCAGCATACTATACTCTCTTCATGCTGGTCAGAGAGTAAAGTTTAATTCACCTTCATGTCTCTTGAAAGTCTAGTGAGAAAATGACAGTGTTCTTTGTTATTCCTTGGTATCTTCTGCCTCCTAACAGCTGAGCAGAAAGCAGCAGTAACTGAACAGTCATGTGTCTAACCTCAAGTGCTAGTATGAGTCTGTCTTCACAAATCAATATGAATACAGAAGTTAGAGGACAACTCCGATATGAGAGGACTTAGCAGAACATGAGTTTTGCTGGCACAAAGCCAGGTCAATCAAGACATTTCTATTTTACTCACACTCACTCAATGACAACCGTCACCACCTGTCAGTTGAGATTGCATTAGCATCTGAGGCAGAGGGCTCAGCTGTTCCACTCCCTTCTCATCTCATCCTGTCCATCCTGCCTGCCTTTTTCACCTGATGCCCCACTGAAAGATGCTGAAGAACTGATAACAATTACTCTTCAGTCTGCCAGACCTGTCAGAGGCAACAGCCCCAACTAGGCTATTGCCACTCACATCCAACACACAAGCAATACATTTGACAGATATGCAAAGGTGTACACACAAACACACACACAGAGCATATTTGTCTGGCGACCAGGGTGTCGACAGATGATGAGATGCAGCGTTTGTGTTGCTATGGAGACTCAAAAAGCATGGGATCCCAGGTGAGAATGTGATTATGGGAGTTCTTGTAATATTTATGTGAAATCAGGTTTGGTACACTGCGCTGCTCTACAGTATAACAAAGTTTGGTGGCTTATCAGAAGAGAGGTTGTGAAATGTTCTGCCACTTGTACAGAACATGTGAAAACCTATTTAGAGTGGAAGATCCTAACTGGCTGCAGAATTTGAAGTTCAAGGTCCTGTCACGGTTTAAGGAGGGGGACGAGGCAGGAATGAACTTAAACAGGAATTATTACTGAAAACTACAAAATCAAGGGAAACTAAGGAGGGTGTCAACAGACACTACAAAAACAGGCAGAAACACGAGAACAAAGTAACAACTCAGGGATCAAAGGACAAAACAAAAACCACTGCACAAGGGCAGGAAAACACTCACGGGAAACAGGTAACAAAGTCTAAGGTCCAGAGGGGGAAAACAAGTCCAGGGAATCCAGGGGGGAAGCAGACAGGGCTGAGGAGGACAAGCAGGAACAGGCAGGTTTAGAAACAGGCTGGAAACAGGTGGGGGAACGACGCTGAAGACAGGTTGGGAGCGACGACGAACTGACAGAGGGGAAAAGGGCTGAGGAGAGTTTTGTAGGGGAAAGTGGGCACAGGTGAGTCCAATGTTCAGCTGATTGCTGTGAGCAGAGGGAAAAAATGGGCTGGTGGGCGGAATCTTGTTTTCATAAAAAAAGTTTAAATTTCAGTCTCACTCAGAAATGCATTATTTAAACACATAAAAATGTAATATTAAATTACCCCAGATAGTCCAAACATTTTATCAAAAACTTGAACATGAAACGGCCCCTTTAAACAAATTCTCATTATTTATTGTGCTTTTTACATACGTTTTCCTGTTTTTCATTGTAGACTGTTTATACTATGTGTCACGAGCTGGATGAAGGACTCCATGGCAAGAGATTACACAGAGGACAGGACAGAGTTTCATTTCTAAAAAGAGAACAATCATCAGTCAATGAATTCAACAGTCACTAGATGGTAGGAGATGGCGTAGGGTGAGTGTGGAGGTCTGGGTGGGATCCGGAAGTGATGACCGGAGGAAGGGGTGTGACATCACAGCCAAGATGGCCGACCAACAGGGAGCACGTGGAACTGACGGAGGAGAATGGAGATGGTTAATGCCGGGAATGGCGGCTGACTACAATTGAGAGTGTCCAGGAGAGTAACTGTCACCGTTTCGGCCTGGTCGCCCGCCAGCCTTGGATTTTCCCCTCTCCCTCTCCCTCTGGACTCCGCCCACCATCCACTTCTCTCCCTCTGCTCCCAGTAATTAGCTGCATATTGGCTCCACCTGTGTTCCCCTCTGCCTGCAAAACCTCTCCTCAGTCCTCTCCCCAGTGTCAGATCGTCTTCGTTCACCTGCCTGCTACCAACCATTGTTCCTCAACCTGTTTCCAGCCTGCAATCAACCTGTAACCAGTCCTGCACCTGCTATTAGCCCTGCTCCTAGCCATCCTCCTCAGCCCTGTTTTCTTCCCCCCAGGATCCTTTGGACTTTGCCCCTCTGAACATTTGGACTTTCATTACCAGTTTCAGTGAGTTGTCTGCCTGCCATTACGCAGTGGTTTTCTTTTGTACTTTGTTCCCCACCATATTGGTAGTTTTATGTTGTTACTTTGACCTCGTGTTTTTGCCTGTTTTTGTCATGTCCATTGACACCCCCCTTAGTTGCCTGTTTTGTGTGTTATTTGGTGAATAAATCTGGTTTTTAGTTCCTACTTGCTTGGTCCCCTTCCTTTAATTGTGACAGTAACAACAGTATTGCAAAAGCACGATGAGAAAACTGTCCACTCTACTTTAACACAAGAATATGATGAAATCCAATGTCCATAAAACGGTGTGAGAACACAGTCCAAGGTGATGGTCAAAGGCAGTCCAACCAATAATATCGGCAATATCGGAGGTCAGGGGAAATCCCGGTTGTACACAGTGAAACAGTAAAATAGAGGTCCGGCAGGCAAAATCCACAACAGAATGACAATCCAAAACTAAGGAGATCCAAACAGTCCAAGCAGGGAAGGAAACAACGAGGGAGAGAATAGATCAGGGGAAAACACTCACAGAACCACGGTAAGCAAGGTCAGGTCAGGCTGGTCCAGTGAGGGGAATCCGGTAGAGACAGGGTAGAAGGGGTGCAGGTCCAGGAAGGGGAATCAGGCATTGATGGGTTCAGGTTCAGTACTGTGAACAGGGGGAATGAAGGAGAGCTTTGCTCTATTTGATAAAAGATATAGAACAGTTGCCTAATGCATCACTTTAAGCTTCCAAGGACTGTGCTCCTCCTAACCTGCGAACCTGTGTCCAGCATTACAACTCCACACGTAGAGAAACCATACAATCCCTTGTGATGTTTTTGATCAGTTTTCACATGATGGTTTCAATTCAACAAAATGCTGGAGGGTGTTTTCCAAACATAAATTTATCAAGCTGACTGACACATAAAGTCACTAGTCTGATTCATCATACACCATACATTTTCAGTAGAAATAGCCCCCCACTGCCTGTGTGAAAGAGCTGAGGTAGCGTGTTAGGGGAAAAGGGATATAAATTTTGGTGACATTTTATTTTGACACCAGCCACTGCAGTACATACAACTGCAGTTGTTTCAGTTCTGTTTTCTAGAGGAGAAATAGTGTTTATAACAAGTACAATTATCATACATAGTGTTCAGTATGTTAATGATTACTGTTACATTTGACTTTGTTTAAGCAACGTGTTTAAGTAATTGAACATAACACTACACTGGAGAACAGGGGAGACTCAAAGCACAGCTGCAATGTGTAAGTAGTTGGATGAAGGCAGCATAAATCAGTCATTTGGTGACTTATCCAAACCAATCATGTATTATTATTATTAACCAGACATCAGTCTTTCTCCAAATTAAAAACAAAACTGTGTAGATGTGACTTGACTTGATATTTGTCAATCTGTAGTTGTGTTTCCTCCTCTCCGTCTCCCTCTCTCTGTACTTTTCTGCAGGTGTCCTCGGCCTGGAGCTGTACATCTCCAGAATCCAGTTGACCTGCCCAATGTTCTTGCTGCTTGTTGTTGTCGTGCCTTCTGTTCTTTTCTCTCTTGTCTTTCCACTCACCCCAACCGGTCGGGGCAGATGGCCGCCTGTGAGCCTGGTTCTGCTGGAGGTTTCTTCCTCTGAAGGGAGTTTTTCCTCTCCACTGTTGCATAAAGCTTGCTCAAATGGGATTGTTGGGTTTTCTGCATCATTTTTTGTATAATTATTCTCTATAAGGTCTTAAACTTTGCACTGTGAAGTCCCTTAAGATAACTTCTGTCGTGAATTGGTGCTATACAAATAAAGCTGAATTGAATTGAATTGAATTTTGGTCTTTACAATGCTTGCCATTCTCTCCACCCCACCTCTAGGGAATACACCTTTTTTTTCACCAGTGCACCATTCGCACTCCTGTCTAGATTTGTTTTTAGTAAACAATTTGGTAATAACAGACATTTCATACACCAGTATCCACTCTATCACAATCAGTGATCATGCAGCAGTCTCTGTTTCCTTGCCAAAGGTATTCATACCACCAAGCAGAAATTGAAGATTTAATACATTGTTACTTAAAAAGCCATTAGATCAAATAGTCAAACCTCCACAAAGGGACCAGACAGGGTTGCCCACTCTCCCCCTCCCTTTTTACAGTCTTCTTCTCTACTTCGAACCATTAGACAGAACAAAAGAATCACAGGGATAACGACAAAAATGTACATCATAAAATATATCTGTATGCTGACGATGTATTACTGTCTTATAAACAATTTCTCAGCTCTTCAAAATCTACAATGTTGTCAACAAATCTTGACTTCCAGAGTGTCTCTTCTACCATATTCAAGTCAGGAAACATTAGATGTTTAGGTACTGAATTCTCATCTAGGCTGTCAGATCTGACACAACTAAATCATTCCCTATTTTTAAAACCATAGTCCATAGAGACCTCAAACGGTGGAAGTCCTTGCCCATATCACTCATGGAAAAATATTGCTACTGTAAAATAGATGGTCCTACCCAAAATCAAGTATCTGTTCTCAATGATCCCAATCCAACCATCTCAGGGAAGCATTTGACTCATACTGTATATCTCCAGATTCTTATGGAAAAATAAACCACCACAAATCAGCTTAAAAACACAAAACATTTTAAAGCTGTGGCAGCTTAGAATTGCCAAATCCTTATTACTACTTCCTTAATTAAGACATGTCTATAAATGGATCAAAAATATAGCCCAGCAGACTCTACCTGGTTAGACATTGAACAAACATTTTGCAAATGAATGAATGTTACAGATTTATTTATTTGTTGGAGATTGCTAAAGAATTGGCAGCAATTGGGGGAATGCGTGTTTGTCTCCTTCTCTATGTCCCCTTCTGTTGGACACCAATCAAGAGAATTGAACAAACAACAAATAAAAAAAAAAATGTCCATCTAATACAGAAAGATCTCTTTAACTGACGAAAGTAGACTAATAAAACAAATACGAATAAAAAAAAAAAAAATGCTGATCTAACTGACAGTCACACTGAAAGAAGTCCAGGGATGGCTTTTAACAGGAACAAACTAAGTCTGTTAATATATATATACATATATATATATACACACATGTGTGTGTGTATATATACACACGTGTGTGTGTTCATGAGAGCTATTGCTCTAATATAAAAACTGTCTGTGAGTCTGTTAGTCCATGACCTCAGCACCCTGAGTCTTTTTCCAGAGGGCAACCATTTAAACACCTGGTGTCCTGGGTGTGTGCAGTTGTATGAGTCATAATAATGTGATTGTCCCTGATGAGCAAGCCGAGGGCGACAGTGGCAAGGAAAAACTCCCTGAGAAGGCAACAGGAAGAAACCTTGAGAGGAACCAGACTCAACAGGGAACCCATCCTCATATGGGTGATTACATGCTGTGTAGGCAGCAGTCCAGTATAACAGTTAAAGTATTTTAAGTTAATATGGAGTCCAGTTAGTTATTGCAGGCAGACTAGTTCCATTCCTTGACTATCGAGCGTTGAGTCGAGACCTCCAAGAAACAGCTTCCGACGTCCGCCGAGGCCGGGACCGACATCATAGTAGCTTGTGACCAATCCAGTCTCCAAACGCATCCCAAAGGGCAAACGGTGGATCCAGGCGACGAGATCTCCAGCCAGAAGTTGGGCATCAGGACGAGTCAGACAGGTCCAGAGGGCAAAGGGTGGAATGACGTGTAGCTCGACAGAGAGACAGGAAGAGGGAAAAGAGAGAGGGAGAGGGAAAGAGAGAGGAGAGATTGCAGTTAGTTGTATTCACAGTCAGATAAAGTTTGAGGTGAATGTATATTTAGTGTAGTGCAGCAGGGACTCCGGCAGGACTAATTATGACAGCCTAACTAAAGGGGTGGTTCAGAAGAAAACACAGACATGAGGGCGCACTGGGATGTAGGAGCAAACCAAACACTTCACCATCACAAACCCGAGTGATCAGTGAGAGTTTGGGAAGACAGCATCTAAACATACCAGTTCACCATAATGCTCTACGTCCATGAGTCCTCCAGATCTATTTACTCAAATGCTTGACTAAATAGGTAGGTTTTCAGCCTAGACTTAACACTGAGACTGTGTCTGAGTCCCGAACGCTATTTGGAAGGCTATTCCATAACTTTGGGGCTTTGTAAGAAAAAGCTCTGCCCCCAGCTGTAGTTTTTAGGATACGAGGTACTGACAGGCAGCCAGCATCCTTCTTCAGTCTTCAGGATGTTGCGTGCCCTCCTAACACAGCAGGTGCTGTAGAGGTCCTTCAGTGAGGGAAGAGGGTAGCCAATGATCTTTGGGCAGTGTTTATGACCCTTTGTAGAACCTTCTTGTGTGCCATGGTGCAGCTTGAAAACACACACGGAGATGCAGTATGTTAGCACACTCTCAATGGAGCAACGGTAGAAGGCAACCAGCAGCTCTCTCTTCAGGTTGCCCCTCTTGAGGATCCTCAGGAAGTGAAGACGCTATTGGGCCGTTTTCATAATCTCTAGGTGTTTGAGCTCCATTGGAGGTCTTCATCAATGTGCACACCAAGGTACTTGAAGCTTGGCACGCTCTTCACACACACACAATGACAATGGACTGCAGATCTGACTTCTTTCTTCTGAAGTCCATGATCATTTCTTTTGTTTTTGAGGTGTTAAGGACCAAATTGTTGTCTGCACACCACCCCACCAGCCTCTGGATCTCATCCCTGTATGCCGTTTCATCACCGCCAGAGATAAGCCCCACCACAGTTGTGTCATCGCCAAACTTAATGACGACATTGTCTGGGTGTGTACTGATACAGTCATACGTGTACAGGGTGTACAGCAGAGGACTCAGCACACAACCTTGTGGGGAACCGTGTTTAAACTCAGGGCTGCGGAGAGATGAGGACCCACTCTCTACTCTGTCAGAGAGAAAGTCTCTGATCCAACAGCAGGTGGTGGGAGGAAGTCCAATGTCCAACAACTTTGCTGACAGTCTGTCCGGTAGTATTGTGTTAAAGGCAGAGCTAAAGTCGACAAAGAGCAGCCTAGCATAACACCCTTGTGTTTCTAGGTGGGAAATGGTGGTGTGGAGTGCTGTGACGACGGCGTCCTCTGTCGATCTGTTAGCTCTGTATGCAAACTGTAGTGGGTCGAGTGTGGGTGGGAGGTAGGACATGATGTGACGTCGGACCAGTTTCCCAAAACACTTCATTATGACAGGTGTCAGAGCTACTGGTGGGTAGTCATTGATGCTGCTGATGGAGGTCTTTTTAGGCAGTGGGACAATTGTGGCTGACTTCAGGCATGGTGGGATGTAGGAGACAGTGAGGAGTTGAAAATGTCAGTGAAGACCCCAGCCAGCTGGTTTGCGCACTCCCTGAGGACCTTCCCAGTCACACCAGCCAGTCCCGCAGCCTTCCTGGGGTTCACTGCCCTCAGCATACACCTCACTTTATGCTCCTGCACTGTGAGACTGAAGCTGCTGCAGTCTGAAGTATGGGCTTCAGCTGCCCCAGGTCTATCCACCTCGAAGCGCGCAAAGAAGTGGTTTAACTCCTCTGCGAGCACCACATCACCCACAGCCGGCATAGTGTTGCAGGACTTGTGGTTGGTTAGGTGCTGGACCCCCTGCCACTCCTGTCGTGTTTGGTTGTCTCTGAAGTGGTCCTCAATCCTCCTCTTGTAAGCTACCTTGGCCTCTCTGGAGGTTAGCCCTGGCTGCACTGTATTGTGCTTTGTCACCGGATCTGAAGGCAACATCAAGTTGCTTCAGCAGGACCTGGACCTCTTTAGTCATCCAGGGTTTCCGATTGGAGTACACCCGGTGACGTTTGACCACGGTGACGTTGTCAACGCAGAAGTTGATGTAAGAGAGCACAGATGTAGTATGCTCCTCTAGGTCCTGGTGTGCGAACACATTCCAGTCCGTGTCCTCAAAGCAGTCCTGCAGCTATGTGAAGCGCCCTCCGGCCATGTCTTTGTCACTGGAGGGGCTCTCCTCCTGACGGGGGTGTATGCTGGAATCAACAACAAGGATGTGTGATCAGACAAACCCAGATGTGGTAGATGGTTTGCTCTGTAGCCTTTTTGGATGTTGCTGTAGCCTTTGTCCAGTGTGTTTGCACCCCTTGTTGCGCATTTAATGTGCTGATCAAATTTGGGGAGTACTGACCTTAAATCAGCATGATTGAAGTCTCCAGCTATGATATGCATTGCGTCAGGATGAGAGTTCTGCTGATTGCTTATTGCATTGTGCAGCATCTCCATGGCTATGCTAGCATTAGCATCAGGTGGTACGTATATGGCCGTTACCATTTCTGCACCAGTCATTGATGTAGACACATAGCCCCCCTCCTCTGCTCTTACCAGAGTTTCTGTTCCTGTCGTGGCGGTAGACCATGCGGCCTGCTAGCTCGATAGCTGAGTCTGGTATTGAGTGACTCAGCCAAGTCTCTGGGATTAATACAATGCAACAGTCACGGAAACACTTGTTGGTTGCATTCTTCAGCCTCAGTTTGTCAATTTTGTTTACTATGGATCTGGTGTTGGAGAGGAAAAGGCTGTCTCTTGTCTCTTCAGCCGCGCTAGCGGGCCACCCCTGCAGCCCCATTTTTTCTTCCTTGTTTACACTTCCTCTTGGGCTTGCCACTGGGGAGAACCATCCACGGAGACCCCTAGGTTCTCACTGCGCCCTCTAGAATGTCGTGGGAGCGGTGGAAGTAATAATGTAATAATCCTTTCACAGCGTAAACCCAGGCTCAGAAGATCCTGACGACTGTATGTGTACTGTGCCCAGCATCCGGTGTTTTTTCCAAAGAGTAGCACACCAAACCAAACATACACACAAAGCAGTGAGCCACTGTGTCTGTGCGCGCCGCCATCTTGCTTCAGAAAGAAAAAAAACTAAAAGACCTGAGGTCGTAACAGCACACCAGTGGTTTCTTTCTTCTTCAGGACATTCCAAACGGTTGTACTGGCTATGGCTAAAGTTGATGCAATGGATCTGATTGAATTTCCATCTTCTCTCAGCTTATCTCTCTCTGGTTTTCATGTTGGATACTCAACTATAAATGCAGTCTGAACAGGTAAAACTTCTGAAACTGAGCATAGACATTACACCAATTACATTACAATCCTATTACATCAATGTAATAGGATAAAAGGACACATCTGAGCAACAAAACACCATTCACATGTTCTAACATTTTAGCTCACATAAAAATGGTTGGGTTCAAATCAAAAGGTGCTATCTTCTAAGTTTTTTATCGGATTCAGATGTAAACACATGAAAATAAAGAGCTGAAAGGTTCATCTTTTGTCTCATTCATCTTTTTATTTCAAACCAAAAAATGTTTAGTCTAAAGCAAAAATAAAGGAACTGACATTGTTCCAACACTTTTGTAGAGGAGTGTACAGTGAAACAGTGGAGTGTACAGACTGTGTTTTTGTATTGTTGTGAGTTAGATAAAGATCAGAGCACATTTTATGATCAATTCATGCAAAACTCCACGTAATCCCAAAGGGTTCACCTATTTTCTTGCCATCAGTGGCCATGTCACAACTGGTGGAATTTCCACATTTTCTCACAATACTTTTATTAGTTATGCTGTGTTTTTCAAAGTCAAAGTGGCATATACAGTACAATATACCAGTCCTTTCAGGCTTGTTGGGATTGTTGCATCCCAATGCCAGAATTCAATCCTGTTTTTTTTTTTTCTCCTCTTACTTTGTCAGTCATGATACAGTGTTTCTAGATAAACATTGTAGACATTTTGAAATTGCAAGAGCACTTTCAAAATTGCATGTTGTTGTATACCTAATAACCCTCACTACAAATGTTTTAAATATCACACACAGTTTGTTATACAAATAGGCAAGCAATCTTCTATCTCTTTGTGACTTATACTATGATAACATTACCACAAACATGCTTATTTAGAGAATATTATGGTTGGATTCAGACTGTGAAGATCAGAGAAAAACTGGGCTGGGTTAATAGTGTTACAACCTGGACTGACAGGGACCAAACAGGTTCGCACAAAAGGATATTTATTGAGCAAAAAAAAAAAAAAAAAAAGGGGGAGGGTAACTATCACAAACTAACAAAGTATCAACTGAAAGGGACCTGAAAACACGGTGGACAGATACAAACAAACCCATAAACCCACATACAAAGTAACAACTAAACACACTGTGGAAACACAGGCAAAAAAACAGACTAGAAACTAAACACACCAATACAAAACAAGACAAGGCTCAAACGCTCCTGGGACACAAACGAACCCACGAATAAGAAATACAAAGTAGCAACAAAAAACCACGCACTAATGCGGACAAGCAACCAACAGACGAACTAGACGTACAAAGTAACAAACCAAAATCACTGCAGGAGGCAGGATGGACGGGAACAAACATACAAAACTAACAGGACAAAGTACCAACAAAAAATACACTGCAAAAGGCAGGCAACTTACACACTCACAAACTCACGAATGAAAACAATGTCCAACAAACGGAAACGCAGTCCAGGGCGATCCAAAAAAGCAGACTGACGAACTGACGTGGATCCAGGAGAAGTGAGCAGCATGAATGAACGACAAACCAGCAATCAACTGAGGACTGAGGGGTGCTTATAAAATGGAGGGATGCACAGGTGAACTGAGTTTTTTAATTAGTTCGGTGAGTGAGAGTGGAGAGTGGAGGAAGTCCATACAGGGGTGTGGCAGGAGAGCGAGACAGAACAAAACAAAACAAAACCCACAGACAAGGGCAGAGGGAGGAACTGTAACAAATAGAGAAAATTTGACCTCTGGTTTCTCCAGAGTGTTTTCAAAAGCAGGGGCAGTAGTGAGCAACTTGCTGTTTGTTGAACCAGAAAGAGAAGAAGACCTGGTCCAGAGGAAAAACTGACAAACTACAGCAAGGTGTCGAGATTTATTTATAGAAGATGTAAAACTTAAGTAGTAGTAGTAGTAGTAGTCGTACAGAATAACAGTGAGGACTAAGTGGTTGTTTTTTTGTTTTTTTTTACAGTATTACATACCTTTGTAATCACTGGGCAAATCTCATTGAAATCTCTGCAGGACTCAGTTTGAAATATAACTGTTTATTTATATTATCTATATTTATATATACAGCAGTATTCTATACTTCAGAATATAAACCCAAAAGAATTACATTTCTTATTCCATAAGCCCACCTAAGTTACTAATTAGCTGAAATAATGTTGTCACACAAATTTCCAGGTAATTTACATTAAGATTTCTATTTCTTTTTTTCATACTCATTTCATTTGTAAATTAACTTAAATTCTGGGCAAATTACCTAATAATTATATTAATAGTTCAAACTAGTTTTATACTAATTGCACTTTCATTTAAATTACGAAGGTAATTATTTAGTAATTAGAGAGCTGTAATTTACTGGCTGTAACTAATTATTATTATTGTATTTTTCTCATTCTATATAATGCAGAGCACCAGCGAACCCTTCTTATACTGTTTTATTTACAAGTATCACTCAAGTAATTTTGAGTTATCTACTGTTCAAATTACAATAAACAGAGAATTCAGAGGTGGTGGTTTGAGTGTATTGGTAAAAGATCTGCACAATAGCTTATCAATACTCTAAGCACTTTAGACTGCTTCCTATTCACCCACCCAATCAGCTGGCCCATTGGCAGTAACTAGGGTGTCTTGGCAAGGGACACTTTAACATATGACAGGAACATATGACCCAACAAATTGGTGGACAATCAATCTCCCTCCTAACCGCCCCTGGCCTTTTTGTTGTTCTCCTTTGTGTCTTTGTTTCAGCTCTTTTTGTAGCACATAATACACTTTTAACAACTGTTTTTGACAAGTGCTGTGCAAATATAGTTAATCACACTGTGATATTTCACCTGTTTACCTATTGCACTCAAACAAAAACAAGAAAATGATCCAGGACAATTCAGCCTAATTATTTTAAATTGTTTTAATCAAGCTGTTAAAAAAATAAAACACTGTTTTATACGTAATTGTTGTCCCCATGCCCGATATTTTAAAAATCATCTGCTGAGGCTTTTAGAAGTTTCTGTTACAGGCTTATGACTGTAGATTTTAGGATAATATAAATTAGTTAATTAGCACCACAGTCACAGGATTGCATCTCATTTAGGTTATTCAGTGAAATAAATATTTAACAGGATATTATTCGAATATGATTCCAATACATATTCTCACCTGGGGGTTATTAGTTTTTCACAACGTTCAGTCACAATCACATAGATATGTTTATACATGTCTACTGACGAGAGAAACAACACTGCTCTCTCGCCACTTTACATATCATTTGGAAGATTATTTATACACAAACAAGCAGCCACTGTCTTTCTTTAGGCTGTGTTCACATCATAGGCCTTGAAGCTGTGATTGTATTCAGATCTGAGCTTGCTATATTCATGTTTGTGTTGTTTTTCTCAGTTTGATATCAAAAATGTAACTAAAATATTTATGGGACTTAAAACTGTTACATATTTTCTATTCAGTTTGGTTTAAACACAGTTTTTCTATAAATGTCTGACAAATTTAAAACAACCTAATCTTTCCATTCACCTGTCTCTGTCATTGCTGTCCTATGTGTTTATTGTTACCAGACTTGCATGCTGACACTCTCTGATGACACTGTTGAGTTGTAAGTAAGTGAGAAGCATAAAGAAATCTGATGAATTCTGTATGAATATTAAATCTTTAGCCTTAAGACCACATTTGAAAGTGATCTGAATTACTTGGAATCACAATGGATACAGTGCTTGATAGACATGAAAGAGGAGCTGTTAGAGGAACGTTGAACATCAGAATACTGAAAACATGTATGCATGTTTGATTTGATTTGATTTGATGATTGTAGCCATATGTCAGCGAAAAATATAATACTGTACTCTCTTGCAATTGATAATCTGTCCATACTTTCATAGATCAGTGTTCCCTATAGATACTGTGCTATACCAAAATACACACAGTTTGTTGTATGTTTTAGACGGACAACAAAAGTAGCTAATGGAAGCTGTGGAATCTAATTATCTGTGCCAGCACTCCCAATTCAGATGAAGGGGTGTTCTCTTGTTCTGATGACAATGTGCAGAGGCAGCAAGAATACTGGTTTGTTTATTATTCTTCATGGACTATGGACACAATTGTCACTCCATGGCTATTTGGACAATGCTACTGAACAGCTCATCACCAAGTCTAAATGATTTATACTCATATGAAAGGAAATGATGACTACTTGATGTAACTGTTCCCCCTAGTAACAAAGAAATCCCTCCCTAAAGAAATGTCAAAGCAACTAATAGGGGACAAAATCCTCATTAGGTGCAAAAATGCAACGTAATATGAGACTTCAGCACTTTCAGTATACGAACAGATCATTTGTTTGTTATACAATTCTCTCTTTATGCTTCAAAGACAGTGTTCTTTTCTGATTTCTCTACAAAAAGGATTGCAACAGTGGCAACCCAGGACACGTTAATCCTTTGCTTGAACCAATTTTTAATCCTCTGGGTCTAAAAGCATACAGAATCTCAGAGCTCTTGGATACACTCACCATTCATCATTATGCTCTACTACTGTGCATCTAAAACCTGAATACTCTCCCAGTTTATGGATGTACTTCTCGAAAACTTACAACTGCCAAATGACTCAACACAACTAACTTTGTCAAATTAAAATACAGTCAATTCCTCTAAGCAAGCTATGTCTCCTAATGTTTGGGGAGTCATATAACCTGGTTTTAGTTAGGGAAAGACTGTAGTCTGACTTAATACTGTGTGGAAAAGTTTAACACTCACTTTAAACACAAAACCACAATCTTCCTGTAACCATAACTAAAGTGCCTTTGTTACCTAAACCTAGTATCAAATGAGAACGTTGTTAAAGTCCGGGACTCATTCCCAGGGCATCCCATAGTGATGCTTTTTCACATCGGTGTCAGTTTTGTGTCAGTATAAGACCAATGAGGATGTCAGTGTGAGAAATTTTGGTTTTTCTAACTCTGAATATTTCATTCCTCTATCTAATCTAGTTGTCTTTGTATTTAAACTTAACCAAACTGTTGTTTCCACAACACAACACACAGCTGACATGAAAATGGAACTCCCAGGTCGTCAAATGAGCACTTACAGTGCAACACTATTTGATGCTGTGGGACAACAACGTGTGAGGAGTCGTGTGCTTTATATGCCTGCCATCAATCCCGACCACCTCCTCTGCAAGCCAGTTTTCACTGATAAATGTGGTGCTTCATTCATTCATTCAACTATGCATTGGAAAATGATCCATCCACTGTGCAGTTGCATGGCAGCCTAACAGTTTTCCATACAGTCAGGACCACTGTGCAATAAAAAGTTATTAACCTTGGAAAATAATACCATTTGATTAAATACTCTTTCAACACCCTCTACAGACAGCTATGAGTAAAACACAGAGGGAGAAAAATAGCCACTGCTTAAAATATTTTAACTGTGGAATGAAAAATTACAGAAACAATATAGATGACATTACCCCAGTTAGGCCTCAGCTCTGCTCCGCAACTTAATAAACCACATCAATTAGAGGTTAAATGTCCTGCTGAGGGGCATCACATTGAATTTTGTTTTTCTGCCCAGATCTTCCAGCTGGAATGGGAATTGAAACCAGTGACATTTTTGTTCTTCAACCTGCTGTCTCTAATTGACAACCTTGTAATGCTAAAAAGCGTAAAAAAATAAATGCTGGCAGCAGCATCACCTAATTAGTTGCACCCCACAGATCTTATTTATTTTTTATTGTGATGAATGCAGGGAACAACTAATGAAGTGGAATGATGAGGATGCCCTGGCTCACCTACTTCAACAGTACTCACAGCTAGCCGTTAAAGCTGTCAGTTGTCACACATTAATGCTCTAACAATGTTACCCAGGGGCGTTTTACAAATTGCATAGCTTCTTACTAGCAGCCGCAGAGATCATTATGTGGTCTGTTTGTTTCATAGACCATCATTATCCAGGCAGAATGTTAGAATGTTCTCTTCAGGTAACATTTTCTACATTTTCCTATGAATTAAAGTCAAATTTGATACTTTCTGCCTGCTAAGACAACAGTGTAGTCAGCTGAACCAAGGTTGATTCATGAGCTGCAAAATGCTCCGCTTGCAAAAACTCACTCACAAAAATGTACAGTGCTCGTTTCTAGTTTAACTGTTTTCTTTGCAACATACACAAAACAAACCAAAAACACATATTCATTACAAGAGTCAGGTAGACGTCAAGCATTCTCTATCTCTGCTTTTTTTATACTTTATTAAAATCAACTGTTTAACCATTTGTGGATCAGTAAGTAAATAAAAAACAAATTTAAAAAACAAATAACACAGGGTTACTGGTTTCACCCTCAGTTCCTACTAGGCACAAAGTAAGGTGTCTCTGGACAAGACTTTGAAACTTAACTATCATATATATTTTCAGCTGTCCCGCACCAATCATCTTTCTTATTATTGTTATATTGGCACAAATGCCTACTTGGACTCAGTGATGAACTGATTTTGGTGGCCAAGGGTCAAAGATCGAGGTTGTAGTTACTTCACCTATATGAAATCCTTGTAAACAGAAATGTCAGAAATGTGCTAAATTCTTTACTGCCCGCTTGGACTCTATGATGGGATTCGATTTTGATGGCCACAGGTCAAGGTGTTCAACCATTTCTAATAATTCTATAATAATTCTAATATGAAAAGGATCACCAAACTCTACAGCCCTCCTAAGATGTACGGAGTGATTTAGTCTATTTTTGGTCATTGTCTTTGGTTTTTGGCCTGACATTTTTCACTCAGAAGGAATTGCTAACATTACATTCTAATTATTGAATTATTGCTATCTTATAAATTGTTTTAAGTTCATTCAACAATCCAAGAAATGTATTCTTGAATGTCAGGATAAGCTGGTGCTTTGTCAAGTCAAGGTACTGTATCTTTTTGTGTCAGTATACACCACATAGTGATGACAACAGACTTCAGTATTAACTAGACATGTCAATATTTAATAATGTGTTATATTAAATCCAAATGTTTTCACTGTATGTGTTTTATTTTTTAACACAGCCTAACCCTATAATGTTTCAATGTTTTAAAGCAATTAATGTTTCATTGGTATTTTAATTTTTGCTGCTTTCTTGTTGATTATATCAAAATCTGAAATCAGGTAAGATGAGATCAGGTTTAAATATACCACCCAAGGTAGACTAAACTATAATATACCAAGTTGCGCAATAAGGTGTCTTATATCGTGAACAGAGCAAAATCTGTTTAGATTACTGAAAAGTGTGAACATCGTCAGTAAGCTCATTCAGTTGAAAAGTAGAGGGAAGGAATTTATAAAAAACAAAAAAACATAGTAACCATGAAAAAAATATCACATCACATCAAGGGTCATATAAGTGTTCACAAAGATTGACTGAAAAATCATTTGACAGATTAATAAACAATCTGATGGAAGTGCAGTGCAAGAGCAGCACACCCAAACCCAGGGAAATCAAACAAAAATAACAGGAAAGTCTAGGACTTTAATTTGCTCACAGCAATGTTCTGCCTCTATTTAACTGCACATATTTCCTGGCTGACCAAATATAGAAAGAGGCTGATGCAATGACAAACTGCGGGTTGTCATGAAGAAATTTAGAGGGTATGGAGGACGGGAGATGGGGGGACGAGAGTCCAGAAAAAGTGAAAGAGGAGAAAAAGGCCAAGTAAATATTGCGTTTCTGTTTCTGTCCTCTCTGGCTTAGCCTCAACCCGAACCTTTGATGTGGTTTACAGGCTGGATCAAAGAGAGGAAATCAATACCAATATTTCTGCAGCCTGAACAGCTGAACACCTGTTCACCTTCCTTTTTTTCTCAGTGCTGCACTTGATTTGCCTGAACACATATTAATGTACACAAGTGTGTGTCTGATGGCCTCATTTACCCATCTGAGAGCTAGTAAAATGCTTGTTTGATGGAAGTCTGGATATCACTTTTCTTATCTGGTTTTCTGTTTATTTGTTTCTCTTTTCTAACATAAGAGGGAAATATTTATATCACACATACATACACACATACACACATACTTGCCTTCAGGCTGTGATGCTCTCTGTGTTTGACTTTGCCATTACTCAGTTATCTGATCTTGTACTACCTGTCCTCTGTGTTGCTCAGTTTACCTCTTGCTTTGGTGTATAGTGGCCCTGACCCTGTTCTTCTATTCTTATATTTAGGTAACAACATTACTTGGTTAAGTTTGTCAACTTAGCTAAGCTGAACACTAACTGTGTTTCACAGAGCATACCGCCCAAATGAGTTACTGTTACCCCTCAACTGTGTCTGCCATATGACTAAATATAAAACATATCTATTATTGACAGCAATATGCAAGAATTCATTCACTCTGACAAACACACTTTTGGACCACAGACATGCAGTGCTCCACAAAACAAAGTCCTATTTGGTTCAGAGGGTCTTAACCCGAAATATTTTGATACATTTTTATCAATAAATTTAGTAATACATTTGAAAAGCAGCAAAACTGGATGAATTTTGTTAGGTCATGGTTCGTATACTGATTAGTATACCACTAGATACAACCAAAAAGCTTTATTACATTTGTAAATCATTTCCTTGCCACTAAAGTCTTGCTACTGCAATTTAAAAGCAAGTGCTCTCTACACCTTTTCTTGTTTCTGCTCCAACACAAAAGGAGCTTTGGAAAAATGACCTAAAAATGACAGACTGGAATGTCTACCAAGAGGTCTGGTGTTGCATTCCTCCACTTTGACATACTGAATGTCAAAACCAAAAAGGCTTTCCATCAGAAGAAAGCCAGGCAGGAGACCAAAGACATCAGCAGGGGGGAGGATGAGGTGAGAGATCGGAGGCAGAGAGAAGGATCGAGGGATGAAGGTTTGTAGACGGCAAACCTCTGCTCTTCTTTCCTCTTTTTCATCTTGTCCTTTTCACGCTGGCTGTCAGCTTCACTTCCATGCACTACTCTGTCTAATCTGAGTAGAAAGCAGGTGAGACAGGCTGTTGATGAGACATAATTCATTCATAGATGAGAGAATGGAGAGGGGGATGGGGAGGAGGGAGAAATGGAGGCAAAGAATGACATGCTGTAAAAACCAGTAAAAAATGAGGTTCACCTAACACCCTTTCTTGTGGTCTGGTGCAAGACCACCATAATGCCCATGTGTGAATAAGAAATATTGATATATTATGGAACCAGTTTATAGTTTTTTTTTTATTTAATGTGAAAATGATGACTAAAGAAACAGTGAGTGTCAGTGTCTATTTCACTTTAATATTTCCAGTAGGTTTGGTTTCATTCAGATGGTTTATATAGATGGTTTATATACAGATAGTTCATGTTCCCTGATTTCTTCTCAGCCCGTGCACCAAGTAGTTTCATTGTTGTACAGTGATGTACAATGCAGTGACTGCGTCAAGAGAAGAGAATTGAACAAACATAACCATTATTATGTAGCTACTATATATACACTTACCAATGTTTGACGTGACAAAACTAATAAATAAAACAGGCACAGTTTCACTATACAGTTGACTTTTCAAGAGCTCACAATGGGTTGGCTCAATAGGTAGAGCAGTTGACTGCCAATCGCAGGATTGTTGGTTCGATTCTCGGCTGCCTCGTCACATGCCAAAGTGTCCTTGGGCAAGATACTGAACCCCTAGTTGCCCCTGGTGAGTCAGGTCAGCCATCGGTGTGTGCTTGTGTGTGAATGGGTGAATGAGACGCAGTGTAAAGCGCTTTGACTACCAGCTAAGTAGAAAAGAGCTATATAAGTGCAGAACATTTACCATTCATTGACGTGCTGGTATATCTTCAGTCTGGTTATACTCTTAGTAATGCATTCAACACATATGTAAAAATATATAATACACTTCTCAGACTGTACCTTTTTATCTAAACAATTACAGAGTGAGGTTTGGAGGTTTTACTAATCAGTTTAATGGAAAAGGTACTGTAAGTCAGTTGACATGAAATCCTGGGATCTTATTAGATCTAAGATTTCAATATCTAATTAGGGTTTCTTTGATGTGCCAGAAGAGTATAAAGTAAGCAGGGTTTTTGTAAGTGGTGGACAGAAGGATAAACTGAAAACGATCTGCTGAAATTATGAAGACTGTTTCTTTATTTGCATGCACCACAATTATGTTTTTATTTCTACATTATTATAATTATTTTACTTCCTATTGTGTGTCCTAATAGTATCTTGTGAGTCAAGCTTTGCCTTTACTGATCACAGAATCAGCTCTGAGTCTATGATAAATTACTCTATAGGTGAGGTGAAGTCTTAAATGAATGAACTGAGTTAATTGAGAACTGCTAAAAAATTGTTCACTAAAACTGCACCGCTGCACCTAATCAGCATACACAGTCTAAGCCACGCCTCCTCTAGCACATCAGAGAAAACCCATTCTTGATGACAGTAATTGCCAATCAGGCAGAGAATAATATTACCTGACGAAAGTTACACAAAACGTTCTTTTGGCCTAACTCAAAAACAGAGCTCATAGCCTGTCTGAGATAATAATTAAACCCAAGTACAGTAGTTACATTTGTTGCTAATTGTAATATTGAGAAATACCTTAATTATAAGGTACTACTTATAAATAGTGACATGTGCCTTCTTTGGCTCATGCTCACTCTGCAGGTGACTAATCTGTGTATATTCAGCCTGTCTCATGCTCTTAGAAACATTTCTGAGACCCAAAGCTGCAGTGTACGAGTGTGTGGATATATATTGATCATCTTTCCAGAGTTTGGCCTCTCAGTAGACCTCAGAGAGTAACACTGAATGTCTGGAATGCAGCTGTCTGTCCACGAGGTCTGATGGGATAAACTAAATGTGTTGTTCTTTAATGTGCCTTGAAAAGACAAATCTCAGAGGAGATTAAAGTCATCAATCAATTAAATAATTAATCAATCGTTCAATCACTTGTAAGAAAACAAGCTTATTAGGACCTTTTTAAAGTTTACTTTAAAACAATGGAAACAATTCAGTTGATCTGTGTCCATAGAGGAACGATTTTAAATTAAAATAAGATTTGATTTCCTGGGACCATTTAGGACAACTGATGCCACTTACGGTCATATTCTAACCACGCTGTAAATATCAGATCTACTGAACAGGATAAAAAGACTCATTTTATCCAGTTAACTTGTGAAACAGATTTCACCCAACTTTCTGAGCAAGTATATGTTACCGCAGAGTAAAGGTAAAAATATATTAAGACATAAGTGGACTGACAAACAGCCCCACCACACCATACAGCAGGTGTCTGCACTACTTTCACTAAGCAGACAGTTCACTGCCATTTTTATCTGGATGATGTGTTGCATTGCATATTTTGGCTTTGACAGTTCAATTTACCTCCATTTTTTTTTTTTTTTCTTGGATTATTCCCTCGAAGAGATAGTCAAAACACTGCTGCGTGAATGATTGCCCTGTGAAAGCCTCTGTATAAATCTCCTCTAAAGAAGCTTTGCTGAGCGATTCATTGTGCTGCTGATATGAGGTAGAAATGTACTGCCTCGCGGTCTGGTGATGGATTTCTATAACAGAAGCCTGTTATGGAGGAGGCTGCTCTGTTATTGATTATCCGTATCACTATGAAGTCTTCTGCTGGGGCTGGAAAGCTCATACATTCAATAAAATACATGTTGCCAAATAGTGTTCTAATATTTTGTTAGGACAAAGAAACATTCAATTTGGGGTAAAACGAGATTCTAGTAACTAAAAATCCTTCATTTTCTCATTTTTGCTTTTCCTCTTCGGGTTTCACAACAATAATTTCAGGAAAATGAGTGATTAATTGCAATGTTTTCATAGAAAGATTTAAAAGAAATGAACAAATAAGTAAATAAGGCTCCAGAAACACCTGTTCAAAGCTGGGTTATTGCAGCATTTTCATCAACACCACGCTGTTGTGTTAAAAAGATATGAGCCTGGCCATTATGCCCCCACTGGAGATAATAAAATCAGCTGTCTGTTTGTGTAAAAGGGGAAAGGTGGCTTAGGGGCAAAAAAGGTGTGACATTTTGGTTACTGTGTTTTCTGAGCCAGTGAAATTGCTTGTCCTATGAGACTCTCCTCTTTATATTCTCTCCAGTGACTGTGCATTGTGTAGATGTTGATAATTACAGATTCAGTTTCAAGTAACCAAGTGAGATAAGAAGCGCGTTAATGAAGGAGGAGGGCGATCTGCAAAGGACCACTACCACCTGCAAGTGAGTGGACAAAGGCAGTTGAAGAGGTTGGTCAGTTACTTTTTTGGTAACTTAACTCAAACAGTTTTGTGTTTCAGTGCTTGACCCCAACATTATCCTAACCTTAATTAGTTACCTCTGTATACTCCTAAGCTTGTACAGTTTTTCTTACATATTCTCCAGTTCCTCAGCACCTTACCGTGAGGTAAGATTGAAATATAACAAGTATTATTAATGTTAAAATGTCTCTCTTCTGATGTAAGAGCTGATGGTTTAGATGTGGGAGGGTCTTAAATATTGTGACTTCAGAGAAGTGGAAAGATATTCCGCTTACGATGGATCATATAAATACAGGTGACAAATGAATGCTTGATCCCCAGAGTGAGAGCATGCAGTGGTTGTGGGTGGAATTTTGCAGACATGTTTTGGCTAATTAAAAATCATTACAGAGTTGTTCTAAGTGATCACTTTTATCCTATGATAAAACATCTCCATTCTTATGGGAGTGTTCTCTTTCAGGATGAGAGTGATCATATTCATATGGCATGAGAAATCACTGAACGTTTTGATGAGCATGAAGAATTAGATGAATCTAAATACAAAATATCTTTTTGAAAGAACAGGTATCTGCCCTTCCAGTAGAGTTCCAAAGACCTATAGATTTAAGGTGCACTGAAGCTGTTGTGGCAGCACAAGGTCCTTAAAATGAGGACTAGAGTGGAGATCACTGTCTAACTGAATGGACTTAAATTTCCCATTTGTTACTGCTCTCTGCTGCCTTCACTTACTGTTGTTCACTTCTGGTGGCGCAGTTGATCTGAAACAAGTCTAACACCAGTATGCTTTTTAGTTCTGATGTGTGTCCTACACATCACAGTGGAAATCCCATATTCCAAATTTAATTGGTAGATGTAAAAAAAACAATGTAATCTCAGGACTGGTTAGAGTGAAAGGGGATTGTAAGAAATCTTTCAAGTCTGTCTCTGCTCTTGTTTCAGCCTGGAAAACAGACTTAGAGCTGAAAGGAAATCAGTTTCAGACATTCCACATTTTCCCATGTATTAACAGTACCTCCCTGGCACCTACATATTCTAGACAGTATTACACACGACATATTTTCTTATTATTATTGTTATATTTTGGTGTAAGTGGGCCTCATATCCTTGTGTGTGTTTTATAATAATTAAGTGACTCTTGTCAACAGAGAAGGCATAGCGTGAGCAGCCTGTCAGCAAACAGCACTTCCACATTATGCCTCAGGTGCTCAGTGAGAGTACAGAGTATTGGTCGACCAGCACTGCACTGAGCTGCTGTGATGAATGGTAACTCACGGCTATGCAGGCTACTGTGGCGTGTGGTAGGTCTGTGTATGACAAGAAGAGAGGAAATAATCCGATATCAGTGACATTTTATAAAATTTGTTGAAGTCTGAGATCTGCAGGTCACCTCCCAGAATTTCGAAGAGAGATCAAATGTTATTCTGAAAGTTTGTGTTCTCAGAGACAAACAGTGTACAGTTGTAAACTAGTACACCAGCATTAACACTGGAAATGTATTCACAGCCCCACTAATCTTATTGTCTGCTCTTTTCGACTACTAATACAACGCATCCTTTAGTCATGCTGGTGCAGAAGTACAATATCTGCTGACCTGTAGACAGTATGCCGATTAATTAGAAAAGTCATAGATTGGCCCAATTAATTTCCTGACCAAATAACTGGTCAAGTAAAAAGTATAGGTTCTTGTTTTTCAGAATAACTCAGAGCACAATAGCCTAGACAACTCCAATCTCACTGGATGGATTGCCTTAAAAATTCCTGGTGGATGTTCATGGTCTGGTCAGATAGATTGTATTAACTCCTAAGACATAATTTTATTAGCTTTGTGTTGTTCAGAGGGGAAAATTATGGAAGAGAAGAGGAAAAGAGCCCTGCTTTTTGTAGTAATAGCAGATTCACTTGATTTATTACTGCAGACCACTGTGGCAGGAAAATAAATGTGTGGGAAAAGCCAATGTACATCCTTGAGCACTGAGAGACTCCTGCCAGGTTGAACTGGTGAGTGAAGGAGAGAGAGAAAAGAAGAGATTCCTTAAATAAAAGATACATTATGAGTTTCTTTTCTGAGCTCGCCTCTTATCAAAATAGTAGCAGAGCAGCATTTTTTTCTCCGTTTACAGAAATAATTATGTTGAAGGAGCTTAAACTGGCCATGTAATGCTTAATTCAAAGTTCATGTTTTGATTGACCAGCTTGCGGAAAACTTCAAGAGGGCTGAACTAACCAAAACTATATCACTGCTAGATTTCACGAGCACTGGATAATGTCTTAATAAACTCTAGAGGAAGATGTCAGATTCACATGAAAGCATAGGCTAAACAATACACAGGTCTTTTGCAAGCCTACTGCCACTCTTGCCCTCAATTCGGCCACACAGCTGAAACAGCACCGTCCTACAGCAGAAATGAGGCTCAAATCCTGCTACCTCCAGGGGCAGGTTGTAAAAACAGTTGTCTGTGAACTTCTGTGAACTGCTGTGAACAGTTAAAAACATTGCCTGTAACTTTATCCTTTTGTCTTTGGTAAAATACATTTTTCTTTACAGCCAAAATAGTACCGAGACATATTGATCACTGTATGAACACTCCAGGTGCAAAGTAGCAGCTCACCTGAGAAGGTGAATGGGAAAGCGCAATTAGTGGGTGTAGCAGCTCTAAATGGATGGCCAGTTATCAGTTTAACGAAACTCTCAAAAACAAATCATATTGGTCAGTCTGACACCTAGCAGGTTCAGTATGAGCCAGCATAGAACATCAGAATATAAATGTTTTTCACTAATTCTTCCACATTGATTTCTCATATACAGTGGCATGACAGTCTGCTGAAAATAACAGTACACAAACATTATATGTTGTGTTTTTACTGAACATAAAATGTAAACATTCACAGTGCAAGGTGGAAAAAGTATGTGAAACCCTAGACTAATGACTTCTCCAAGAGCTAATTGGAGCCAGGAGTGAGCCAACCTTGAGTCCAATCAGTGTGATGATATTGGATGTGTTGCTGAAAGCTGTCCTGCCCTTTAAAAACACACACCAGTTTTGGGTTTACTGGTTTCAAGAAGCACTGCCTGATGTGTACCATGCCTCGCAGAAAAGAGCTCTCAGAAGACCTATGATCAAGAATTGTTGACTTGCATGAAGCTAGAAAGGGTTACAAAAGTACCTCCAAAAGCCTTGATGTTCATGTGTCCACAGTAAGACAGACTGTCTACAAATGGAGGAAGTTCAGCACTGTTGCTACTCTCCCTAGGCGTGGTCGTCCTGTAAAGATGACTGCAAGAGCACAGCGCAGAATGCTGACTAAGGTAAAGAATATACGGCACATACTAACATTTTTGTTGACACATCTACAATAAGGAAAACATCAAACATGAATGGAGTACATGGGAGGACACGACGGAGGAAGCCATTGCTGTCCAAAAAAAATATTGCAGCACGTTTGAAGTTTGCAAAAGAGCACCTGAATGTTCCACAGCACTACTGGTAAAATATTCTGTGGACAGATGAAACCAAAATTGAGTGAAAAACACAACACTATGTGTGGAGAAAAAAAAGGCACAGCACACCAACATGAAAACCTCATCCCCCACTGTAAAACATGGTGGAGGGAGCATCATGGTTTGGGGCTGCTTTGCTGCCTCAGGGCCTGGACGGATTGTTGTCATTGATGGAAAAATGAATTCCAGAGTTTATCAAGACATTTTGCAGGAAAACGTAAGACCATCTGTCCGCCAACTGAAGCTCCGCAGAGTATGGGTGATGCAACAGGACAATGACCCAAAGCATACAAGTAATTCAACAAAAGAATACAACAAAATACACCTTCTGGAGTGGCCCAGTCAGAGTCCTGACCTCAAATGCTGTGGCATGACCTTAAGAGAGACATTCACACCAGACATCCCAAGAATATTGCTACAATGAAACTTTTTTGGGAAGAGGAGTGGTCCAAAACTACTTCAGATCGTTGTGCAGGTCTGATCTGCAACTACAGGAAACGTTTGGTTGAGGTTTGTCATGAGCTGGAGGAAGGACATGACAGAGATATGACAGGACCGAACTGAGTGGTCAATCTTTATTTAAAATGACAGAACAACAGTAAATCAATGAATGCAACAGTCACTAGATGGGAGGGGATGAGGTAGGGTGAGTATGGTGGTCTGGTTGGAAACCGAAAGTGACGTCACAGCCAGGATGGCCGACCATCGAAGAGCACATGGACAAAATGGAGGACAATGGAGATACTCCAGGAGTGTAACCAGAGTATCACAGGGGCACCAGGAGAATACAGTCCAATCCAAAGTAATACAACTCAATGTCTAAACCCAGTGTGGGAAAACAGGCTGGGGTAATGAACACAGGCAGTCCAAAGAATAAATCCGAAAGGCTAAACTCAGAGGTCAAGGGTAATCCAGGTCATACGCGATAAGGCAGTTCAGAGAAAGGTCCGGCAAGCAAAATCCACAACAGAAAGAACAATCCAGGTCAAAACACAGGGAGATCCAAACAGAAACAGAGCAGGGAAGGGGACAACGAGGGAGCAAACAGAACAGAGTGAAAACTCACAGAACCAGGGGGAAGCAGGGTCAAGTCAGGCTGGTCCTATGAGGGGGAATCCAAAGGAAACACAGTAGAACGGGTACAGGTCAGAGAAGGGGAATCAGGCAGGTCCAGGTACAGGTCTGGTACCGTGAGCATGGGGAATGACAGGGAATAAACAGAACTCACAGCACCAGGGGGTCAGAGAGAGAGCAAGAGACGGGGTCCAGGGCAGGCAGAGTCCGAAAAATCCAAAACAAGTCAGTCAAAAAGAACCGCTGGATAGTGTCCAGAAGTTGAGAACAGACTATCTGGCAGGGCAGACAGGTGAGCAGGCCGGTATTTATACTGTGGGGGAAACCAGGTGTAGCCAATTAGGGGAGTGAATGCAATCAGACTGGGAAGAGGAAACAGGAAGTTGTCAAAATAAGGGCTCGGGGGAAATACAAGCAGCCACGAGACTGAAACCATGACAAGGTTATTGCTGCCAGAGACGGGTCAACCAGTTATTAAGTCCAAAGGTTCACATACTTTTTCCACCCTGCACTGTGAATGTTTACATGTTATGTTCAATAAAAACATGAAAACATAGAATGTTTGTGTACTATTATTTTCAGCAGACTGTGTTTTTGTATTGTTGTGAGTTAGATGAAGATCAGAACACATGACAAATTAATGCAGAAAACCATGAAATTCCAAAAGGTTCACAAAGTTTTTCTTGCCACTGTATCATCAAACCACAAGTGTTTATGGAGCTGACATCAGGATATTTAACTCATAGTTACTCACTCATTTATTATGTTCTTTTTACTGTTCTGATAAAAAGGACGACTCGTAAAAACAAATCACAGCTATTTATATTTATATTTATATTTATATTTATATTTATATTTATATTTATATTTATAGTCTGTCCAGTCACATTGTAGCATGAAAATAAACATGGTCAACACAACACCCCCCCAGAACTACAACCTCAGCAAGAGCCCAGTGAACACAGAGTTGCCAGTTAGGTGGTACCTGTGGACATTTTCTCAGCATTAAACAAAGTTAAAATAAAACAAGTAATGTGTTATTTATTTTCTCATTTTAAGTACTTGACAGCTGCACATAGATCATGATGCTACTATGGGGTTTTGTTGTCTTGTTCAAGGATCTCAGCATCTGGTCAGGAGGAATCAAGAATTAAACAACACGTCATGGCATAGAAACTGACCTAAAGACACAGTTTGGTCCTTATTAAATCAATATGGACATAAAGAAAGTGGTTTGGAATATTTTCTAAGTAGGTCTTGCAAGACAAGTGGCCCAAGCTATAACAATTTCACCTTGTGAAAATGCTGATTTGTGTTTGGCATTTCAGGGTGTTGTAGTTTGTACTTCTATAATTGTATTGTATAATAGTTTTTTTGTCTCAGAGTAGAAAGTGGGACAGTACATGGATGGATGACATGCGACAAGGTCAGAGCAGCTTCACAGCTACACGACTCCAGGACTACAGTATATGATACGTGCCTTACATAAGTCAAGCAGTAGGATGCCCCAGAAGCCAACAAATAATCTTTGTTTATCAGCATTGTCTACAGAAATGTCACTTCAAGAAATGAAATTTGACAGCTGTCAGGATTGTTCTTGTTTTAACTTTGTAGCACAGTCAGAAGCAGCAGGAATTTGAAGCAAAGATGTTTGAGATGTGTCATCATAAAACCTTTATTGTTGCAAGTGAAGTTTTTACTTCTAAAATCAATCTCTTCAAGCTTTTATAAAAAAAATATTCAAATCATATAATTTAATGTTTTTCTGTAAATATGGACAGATGCTGGCTGTAATTCTTAATAATATTAAGAAAGCACTTCTTAATAACTATTAACAAGCACTCTGTATTTGTGGATAATGACAGTTGATCACAAAGACATAACAGCTAACATTGGTAATTATGTAAATTAGGTATGCCGGCAGGCTTGTTAAGAAACATGATTAGTTTCCTGTTAGCAGGCCACTGACAAATGCAGATGAAGAAATCTGGTACAGCAATGTTCCACTGTTCCACTGTCTTTCTTTGACTTTAGCACACTATGCCACTGATGTGTTTGCTGCCCACTTGCATCCCTTCTAAAGATTGTGCAAGGCAATTCCCTGATATTCACCATAAAAGCACATCTGAAGTGGAAAAACAAAACTGACTGACAAATACTTTTCCACTGCAAAACACACCTGGGGGCTGAACGAGACAAATCACAGTAGCACCAGGTGTGGTACAAGTGCTGCAAAAAAAAAGGTGAGTTAGCTTAATAATGCTGGATTCATAAAGCTGGATGTCAAACTGCATGATCAGATATTTTTGAGGAAAAGAACATGATGCGTTTTAGAGCAGACATTTTGACAGACAAAAATACGCCACCTGTGTATGAGACAGTAATGTTAACCACTGAGTGACTCCACTGTCTCATCACGCATCTCTGACATCTCTGCTTGAATGAGAGAAAGTCATCTTTAACTTAACCTCTCCAATACAGTCTGCAAGTTCTCGTCTTCCCAGACAACTTTTCAAGACATCAAAAAATGTGCATTAACATAGGGCCTTCAGTTATTGGCCCCACTAAATCTGCCAGACACTGGAGGTTATCATTAATGATCAATTGAGCTTCACTGACCACATCTCCTGTCTTAATGACATGCAGATTTGTCCTTTTCAACCTCAGAAATATCAGAGCCTACCTTTCTGAATATGCAACCTAACTAATTGTGCAGTCTTTGGTCATGTCTTGTCTTGACTACTGCAGTGTCCTACTAACGGGGTTACAGCTGCCCTATCAAACCCCTCCAGATGCAGCTGCACTTCTGATTTTTGATCAGTCAAAATAACACGTTACACCACTCTGCAGATCCCTGCACTGGCTTCCTGTAGCTGTCCGCATCAGCTTTAAAGCCCTAACCCTTGCCTACAGAGTGGTCAACTCAGACTCAACTCAAACAGAAGTCCACCTGAACTCCTCTATGCAGGTCTGCAATCCCTCCCATCCGCTGAGCACTGTCAGCGAACAACGACTTGTGGTCCCCTCACCTCACCTAAAAAGATCTCAGGCTAAACTTTTCAGCTCAGTGGTTCCACAGTGGTGGAAAAAACTACCTACCGCTCAGCAGCCTCTCTCTGAACTTTCAAAAACCTGCTGAAAACAGAACCCTTCCACAAGTTTCTCTGCGCTAAAATATTAATAATCAATCAATAAATAAATAAATCTTGCACTTACACATCATGAAGAAGAAATAGATCTCCTCTTTACTTTTACGTTTCTCCTTGTCTTAGATATTTTTGCCTTGTACCTAACTTGTAAGCATCTACCAAATGACTAAACGTAAATGTTTAAATTCCCTTGTTAATTTGTTTCATGCAGTATTAGTGATTGCAGTTTAGTTGTAGCCAAGCGTAATTGTTACCCTAGGATGAACCAATCAAAGAACTGATTTTGCACTGACCATCTCTATGTATATCCGGATACTGTGTGTAAGGGCATTCTCAGTCTGCAGAGTAAGATATGATGAAATTGCACGAGTGAAGATAAATAAGATCCCAATTTATTTAGTTTTCTTTCTCATCTTAGTTCACCACAGTTGCATTTAGTCATTTTTTGCCCAGTGCCTGTACCTGCATGTACAATAAGAATAATTTCTTTACTTGCTGTAAATGATAAAAGCCTCACAAGTTCATAACAGCATCCTAATAGGTACCCAATGACTAAAACACTGACTAAAACATGACTAAAACTCAAAAGGACATAAATGACTGATTTTAATGAGATGACAATGACTAAACTAAGTAAAGAAATTCCTGTCAAAATTGCTGCTGCTTTAGAAATCAAAAATGTTCAGGTCTTGTAAAGTTTGATTCTTGTATGGATTCAACTACTTCAAAAACCTGATTCCTGAAGATTAACTTTGGAAAGTCATTATTCTATTCCAGCATTTTTATATAGTTAGTAGCAATAAACTTTAAGGCAATATTAATTGTCAACAAATGTCAAATTTGTGCTATAAACTTCAAACAAACAAAAATGAAAGTAGTGAAAATACGGCAAAGAAATAAACTCCTCTCCAAAAGTATTGGAACAGTGAGGCCAATTCCTTTATTTTGCTGTAGACTGAAATTCTTTGGGCTTGACATTAATGGGTGAATGTGATACAAAAGGTTAACATTTCAGCTTTTATGTCCTGGTATTGATTTCTGAAAAGATAACACCTTTTCTTTGAACTCAGAGCAAAAGTATTAAAACATGTGACTGACAGATGTGTTTTGTTGACCAGGTGTGTTCTATTACATTGATTGTTCAAACAATAAATAACACTGAGCATCTACACTCAGTTTCAGATTTGGTCTGTCTGTTCAAACTGCATTCATGCTTAATAGGTGTAACCAACATGAAAACTAGAGAGCTGTCGATGAGTAACAAAACAAACTATTGTGAAGCTGAAAGAAGATAGAAAATCAAATCCAGCCTTTGCAGCCAGTACAACCATTTGAAATGTCCTGAAGAAGAAAGAAACCACTGGTGTACTAATTAATAGATGTTGAAAGGGTAGACTAAGGAAGACAACAGCAGAATTTTTTGGGCTGATGAGACAAAGATGAACCTTTACCAAAGTGATGGAAAAGCTAAAGTTTGTAGAAAGAAACAATTTGCTCATGATCCCAAACATACAAGATCGTCTGTAAAACACAGTGGAGGTAATGTTATTGCTTAGGCTGTAGGACTTCTTCTGAGACAGGCTCAATAATCTTCATTGGTGATGTAATACATGATGGTAGCAGCAAAACGAACTCAGAAGTCTACAGAAACATTTCATCTGAGAAAGATGCAACTAAACTTGGGGGATCCTTCATCATACAGCTACATAATGACCCAAAAAATCACACTGCTTAAACGACAAAGGAGTTCATCAGGGGCAAGAAGTGGAAGATTTTAGACTGGACAAGTCAGTCTCTAGACTCCTCCAGATCCTATAGAGCATTAATTTTATCTGCTAACAAGAAGACTAAAGGGAGTAACCACCCAAAACAACAAGAAAGAGGCTGCAGTAAAAGCCTGGAAAAGCATCACAAAAGAAGAATGCAAAGGTTTGGTGATGTTGGTGGGTCACAGGCCTGATGTAGTTATTGCAAGCAAAGGATTAGCTGCTAAATATTAAGTATTATTCGCTTTGATCTATTTTACGTCCATCTTTTACAATACTTCATGAAAAACTGGTTCAAACTAAAGGTGCTATCTTTGTTGTCTTAGCTGTTTATTGGATCCAGATGTAAACACCTGGAAATAAAAGCTGAAATGTTGATTTTGTTTTATATTCATCTTTGAAGTCTATAGCAAAAGTAAAGGAACCGGCCTCACTTTTTTAATACTTTTAGACATGAGTGTATGTCTAGTGATAAGTAAAAGAAAACACAGATAAAGATCTGTTTTTAGTTTCTGTTTTAGAACAGAAACTGCAGCTATCAAATGACAGGATTCACCATCACTGTGTTTCTGGCACTAGTGATTATCATCAGTGTAGAAATATTTATACACAAGTCAAAATCCTGGAAACTACTTACTAAATTAGTAAATAATTAAGTAGTAAAAAATAGTAAAGGCCCTCAAAACTGTGCTAAATTTTTAAAATAGTACTTTTGTAAATGTAGACTTATTAGACTTATTTTCCACCTCTGCCCTGCATCTCTGTCTGACTATCCCAGATTAAGAAAAGATCAGTTTAAGCTGCTTTGCACAGTTGTTGTATGTATTTCTACATATATAAATGTGTAACTATGGTTATGTGTTCAGGACATTATAACATTTTCAAGGACACATTTACCACCACAACAACATTAGCAGGCAGATGGCTGATGTCAGCATTGTTGGGATGCTGGGTGAAAGCAGAAAGCTTGAAACATGCAGGTGGTAAAGAGCACAAGTGCTCTCTAGAGGTCATTGTAAGACATTACAGTCGTAAGGCAGCAATTGTCTCCACTTTGTGAATATTTGTCCTCATTTAATTTTGGCTGTTTGGTGGTGGTCATGGTTTTGACTGATGGATGTTTCCTCTGCTGTGGCAGCAGTGTAATGTTATCAGTTATAGACTTTGCTGTATCAACACAGCAGTGTTCACTGATGATCTCATGCCATCAGTTGGCACTGCTCTTACCAACATTGACCACCTGGTTTGCTACACTGAGGATGTAGCATGTAGTGATGTTCCCCATACTGATTTATGAAACACCTTCATGATGCTAAAGTTCTAACCTTGGTTCTCTGAGTGAAGATGCTATGACATTACCCTAACTAAAGACCTAATAATAATGCAGATGAGAAAGTAAACATTTTGCCCACCTGGTTTGTGACAGTAATCCACAGCCAGAAGTCATTAATTGATCATAAATAGTCACTAATTGTGTATTCAGTTTCTGAAATTAGTATATGAGCCTTTTGCCTCGATGTGTCAATATATTTATATATATATATATTATACATCTTTCAGGCTGCAGCAAACAGTTTGGTTTAATTGAGGTTTTGTTAATATGGAATATTTGCTCTTTAAATGGTAATACATTTGTGGATGTTTCTGTTTATGTGAGGACACTGGGAATATCTGACATTCAGTAATAATGTGAGCAGGTGCCATTTCAGAATATAGCACTAGATGGCAGACTTACACAGAATATCAGCTTTTTGTCTCTATAGTCACTGAGACATCTTCAGTGGCTATTTTCAAGCAATGCATGCTTCATGAGTGCATGCACTACTGCTTCACTTCATGCTCTATCAAAGATTTGAGACAGTTGCTCAGAAATTAGGTCACTAGAAGAGGGCAGGGGATGGGGTACATGCTACTAATGTTCTAATTTATAACCCATCCAATTGCAGTAGTGGTGCAGAAGGATGGAAAACTCTATTGGTAGTTGATAATTTACTTGATGTACTCTTGACTTAGTATAAACTACTCAGAATCATTTATTAAAACAGCAAAATCATTTTAAGTGAATTATGTCGTACTTGTGTATTCCAAACACCACATTTATTTAAGTTGGGCAAATTAATGTCACATTTCTGTCCATTTAGAATTTCCTAGTTGTATTTACTTGTTCAGGAATGGAATTTATTCATTAAAATTATGCCTAAAAGAGAAATTACTTTGTTTGTAACATATTGTCAGTGCACTAAACTTCTACATTATACATAAACCTATACATTATTGACTTTCCATTTCATTAATTGGTATTTTTGTAATTATAATTAATTGGTAAACACACCCTGCAAATTTAATGAACTATTACTAGTATTGGTGGTTCGGTACCCACTTCTCCTAATTACTGTCTATGTGTGGAAGGGTCCCTGGACAAGGCAAGTCCCTTGGTGCCTCTAATGCTACATATCCACATGAAGTATTAATTATGACTATTAATGAATCCTATATTCTTCTGGTGCAGCAACATCATTGCTTCCTTTGTTGCTAGTGTACTTGAGTGTTTTAAGTTGGCTTCACTCAGAACAATAAGTAAATGTATTTTTCACCTTGTAATTAACTAATTTGAAAAATCTTGCTTAATTAAGGTTTTTTTGTTTGTGTCAGTTAGTGCAGCTACCAGAATTTACACTTTTTGGTCACTTACAGTATTTACAATTTCATGCAATGCTGGGTTAGGATTGAGCTTTGCTGTGATTGTACTTCTACAAGTTTATAATTTGTCAGTTTTTGTTGAAACTGTCTCAGCCATCACACTTGGTCATTCAGGATGGTTAGGTCTTGTGGGCACTGGTCCTTCTATAAAGACATCAACAAATATTCCTGTCTAGATAAAGATAATGAGCTGCATGACACACCCAGGCCAGGTGGGGAATAAGCAGTGAAAAAGCAGCATGACAGTGACCATGACTGTATTAGTTACTGAATGTTGTTTAAGGGCATCCTGACAAACTGAATGTGAATGTGACAGTGTCTTTCCCAAAGACTCCAGCTTTGATCACCTGAGACTGTTTTGGGAGGGGCATATTTTGAACAAATGCCACAGATTTCTTGGGCTTAGTGTCAATATGACAGCTTGATACGCATTGATATGCATATCATGCAACCTCTCTAAGTGAGCTGCATGCATGCAAATAGCTTTGCCATCACCTAATACAGGCATAAATTGCCTCAGCTGTAAGTGTAATCCACCATAGATTGGAACCCTCGCGCCCTTAAACCCCATTTGTAATTGGAGCATTCTCTGATGTGATCTGAGATTCCAGCATAGAAACTGTCTCCTTCACTTCATTTGACTTGCCAATAACGATGCAGAATTTTTCCACAGCCTTCATGTCACCTTTTAGAAGATTTTAGATGCACTACAGTATTTGCAGGAGCTACATTTGGAAAAAGCTAAGCGAACTGGACAGAATTTCCATTTGAAAAGCCTCATTTAGAAAAGATATGAGGGTGAAATGCATGTTCAGTAATCACAGTTTCACATTATTTACATACATTGTATACATGCATTGTACTTTTTAAAGAATTTTAAACCACTGAAAATCTGATCAAATCAGAATTGAGAATTATTTTAAAATGCTTTATTAATCATACACAATTTTTCTTTGCATGTAGATAATTGTAATAATTAATGTTTGCTACTGGAATGGCCCAGTTTTCTTGCAGCAAGCATAAGCATGTCATCTCATCTTTTTTTTTTTAGCATATTGGCTGTTTTTGTGAGACTTGAGATGATCCTTAACTTCTCCTTCCCCTTTGTTTCAACATTTGATACTTTTATGTGATGTAAAGATATTGTAACATAGCTTTTAATGCATTTGCTTTTAACTATCAAAAGAATAAAGGGTATAAAGACAATCAAACGTATACACAGAAATGAAGTGAAGTACCACTGTTGCTTAATGCTTGCTAAAATGGGATTGTTGGGTTTTCTATATATTTTACTATACAACCATACTCTGCAAGGTCTTAAACTTACACTGTAAAGTGCCTTGGGAAGACTTTAGTTGTGATTTGGCGCTATACAAACAAAATCAGGAAAGTTATCCAAACACAACTAGTAGTAACTTTTCAAATGGTCACTTAATAAAATGTCTATTAACTGACAGCAGTGTCTCACGCCAGGCAGTTGTTGATAAAAGCGAATACAAAGTGATGAAAATGAATTTCTAAAACAATTTGATGAACACATAAACTCAATAATGTATCTCAATTTGTAACATTAAGGGATGTTGATGCATGACAAACAGTCACACACTGTGATAGGAGTGACTAATGGCTGTGCCCTGTTCCATCCATATATTCATTAAATTCATTATCTTATCCAGAGTCAGATGGCAGTTTGTTTAAGGACAAGATCATCCTTGTTGCTTGTGCACCTTTATCTTTCATATTTTTCCCTTCCCTTCCAGTCAACTTTAAATGATGAACTTCTGTGGCTTACCCTCCTTTTTCACATTGTTAACAATTGCCTTCTGGACAAATGTCAAGTCAACAGATGCACTTGCATCTACCAAAGTAGACCAAGGGACATACGGTACCTGTATTTATAGCGTTTGAATAGTAATAATAAATAGTTTAAGTGAATAGTAATTTAATGAAACCTTAAATGTTATAAATATTTTGAGATACTAGTCAAAATTTTAAATAGACTTGAAATATTTCACTTGAGATGTAATCAATGTAGAATCTGTTAGCATTTCTAAAATTCTTTGGCAATATTTAAATTCTTTGTGATGCACCTGTATAATAACCTGTGTTCTCCATCTACCCTGTTAAACAGATAGAACCTCGAATGAGATGAAGCTTCTCATCCTGAGGGTTCTGATGAGATACCACCTAAACTGTCTCCTCTCCACGTGAAGGAGTAGCACCTCTACTTGGAGCTCCTTCCAAATGTCCAAACTCCTTATGCTATCTGTAAGCCCGAAACACCTTAAGCATGTATGACACAAATCTGCTTCTCAGTTACTTTCAGGATTCAGATCACATAGTCACACAAACTGACTGTGGAGGTTGAATTTAAACATACAGTTTAACTTTGTTACTTGGCTCTGGCTATCCTGTTGACAAAACTGCTAAGATCCTTGATGATGCTGGAAGTTTAAAGAAACCCTAACCGATGTTAGAGATGTTTGTCATTAAATAAGGACAAGACAGAAATCAAGTTTACTCTTTGTTAACAGAACATACTACCAAAGGGTTCTAAGACGAGCTAGAACAATTAAAAGTGATGAGGCACAGAGAATGAAACAGATGCTTTGGACAAAAGCTAAATCCTCATGAAACTAAGAGTATCTTTGTATATCTCATACAAATGTGAATGTCACAATGTGTGCTGTTGATTTCCCTCATAAGAACAAAGTCCTGAATGGTCAAAGTGATGCAGGGGATTAGGTTGGTAGTGAAGTAGGTCAGCACTCACGCATACTGACGAGCCGTGATGTTCAGAGATCAACACTGCAAGGCTGCTGCAAATTGACCAAATAAATGACCAAATCAGAACAATAATAAATGTGACAGAGAATGAAAAATTAAGAGGGCCATGGTGCCTGACTTGGAAAATAATAACAAATAGCAAAAATAAATAAAAACTATTAGATTTAAGTAAGTAAACTAAAGAAATAAAAGAACACTAGTAGGCCAACTGAAGTTAATTTAAGTTAAGTTGTTGTGAGTGTATGCCAACAGTAACTCTCACTTTAAAGATGTTCTTATGAATTTAATTTACTGAGTGATGGCAACAGGTGTTTAATAAAAGCACAGGAAATATTTCTACAAACAAGTGGAAGCTACAAACTAACTAACCTTAATGGCCCACTGAAGTCAAAACCTGGATTAGAATTACAAGACTTTATCTGTGCGTCTCATTCATCTAATACACTGCTGACTTTGTTTTAATCATAGTAAAAGAAAGTGTTTTAAGATAAGATAAGATAAGATAAGATATTCTTTATTGATCCCACATTGGGGAAATTCAATTGCTACAGCAGGTCAGTGCAAAAAGAACAACAGTAATGTGCAAAAAGAATGAAAGGGTGTGCAAAAATAAAAAAGTAATAAACGTTTTACGAGAATCTACAACAATATACACTATTACGACTTAACATATATAATATGTTATACGTAATAATAAAATAAATAAAGTAAAAAAACAATACAGTCAGGTGGGCTATGGATGCATGATAACCGGTTTTGTACATGTATATTTAAACTGTGGCATTGTACAGTCTAACAGCTGTGGGAATGAATGACCTGCGGAACCACTCCTTCCTACATGGAGGGTGTAACAGTCTGCAACTGAAGGAGCTGCTCAGTGCCTCCACTGTCCGATGTAGTGGGTGAGAGGTGTTGTCCATGATGGATGTTAGCTTGGCCAACATCCTATTTATGGACATCAGTTTGTAATAGCACAAGGTGTTTGGTGATTTTGGTGAATATGCGCTTCTCACACAAATGTATGTTTGTTTATTCTAGTGCTGAAATGTGGAGTGGTTAGTATTCAGATGTTATGCTGTTGTGGAGAGCCAGACTGTATAGATCTACAGGTCAGAGCTGTAATTGCTTCTTTAAGGAGTGGCTTTGAGGCTTCCTCCCATGTTGTGTGAAAAGTCATACCAGACAGTGAGTGATTGAATTGAATTGAACTGAATTGAATTTAATTGAATTGATGTAGTCATCTCTACAGTGAATATGCACAAACCACTTGTTTGCACTGCTCCCAGTGTGACTTACCAAAGCAAAGGTTTGAGTTGTAGAAACCTTTTGGGAATTTGTCCTCTTGTTTGACACTTCATAAACAGTTACTAAGTTTCGGATCTTTATTAAGATGTCAAATATGATATTTTTTATCATTTGTTTAGCATTAAATATGGTTACACAAACCACAGCTGGGTTCATTCTGCTGTGGAAATGGTATCTTAAAAGGGTCATAAAATGTCTTAAATGTAATTTTGTTTGGCGTTATGCTATACACTGCTTAAAAAGTTATCTTTTTATTTTTTTTACAGCGTACATTCTTTGTTTTTGTTTTTTACAGTATTCTATACAGGACCCAAAAGTTAAGTCGAAATTATCGGGAGGCATTATCATTATTTCATTGCATTATTAACCACTGTACCATTATTTCCTGTGTTGGGATTAGATACATGTAACCTTTTTAATCAGACAAATAAATCAAACGGGAGAGGAAAGATAATATGCATGTATATGATAATAATGCAAAACACGACAGGAAATCCACTGCCTGCAGAAATGTGACGTCAACTCAAAAAGAACATCATCTGCCCTTGGCAGCATGCCATCTGCATCCAAGGAAATCTGTTTTCTCTTGGGAAAAAGTGTTTCCACTGCAGGCTGCCTGGTCTCCTCATCTATTATAAAACTGTCAGAACACCACAGTGAGGAGTGCAACACTTTTTATAAGACTGAGGCTGATAAGTGGACTCTGATACTATTAAAATGCTTAGTGAACATGAATTAAAATTTTATCACTGCACATCCAATTTTATATTATAAACAGTAAAGTATATTTTCATTCTGAAATGTTCAGATTTCTAGTAATGACTAAGATAAGACTATGTTAACCTGGCTATCTTAGCTTTGGCTTTTTTTTCCCATTGCTTGTCTTTAGTGTTGCTGATGTCAGATACAGAGTAAAATTAAGTAATAAGTTACACTACCTGTAACATTATGTAATTTTGACTCTCAGTCTCAGTGGGCTTATAAATTGTGATGTAATTAAAATCTCTCTCTAACGTTTGTTCAGAGTTCACCAAGAAACAAAGTCATTGTTTGTTTGGAGACTAGTTGTTATAAATTTTACATCTTGGTACATCTTGGTATGTCATTTCAGATAAACATTCAGTTTACTCAGGCACAACTGGTCAGTTTACTTTAATGCTAATGCTCAAGATTATAATTTTTTATGTTGCTATTTCCTCAGTTAGGGAAAGAAATCTGTTGGCAAGAAGAGGTCCATGCCTGTTAAACATAGAACCCTTTATAGAAGATTAATGCATCATTAATTTATTAAAAGAAATCAGCAACTGGACAAATACACAGCCTTAATGTACATATGTACATATATGTAAGACAATTTTTAAGGAACTTATAATACAAAACATTTTCGGGGTGGCTGTGGTTCAATAGGTAGAGCAGTTGACTGCCAATCATAGGATTGGTGGCTCGATTCCCGGCTGCCACGTCACATGCCAAAGTGTCCTTGGGCAAGATACTGAACCCCTAGTTGCCCCTGGTGAGTCAGGTCAGCTGCATAGCAGCTCTGCCATCGGTGTGTGAATGTGTGTGTGCTTGTGCGTGTGAATGGGTGAATGAGATGCAGTGTAAAGCGCTTTGAGTGCCTGCTAGGTAGAAAAGCACTATATAAGTGCGGACCATTTACCATTTTAATTTCACTATTCACTGCATCAAGCATGTATGCTGCTACATCTAAACTAATATATTAAAAGTTTACAAAACATACTTTTAGTTGTCCTACTTCAGAACATAAATGTACACTTAATTTATTCAAAATTGTGCTTTTGTGTAAATTAATTTTGTTGTCATCTGTACACTGTGGCATGATAAAATGTAGTATATTTAACATAATGTTATTTCAAAGATGATCCCTTTTGATGGGACACAAAATGAGAACTGCATCAGAAAAAATGACGAAGGAGTGATTCCTGTTACAGAACAAAAAGATATTCAAAGAGTCATGTGTACAGAATTAAGCACATTGGTGAAATCCACTCCAAATTCTGACAGAGGGCTTTTTACACAATAGTGATTTAGGGATCTGAAACCTTGTGTCAAAGGGAAGATTCAGTTCTTGATTTTTGATACATTGTAAAATTATTTACATTTAGGAAACTAAACAAATTTTACATGCTGTGTGCTGACTATAGCTGTTCTAGAGTGATTTTATTTTCATCTCCCTATACCAAACCAAGAAAATACACATGGCCCACTTTTTGTAGCACTTGAGCCACTGATCGAACAGAAAACAGAACCCTTTACTGAGGCAAGCCAGTGGCCCAGCACACTGGCATTCTACAGGCTGAAAATAATCCCAAGCACTACTGCACATCCCTGTAAATTGGAATGAACACTAGTGGCTCTAGTCAGTGTTGGATGGATACATAAAAAAAATCATTTTCTTTCCTGAGGCAAATATGAGAATGTTTACCAACAACATTTTAACTTAGCTGGCTGTATTTGGAGTTTATCTCCAACTACTATTACTCCTTTTTAAACAAATGATAAACAGAATGTGACAGGACAAATTCAGTACCAGAACATATAGGGATATTTTAGATGAGGACAAAAACAGTCCAGTCTATTCTATTCTGTCATTTGGACAACACTGGTTTGAAAAAGATTTATAGATATATGTGAGGGTTTTTTTTTTTACTCTTAACATTATTCAATGTGATACACTAAAATAAATGACATAGTTTATTGATCTCCTTGGGGAAGTTGTGGTTGGATAGGTGCCAGAAAGTACATTTCGGCAGTACCACAGGGTTTTTGTGTTTTGTCCAAGGACTTCTCAGGTAGCCCGAAGGAACCATGAATCGAGCCATTAACCCTGGGGTTTGTAGGTGACTGCTCTACCAACTGAGCTACTAACACCCCAAATAAATGCATATTCAACAAAGCCTGTGAAGCATTTGCTTGATTACCTGGCGCCGCCTCAGGTGGCTACCTGTTGCAGTAGCTCCCGTTAGATGTGTAGTTTTGTAGTTATTTTGGCAGTTTTTTTTTTTTTTTTTTTTTCCTTCTTTCTTTCCTTACTTTTCTCTTTTAACTCCCCTTCGAAACAACTTACTTCACGTTGGAATATGGCCTTACTTATGTTTTTTCCCCATTTTTTGTGACTTTTCCAACACTTTATGTACTGATGGGGAATAACAGTGGACGCGGCCAGGAGTGGACGCATTGTTTACACCAGGGATCAGCTGATCGCGCTCTCCCAACACTCACCGGGAGAAAGGCCTCTGATCCCTGTGGAGCTAAGGAGAAGGCGCCGGGGATGCAGAGCTGGAATCAAGCAAGAGTGGAAGAGAAGGTTTAAACCTTCAACCTTCATTGCAGTGCTTGTGAGTAACAGGTGGTGTAACCCCAGACATGTTACTGTAAAGGAACGCCTCTGTAGCCCAGACATTGAACTGTTAGCTGTAAGTCTGCGTCCATATTATCTACCAAGGTAGTTTATCTGTGTTATTGTCATTACAACTTACATTCCCCCACGCACTAATGCGGACATGAAACAAACAAACTAAATGTACAAAGTGACAAACCAAAATCACTGCGGGAGGCAGGCAAACAGGAACAAACATACAAAACTAACAGGACAAAGTATCAACTAAAAATGCTGCATAAACGCAGAGCAAACAAATCAAAACCTACAAACCAAAAACAGACAGGTGCCTCACAGACAAACAAACAAACGAACAAACAGACTGACCAGATTAGTGAAGGAGTAGTGTGCAGCATGAATGGATGTCAAACGAACAAACGAACTAACCAGAGATGAATCAATGTCTGCATGAGAGGGCAGAGAGCATGAATGAAGCAGAAGTGAGCATGAAAGAAGCAACAAACCAGCAATTCAACTGAGGACTGAGGGGTGCTTATAAATCAGAGGGATGACCAGGTGAAATGAGTCAGTAATTAGTCCAATGTGTGGAGAGTGGGGGAAGAGGAAGTCCATATGTGGGTGTGGCAGGAGGGTGAGACACAGAACCAAACATAACAGACAGGGGCAGAGAGAGGAATCGTAACAGAACCAGCATCCAAACTCCTTCATAATAATAACAGGAGACTTCAATCACACGTCTCTGGACACAACTCTCCCAGTTTGTCAACTGCCCCACCAGAGACAATAAGACTTTAGAGTTACTGTATGCAAACGTTATGGATGCATACACCTCCACTGCTCTCCCTCCCTTAGGCAGATCCGACCACAACCTGGTGCTCCTCACCCCCGTCTACACTCCTATTGTTCAGAAGCAGACAGTAACCACGAGAACTGTAAGGAAGTGGTCTCAGGAAGCTATTGAGACTCTGCAGGGGTGCTTTGAAGCCACAGACTTGAATGTTTTCTGTGACCAACATGGAGACAACATCAATTCCATGACAGACAGCGTCAGAGTACATTAACTTCTGTGTGGACAACATCATCCCAACCAGGACAGTGAGGTGCTTCTCTAACAATAAGCCCTGGCTCACCAGCAACTTAAAGGAGCTGCTGAACAGGAAGAAGAAGGCCTTTTTGGAGGAAGACAAGGACCAGGTGAAGTCTGTGCAGAGAGAGCTGAGGGTGAGTCTAAGGCAGAGTAAGGACGCGTACAGAAGGAAGCTGGAGAACCAACTCCAGCAGAACAACATGAAGCATGCGTGGTCTGGAATGAAGAAGATCACTGGCTTCAAGGAGAAGGGGAACCAGATGGAAGGAGACCTGGACAAGGCCAACGAGCTGAACCTTTTTTTCAACAGGTTTACAGCACTACCGCCCTCCCTCTCCACCTCCAGACAATCTGCTGCCCCCTCCCCCTCAACCCCCTCCTCTGCCAGACTCAAATACAGAACAGCGTCTCCACTGCTGCCCCCCCACACCCATCCTACTAGGAACATCAGAGACGGTCGTAAAACCACACTCGTCACTGGAACTCTTGCAGAAGAAATGATCCCACCGTCATCCCCCTCCCCTTCCTCTACCATACCCACCTCCCCTACCCAACTGTCAGTGACCAGCAGCCAGGTGAAGAGGCAGCTGGAGAAGCTGAACCAGAATAAGGCAGCAGGACCTGATGGTGTCCTGAAGTCCTGTTCTGAGCAGCTCTCTGGGATTCTACAGCACCTCTTCAACCTGAGCCTGAGACTGGAGCAGGTGCCAAAGGTCTGGAAGACATCATGTCTGACGCCAGTTCCAAAAACCTCATCTCCTTCTGCTCTAAATGATTACAGACCAGTCACCCTCACCTCACACATCATGAAGGTCCTGGAGAGACTGGTTCTGACTCATTTGAGACCTCAGGTCCAGACATCACTAGACCCACTGCAGTTTGCCTATCGTCCCCGAGTTGGAGTAGATGATGCTATTGTCTACCTGCTTCAGCGAGCTCTCTCACACCTGGACAAGGCAAACAGCACTGTGAGGATCACGTTCTTTGATTTCTCCAGTGGCTTTAACACCATCCAGCCTGTCCTGCTGAGAGAGAAGCTCCTAAAGATGCAGGTAGACTCCTCCACAGCCTCCTGGATCACTGACTACCTGACAGACAGACCACAGTTTGTACGAAGGCGGGGGACTGTCCTCTCACCTTTCCCTTTCACCCTGTACACCTCAGACTTTCAGTACAACACTGAGTCCTGCCGTCTACAGAAGTTCTCAGATGACTCTGCAGTGGTTGGGTGTATCAGCGGTGGGGAGGAGACCAAGTACAGAGGTCTGGTGGACAGCTTTGTGAAGTGGTGTGGGAACAACCATCTGACCTTGAATGTAAGCAAGACCAAGGAGATGGTTGTGGACTTCAGGAGGCAGAAAACTGGCTTTGACACTGTGTCCATTCTGGGTGAGAAGGTGGAGGTGGTGGAGAGGTACAAATACCTGGGAGTTCACCTGGACAACAGACTGGACTGGAAGTTCAACACAGAGGCTGTATACAGGAAGGGACAGAGTAGACTCTACTTTCTGAGGAAGCTCAGGTCCTTTAATGTGTGCAACAAGATGCTGCAGATCTTTTACCAGTCTGTTGTAGCCAGTGCAATATTCTTTGCTGTCGTCTGCTGGGGCAGCAGCATCAGCGCCAGCGACACTAAGAAACTGAATAAGCTGATCAGGAAAGCTGGCTCTGTGCTGGGGGCTTCTCTGGAACCTTTAGAGCAGGTGGTGGAGAGGAGCATGCTGCACAAACTGCTGAGCATCATGGAGAACAGCTCACATCCTCTCCACAGCCTGCTTATCAAACAGCGGAGCAGTTTTAGCCAGAGACTCCTCCAGCTCCGCTGTGACAAGGAACGGTTCAGGAAGTCATTTGTGCCAACAGCCATCAGCCTGTACAATGACTCCCTGACAGAGAGTCAGTGTCCACGCTGATGGTTTAACAATGTGTAACTTAGTCACTTTACATTCAAGTCCTACTGTGTGTTTTATTGTTATTACTGTCTATTCTCTGTGTTATTCTTGTACTGTGTCTCGTGTAGTGTTCTGTAGATCATGTTACTCAATGTTCAAATGTTTTTGTGTGTAATGGCTGCTGCAACACCAAAATTTCCCCTTGGGGATCAATAAAAAAATCTATCTATCTATCTATCTATCTATCTATCTATCTATCTATCTATCTATCTATCTATCATTATAGCTCTTCTGAGGACTGTGTGGGTGTAAAGAGACTGTGCTTGAATGACATTGATCTGCTCCACTGATTAGAGTTGGTGCATGCGTTTGGGTGGGAAATATATCACCCTCACATAATTATAACTTAACTGCAGCCACTGTAATCGTAAGCTTAAGTTTCTTTTGTCATGAGTGGACACAGTTGTGTGGGTGCACAGTGCTATAAAGGCTGAATGATTAATCAGCTGAATGATTAATAAGTTAAATCTCCCAAGAAAATCCTACCTCTATCTATAAATAACACAGTTTATTTAACCAGGATTTTGACATTGCTGTGTGACTTTAAAACCATCTGAGGCAAGAAAGTTCGACCACATGGTAACACTGCCACAGGAGTGCTGGCACAGGCCGAGACATGGTGAAAGAGGTTGTGTAAGCATCATGCTGTCTCACCACTGGTAGCTGTCTCTTCAACTGTCTCCTCTTTTATATTATCAAGCCTCTGAATTACATCTGTTTTCCTGTGTGTCTACGCCCTCTTTCCAGTGTCTTCTACATAAAACCACGATACCATACTTTAAATTGCAGTTTTGATTTAAAAGCAAAACGGTCCTAGTGTACCGGGTGACTGAGCTCCTCACCCTATCGCTAAGGGTGCGCCCAGCCACTCTACGGAGGAAACTCATTTCGGCTGCTTGTATCCGCGACCTTGTCCTTTCGGTCATGACCCAAAGCTCATGGCCATAGGTGAGGGTAGGAACGTAGACTGACCGGTAAATTAAGAGCTTTGCCTTTCGGCTCAGCTCCTTTTTCACTACGACGGACCGGTACACTGACCGCATTACTCACTCGTGAACAAGACCCCAAGATACTTAAACTCCTCCACTTGACCCCCCCAACCTGGAGGGTGCAGGCAACCTTTTTCCGGTTGAGAACTATGGCCTCGGACTTGGAGGTGCTGATTCTCATCCCAGCCCCTTCACACTTGGCTGCAAACCGCCCCAGTGCCTGCTGGAGGTCCCGGTCTGATGCGGCCAACAGGACAACATCATCTGCAAAAAACAGAGATGAAATCCTGTGATCCCCAAACCGGATTTCCTCTGACCCCTGGCTGCACCTAGAAATCCTGTCCATAAAAGTAATGAACAGGATCGGTGACAAAGGGAAGCCCTGTCGCAGTCCAACATGCACCGGGAACAAGTCTGACTTACTGTCAGTGGCATCCTGTGGGTCCTCCCGCAAGAGTATGGAGCTGGTCCAGTGTTCCATGGTCAGGACGAAAACCGCATTGTTCCTCCTGGATCCGAGGTTCGACTAGCGGCCTAATTCTCCTCTCCAGCACTCTGGCATACACTTTCCCAGGGAGGCTGAGGAGTGTGATCCCCCTATAGTTGGAACACTTTTTAAAAAGAGTGTCAACCAAGAAAGCCCCACAACATCCAGAGACTTAAGGTACTCAGGGCAAATTTCATCCACCCTTGGTGCCTTGCTACAGATGAGCTTACTGACTACCTCAGTGATTTCGACCAGGGAAATGGACCTCTGAGTCCCCAGCCTCTGCTTCCTCAACAGAAGGCGTGTCGACGGGGTTGAGGAGATCCTCAAAGTATTCCGTCCACCGTCCTACAATGTCCCCAGTCGAAGTCAGCAGCTGCCCACCTCCACGGTAAACAGGGTTGGCAAGAACCTGCTTTCCCTTTCTGAGGCGCCAGACGGTTTGCCAGAATTTCCTTGAGGCAGACCGATAGTCCTCCTCCATGGCCTCGCCGAACTTCTCCCAGGTTCGAGTTTTTGCCTCTGTGACCGCCAACACCAGGGAGGTTTGGAGGGGTATGAGGACCATCACTGGCTACAAGTCCAGCAGCCAGGAGACTGTGGGGACTGTGGACGGAGCCAATGAATTGAATCATTTTTTCAATCGATTCCAGGCTGAGTCACAGAGCCCACTTCAGTTCACCAACTGCTCCTCAGTCCCTACCCCACACGACTCAGCCACCACCCTAACAATCTCAGCTGAGCAGGTGAGAAGAGAGCTGAACAGGCTTCACCTCACAAAAGCGGCAGGTACTGATGGAGTCAGCCCAAGGGTGCTGAAAGCCTGTGCTCCTCAGCTATGTGTTGTTCTCCAACACATCTTCAACCTCAGCCTGCAACTGGAGAGAGTTCCTCTAGGGTGAAAAAGTCGTGCCTTGTTCCAGTGAATAAGACGCCACGTCCCAGAGTTCAGACCAGTGGCTCTGACATCACACATCATGAAGGCTTTTGAGAGGCTGATCCTGGAGTCCCTCCGACCTCTGGTTAAACCCTCACTTGACCCCCTCCAGTTTGCTTATCAACCCCATATTGGAGTGGATGACACCATCATACACCTTCTCCATCGCACCTACACCCACCTGGACAAGCCTGGAGGCTTAGTGAGGATCATGTTTTTTGATTTCTCCAGTGCATTCAACACCATCCGATCTGCACTGCTGGGAGAGAAATTAAAAAACATGCAAGTCAACACTCCCCTGATTTCCTGGATCATGGACTACCTCACCAACTGGCCACAGTACGTCCGCCTGCAGAGCTGTGTGTCACACACAGGGGACAGTTCTGTCTCCATTCCTCTTCACCCTGTACACCTCAGACTTCAGGTACAACTCAGAGTCCTGTCATCTTCAGAAGTTCTCTGATGACTCTGCAGTTGTAGGATGTATTAAGGGTGGAGATGTCACAGAGTACCGTGGAGTGGTGGACAGTTTTGTTGACTGGTGTGGACTCAACCATCTGCAACTCAACATCAACAAAACAAAGGAGCTGGTGCTGGACATGGATCCCTCTCTCTATACAGGGGGAGGAGGTGGAGGTGGAGGTCGTGTCCGAGTACAAATACCTGGGAGTGTACTTGGACAACAAACTGGACTGGACCAAAAACTCATCAGCATTGTACAGGAAGGCTCAGAGTCGGATGTACTTCCTGAGGAGACTCAGGTCCTTCAACGTCTACAGCACCATGCTGCGGATGTTTTATGAGTCTGTGGTGGCCAGTGTCATCTTCTATGCTGTGGTCTGCTGGGACGGCAACATGAAGGTGGCAGACACTAACAGGCTAAATAAGCTAATTAGGAGGGCTGGCTCTGTCCTGGGGGTGGAGCTGGACCCTCTACATGTTGTGGCTGAAAGGAGGATGCTGTCCAAACTCCTCTCAATCTTGGACAATCCCTCCCACCCACTGCACAGTGTGTTGGACAGAGGAGCACGTTCAGCCAAAGATTTATTAACATTAAATGTTCCACAGAGCGCCACAGGAGATCCTTTCTACCTGTGGCAATCAATCTGTACAATTCCTCCCCCCTCTGTAAGGGGTGGGGGAAGTGATACTGTCGTAAACTTGCTGTGAATATATTGACCCAATTTCATTTATCTATTTACGTATTCTGTTTATATATTGAGTTTTTCGGTATTGATGTTATTGTGTATTTATGTTGGTGTTGGATCTTTCCTGGTTGTGGTTCCTTTTCTTTCTGTCTGTTTTGAGAACAATGGTAATGAGGCAAAACAATTTCCCTCTGGGATCAATAAAGTTTTTTGAATCTTGAATTTTCCTAATATATATTTCTATTGAACAACATTAAATTTTAACAGTAAATACAAAGATACAGTTACATAATATTATGGAATAATTTAAACTCTTAATAAAACCAAATATAAACAAAAGGACAGTGAGGAAGTAGACATCTGTATAAAATAAAATCAAAACAGTACAGCAACTTCATACGACTGGTCTCTCACATGCACACCTTTAAAAAAAACACAGAAACACTGCATGAGAAACCAACTGCATGCTCCACAAACCTAGTTTGCGAATGGCAAACATTTGCATTACATTCCAGTGCTGTACAGTCCAAAAACACATATAAATAAATAGTGATGCTTAGACTAAGAATAACACCATTCGTTACCGTCGAAATACAAGTTTATAACTATCATTTAACATTAACATGTTTTAACGTATTTATGAGAGCACCTGCATAAGCTCACCTTTCCTCAGCGAGGCCTCCAGCTGACTGAGGAAAGTAGCACGACTTTACAGGAAATGCCATCGCTGACAGGTCAGAGGTCACATAAAGAAAAATAAATTCAGAAAATAAAAATTCCCTCAAAATAAAAATCACATATACTATGCACATAGGACATACAAATAACATAGTCCAAAAACAATGGATGGATACTTTGTGAAATATAAAACACCTTAATGCACATGCTACACTAGGAACAGCTAAGATACTGTGCAGGACCTTCAAGCTCCCAGGCCTCTGGTAGAGGACCCAAGCTTGTAGGAAAAAGACTGCTCCAAGGAAAGATTGAGTTACCTGTTATTGGCATACAACTTCATTACATCCTGAGAGAGTTTTTGCATGTTGTTGTGTTTAGTGTGTACATCCATTCCTGGGCTCAGCAGCTGCATGTGAGATACTGTACGGTGTGGTGCATGCCTTACTCTCTTCCTCTCTTCCTACTTTTATCCACTATGTGAAGTGCCACTAGTCCCTTCAATGATGTATGCTAATGCACTAGTCGCTTCAATGATGTATGCTAATACCAAAAAAGCATACACCTCTGCCCCCGGAGATGGTAATAGATTGGCATTTTAATGGTGAACAGTCATCTTTAATTGTTGCTGTGAGCTGCTTAATAAGTGAATTTCCCCACTGTGGGATCATAAAAGTTGTATTGTTGACTTATCAAACATTTTTACAAGTTCTTACCAAACTTACATGTGCATCAGAGAAAACATACTTTAGCCACAATTCAGATCTACAGTATGAAGATATTTAAATTCCCCAGCAACTTATTTCTATGCTTCTGTTGCCAAGAGACTGCTTTGTCCAATTCTAACAGTGGCACCTGTTGTTTTGTGCCAATTAAAAGTACTTTTTAAATCTCATCTCCAAAAATGTATCTTGATATTTGCAATTATTCTTAGAAGGCAAAAGAAAAAGTGATCGAGCCTCAATTATGAGTCAATTTCAATATTCACAAACACCTACTGTTTTCCATTACCAGACTGGCAGGTGTTGTTGCACGTCTAATCACGTGTTGATTCTGATTGGATTTATTTTCTGACTGTGCCAACATAGACTGATTTGAACAGCTGTTAATCTAATAATCAACAGGTTTGATGACCAAGGAAGTCAGACAGAAATTAAATTATACTGATAAAATAAAATTTGCTCAGTATCCTCTCCTAATGAGAAACTTTTCTCATTTTTTTTGACATTTACCATCACACTACTGCTCAAGGCAGCATTGCCTGAGTTGTGTTTATGTTTTTGTGATAAAGTGATATGATATGATATATAAACTTTTTAAATGAAAATTACTTTATATTGTGTTAATATGTATATTGATAATAATATGTAAAGAAGAAGAGCATCTCTCTAGTTTTGTCAGCATTTGTGATATAGGTCCAATATATTCACGTTAAATCCTGCTAAATGGGATAATTGTGCCATCTGCTGTCAAAATGTTGCTGCATGTAGTGCAAGAAGCAATGGATTGTGGGTAATCCTCAAAAGTGCGGAGGGTTTTCCAGCGAGGTAACGTGTCTGTGAATGTGGTAACTTGATTGTAAAACACACAAAAGTCCAACTAACAGCATGGGGATAGATATTAACTGTCCTACAATCATTTTGCTAGCTTTATCAACATGTTTCCTGCTGCCTTCAGTGCTGCAGGAATATAAGAAACAGATTAAGAAACTCATTCATTTGTGGGAACTCGCAAGGTAGAATGTACTCCCTAGCTTGTGATACACCTGTATTACACACAGGTGCAACAATTGTTGCATCTGCACATTATTAGCTATTTCCATTTGTACAGCCACCTCTTCTAAGTTTCAGTGGTTTCTCCATTTAAACTGATGCAACTATCAGCACAATGTAAAGTCTTAATTCTTGTTACCACATTGTTTATGAGCTAGAAGCCAAATGATACACTTGATACCAAAACCAGTTCTTTAGTACGATGTCACTAGTTCATCTACAGAAGAATTCTTTGCTAACACTATGTTTAAGGTGGTAATTTGATTCATTCTTGACCTTTTTCTCAATTTTTTTTACTTTAATCTGGTACTCAAAACTTAAAAACAAATCTTTCTCATGGCTGTAATAGAAGAAAGAGAAACACTTCATATATATATTTATTTATTATTTATTATACATTTATATATACCAGATTGGACCACACAGTCAGTCTGCCTATTTCATATGCGAAAAGTGGTCACTGTGCTGTTTGGTATCATGGTGTGTACCACACTCAACATTGACCATAGAATGCTAAGGAGAGAGTTGTCTCGGGAGATTAGAAAAACAATTATGGACAAACATGTTACGGGTAAAGACTCCAAGAAGCTTGATGTTCCTGTGAGTACAGTTGCACATATTATTTATTCTGAATTTTACGATTAACAGAACTGTAGCCAGTCTCCCTAGACGTGGCCACAAGAGGAAAAGATGACAAATAAGGTATGATAGATAAGGTATGATAACCAAAGAGCCCAGAACAACTTCCGGAGAGATTAACTGAAGAGGTGAAGTCTAAGGTCAAGGTACATCAGTATCAGATAACACCATCCATCTCTGTTTGAGCCAAAGTGAACTAAAGGGAAGTTGACCGAGGTAGACTCCACTGTTGAAAGCAAACCTTAACAAAGTGAGACTAGAACATGCATGCTTACATAATGCTTCTGAAAGAATGGTCTTTTGGACAGCTGAGACAAAACTGAAACTTTTTGGCAAGTCACTTCTATGTTCACAGAGACAAAAATGAAGCATAAAAAGAATATAACACTGTACCTAATGTGAAACACGGAGGATGCTTAGTTATATTCTGGGGCTGCTTTGCTGCATCTGGCAAAGGGTGTCTTGACTCTGTGAAAGGTACAATGAAATCTCAAGACTATCAAGGCATTCTGGATTAAAACATGCTGCCCAGGGTCAGAAAGTTTGGTCTCAGTAACATGTAATGGTTCCTCCAACAGGTAAAAAAAATCCAAAACACAGCTAAAACACCCAAGAATGGCTAAGAATAAATCATTGGAATATTCTGATGTGGCCTTCCATGAGTCTTGCTCCAAATCAAATTGAACATCTGTGGAAAAAGTTGAAACATGCAGTCTGGAGAAGACACCCTTCAAACTTAAGACAGCTGGAGCAGTTTGCTCACAAGGAGTGGGGCAAAAATACCTGTTCACAGGTACAGAGGTCTGTGTTTATTGTGGTGATTGCTTCAAAAGGTTGTGCTACTAAATAGTTGAGAGTGCCATTGTACCATTATTTTTGTTCAGGTCAGTTTCATTAGTTTTTTTATACTTCTGTTGAACCACAACTTAAAAGCAATGTTTGACTTAATTAATACATTTTGTATTTTTAATACCATTTTGACTTACACAAAATGTTCTGTATTTAATGGAAGTGTACCAACAGTTTTCTCTATGTCTTTACGATTCTTAGCTTTTATAGTAATACAGTATAAGTTATATTGTTCTTCAGGATGCCAGAGATATGGAAAGAATACAATTATTCCCCTTATTGTAAGTAGTTGGGATAATGTAGACATTCATTTCTACATTATCCCAACTACTTATATACATACTATTGTACATATGTAAAACCTTTCTATTTAATGTTACAAGCCTTGGAGTCTGCACAGACAATGCAATTAACTGTTCAGTTCTGTTGGTCAGTTGTTTTCTGTTGTCATGATCCTACAGGGCTTCCTGTCCTGCTTTTAGTTTGGTGGCTGACTTCCTGTTTTTCTTTCCTGTTGCTAGCAGCTTGTTTCTAATTGTCCAATCTCTTTCAGCTGTGCTCATTGATTTCACCTGGTGCCAGCTCCCTTTATATTCTGACTCTTCCCCTGAGAGAGCTGCCAGATTGTCCTGACCCTGTGTTTTGACTTTCCAGCATTTCTAGTTATCGTGTTTGCTTATGTGTTACAGACTGGACCGTATTCTCTGCACTGAGTTTTTGCCTGCTCCTTAGAAAGACCGTGAATTGATTCTCTTTGCCTTTTCTGGTTTTGGACCCCTGCTCTCGTTTGGACCTGCTCTCCAGCTCTTGCCCCCTGTCTATAAAACTGACTGAGGACGACTGTTGTGAGTACCGGATCTCCCTCTTTGTATATGGATTGTGGATGACTGTAGTGAGTACTGGACGTGTACCTTGTATATCTGTGGGATCTCTCTCTGGCCTTCTCTTGGATTGTCTGTATATTGAGTGCACACGAAGAGGAGGACCTAACCCAACCAGCTACACCACACTGTGCCTGGCTAACCTCTTCGCTGACCCTGGGCCTCTACAGGCTACTCACCATTGCTCCCGACCCCTGCTTCATCATCAGCTCTCCTCTCTTTATCCATAGATCCACGCACTCTGGCTACCCGGTTCCTGCAATCAGACTCCTACCCATACATTCATAATCTATAATAAAGGGCTTGTTCAACCACGAATTCTGGTACTGGCATTTTAATTGGGTTTAACATCCCTCGCGGCGGGTGGTTTCACTCGCTGCTGACAGTTTTCAGCACAGCACAGGCAATTTGATGGTGTTCCTTGACACACATCACACTAGGATACAAAAAAGACGTTAAGACCAAAAAAAGTAAACAAAGTGAAAGATTTTCTGTTAAATTTCAAGATTATATAAATTTATAGTTTTTTTTTTTTTTAATTTTTTTAAATAAATGAACACATGCATAGTAATGATAACATTAGAAACAATGGTTCAAATTTGCTCCCTTCTGATAGATGCTTTTCCATTTGAGTCTCTGTCCTGAGTGCCTGGTTCAGTAACTATGCTGAACCCTGTTAACCACTGAAAGCACCTTCAATGGTAAGCATCAGGACTGGACCATGCAGCGACAGAAGAAAAGTGTCCCTGTCACATGAATTTTTTTTTTTTTTTTTTTTCTCTTTTCTTCAGCCTGTGGACACCTTCAGATGTGTTTGGAATTCTTGCCCTGATGGATCAGAGCTATTTTGGTGGTGGACGACATATTACAGTGGCAAGAAAATGTGATCTGATCTTTATCTAACTCACAGCAATAGAAAACACAATCTGCTTAAAATAATAGTACACAAACATATGTTTTTATTGAACATAACATGTAAACATTCACAGTGCAGGGTCGAAAAAGTATGTGAACCCCTAGACTAATGACTCCTCCAAGAGCTAATTGGAGCCAGGAGTGAGCCAACCTTGAGTCCAATCAGTGTGATATTGGATGTGTTGTTGAAAGCTGTCCTTCCCTTTAAAAACACACACCAGTTTTGGTTTTACTGGTTTCATGGTTCTCAACCGGAAAAAGGTGGCTTGCACCCTCCAGGTTGGGGGGGAGATCCTCCCTCAAGTGGAGGAGTTTAAGTATCTCGGGGTCTTGTTCACGAGTGAGGGAAATAGGGAGCGTGAGATTGACAGACGGATTGGTGCATCGGCAGCAGTAATGCGGTCGGTGTACCGGTCCGTCGTGGTGAAAAAGGAGCTGAGCCGAAAGGCAAAGCTCTCGATTTACCGGTCAGTCTACGTTCCTACCCTCACCTATGGTCATGAGCTTTGGGTCATGACCGAAAGGACAAGGTCGCGGATACAAGCGGCCGAAATGAGTTTCCTCCGTAGAGTGGCTGGGCGCACCCTTAGCGATAGGGTGAGGAGCTCGGAGTAGAGCCGCTGCTCCTCTGCATCGAGAGGGGCCAGTTGAGGTGGCTTGGGCATCTGTTTCGGATGCCCCCGGAACGCCTCGTAGGGGAGGTTTTCCGGTCCTGTCCCACCGGGAGGAGGCCCCGGGGAAGACCCAGGACACGTTGGAGGGACTATGTCTCTCGGCTGGCCTGGGAACGCCTCGGTGTCCCCCCGGAAGAGCTGGAGGAGGTGTCTAGGGAGAGGGAAGTCTGGGCATCTCTGCTTAAGCTGCTCCCCCCGCGACCCGGCCCCGGATAAGCGGATGAGAAAATGAATGAATGAATGAATGAATGGTTTCAAGAAGCACTGCCTGATGTGTACCATGCCTCGCAGAAAAGAGCTCTCAGAAGACCTATGAACAAAAATTGTTGACTTGCATGAAGCTGGAAAGGGTTACAAAAGTATCTCCAAAAGCCTTGAGGTTCATGTGTCCACAGTAAGACAGACTGTCTACAAATGGAGGAAGTTCAGCACTATTGCTACTCTCCCTAGGCGTGGTCATCCTGTAAAGATGACTGCAAGAGCACAGCGCTGAATGAGGTGAAGAATTCTAGAGTGTCAGCTAAAGACTTACAGAAATCTCTGGCACATGCTAACATTTTTGTTGACACATCTACAATAAGGAAAACATCAAACAAGATGGAAATGGTCATTGATGGAAAAATTAATTCCGGAGTTTATCAAGACATTTTCCAGGAAAATGTAAGACCATCTGTCCGCCAACTGAAGCTCCGCAGAGTATGGGTGATGCAACAGGACAATGACCCAAAGCATACAAGTAATTCAACAAAAGAATAGCTTCAACAGAACAAAATACGTCTTGGAGTGGCCCAATCAGAGTCCTGACCTCAACCCTGATTGAAATGCTGTGGCATGACCTTAAGAGAGCCATTCATACCAGACATCCCAAGAATATTGCTACACTGAAACAGTTTTGTGAAGAGGAGTGGTCCAAAATTACTCCAAATCGTTGCGCAGGTCTGATCTGCAACTACAGGAAACGTTTGGTTGAGGTTATTGCTGCCAAAGGAGGGTCAACCAGTTATTAAGTCCAAAGGTTCACATACTTTTTCCACCCTGCACTGTGAATGTTTACATGTTATGTTCAATAAAAACATGAAAACATATAATGTTTAGTATTATTTTAAGCAGATCAGAGCACATTTTATGACAAATTAATGGAGAAAACCATGAAATTCCAAAGGGTTCAGTTTTTCTTGCCATCAGTGTCCATATCGATATCAGTTTGTCTGTCTGCCTTAGTGTCAAGTGATCTTTGCCTGAAATTACAGAGACAGTATGGATTATCTGCAGTAAAAACTGATCTTACAGTTTAACTACATCATAATATAGTAATACATTTGTTGGATATGTTGCATATATTATGGTAAATCAAATACTACATTATTAGAATTATTTTTATTGAATCAAAAACACACTGTCTAGAAACCTGTCTAGAAAATTATGTCTGGAGAAGATGTTATAGTGCTAATATTGAGCCAACATGAATTATCCAAACACTACACTAGTTTTCTACCCCCACATTACTTTGGATACAATAACAATATTCATTTTCTTCAAGACATTTTTCTTCTATAGAAAAAGACACTGCACAAAATATGCACAGGCATCAAAGGTAAAGGTCAACCAACTTTTTCTCCACTACTTAAAATGACTTTTGGGAACGAGCAAGAGTGACAAAATGTGAACTTTAGCGGGAGTACAAGTTCAAGACAACCTGTAAGTCTGTCTGGTGTGATGAACAATTGAATCATAACAACTTAAAGGGTGTGTTTACTTCCATTCCATGACTGTCTGCACTGAAAAAGCACAATAACTGAGCTGTGGGAGCTCTTCTATTAGGTTGTCACTGTATGGGCTGAGATGGAGGCAGGCCACTTCAGGTCAAGAAGCAGAGACATTCAACTGAAAGGCAAGACAAATAAGGGGTATACAAACATGAGCAGAGACATTTGGAAAGACAGTGGCTTGCCTACAGCAGCTGCTGTAGGAGCTGAAACCACAGCGAATTTTAATGGTTACATGATGGTTCGTTTTTTAAATTTACAATAGTTTACTTCATACGGCACAAATTCTTGAAAATTATTATTATTTTACAATAGACCGCCACACAACTAATAGGGCTCCTTCTAAAACTGAAACAATATTGAACTGAACTGATGTTAGCCAGAGTGAAATGGGTTGAATCAGATGCCAAGCCGGTGGCTCATTGCAGAGGATCTGTAGTGGACCGTCATATGCTGTATTGAGATAGAAGACTGACAACCAAAAGGCAAAAAGTATTCTAGTAGTGTGGGAAACACATTTATTTTTTACAAAAGAGAGTGACAGGTGTGTGTGCGTGTGTGTTTGTGTGTGATTTGTGGGAAGGGTCTGTAAACTGTGGAGCACCAAAGTCCAAAGCAGCTTTTTTCTGGATTTTCCTGCTGGTAGTAGGCTATGGACAGAAAAGAAAAGGTAAATGAGCTGAAAAGAGGGCTTAAAAGGGCTTTTTGTTTATTAAGGCCAATGCAGCAACAGAGGCGTTGTTTAAAGTGAGGCATTATCTAACTAAACACAAACTGCCTTTCAGCAGGACAGGATCATAAAAATAGTGATGACTGTGTGGCTGAAATGTTATTCAAGGACCATGGAATTAAGACAGAACTCATGCCTGCTATTGCTGAGGTACAACTTGGAGCAAATACTATGGCAAGGAGAGTGTGCTGTCTGTAGATGCAGTAAAGTGGCTACAAAAGGACACTGCCAGGTGGGTTGACATGAGCAACACCCCTCAGTTGGATGTTTTTGTACTCACGGCATTTTGGACTTTTGCACAGGAGAAGAGTTCTTAACAATCATCAGAAGAGTAAACATCTACAATGCTGTGAAGAGCTACTTAGAGCTACTCGTTGAAAAAAACATTTCCAGTAAAGGCTTGGTTTCAGACACAATCGACAGAGCGCTGACTATAAGTGTCAAGCGGGATTTAGACCTAGACTTTCTTAACTTTTTAGTATAGTGTATGTCATGACCCCTGTTGTTAGGAATAACAACTCTATATCACCAAAGGCCTAGCCACTTGGTGGAATGCTATGCTATGTCTGGAGATCTCCTTCACATGGAAAGGTGGCTGAGAAGGGGTAAGGCACTACAGCTTTTTCTTTAGTTGTTGAATGAAATCAAGGCTTTCATAGAATCAAGGGAATCTTGTCTTCCTGACCAATGTAACTGAAACTGAAGAAGAAAGAAGAAACTGAATCATCTGAATCTGTAGTTTCATGGTAAAGAAAAACATACGTGAGATTTAGTTCAATAAAAAAAAATTGTATAGCACCAAATCACAACAGACGTCATCTCAAAGCACTTCACAGTGAAAGGTTTACGACCTTACGTACAAAAAAATATGTAGAAAACCCAACCATCCCATTTGAGCATGTTTAAGGCAACAGTGAGAGGTAAAACTCCCTTTAGAGGAAGAAACCTCCAGCAGAACCAGGGTCATGGTGTGTGGCCATCTGCCTTGACCGGTTGGGGTGAGTGGAAAGAGAAGAGAGAAAAGAACAGCAGTGCAAAGTGCAACTGTCATTTCACATTCAGCAATGCAAAAACAAGGTCACCACTTCCCCTCAGTCTCAAAGATGTTGGAAAGCCATGCTGGTGCAGCTGACATTTTAAATGTAAACATTTTTGTGCAGTCCACCTGGTGAGAAAGTGTACCCAATCACAGACAAACGTAGAGATGTGAAGTGAAGTGCCTCACAGACACCAGGTGAAGACTATGCAGGCAATATAATGTAATAAACAATAATCAGTGGAATAACCCGATAATGTGATATGATAACGTTCATAGTGGTAGTACACCTTCTTCCTGTATTTACTTTTTTGTTCCCACAGTATCTGACTAATAAGCAGAGAAAACATTCTCACATGATTTGACATGACACATTTTAGTACACTTGGATTTTTCTCTGTGTAAAAAGAAACCGTACCAAGAAAAACGCTTTATAAAATCAAACACTAAATCTCCATTTCTAGCCTGCTGGTAGGCCATTGACGACTGCACAGTCTACAAAAGCCAACCTGTTGTCTTTAGTGTATTCCCTGTTGAATTTGATAGTGTCCATGGAGTTTATGTGAATTGTGAAGGCCTTTACCTCCTGGATCTTGATCTACCCACATGTGTCATCCACACATCTGAACCAGTGGGCACACCCATGGTGCAGCTGTGTCTTTGTCTGTAAGTCACCTCTGTAAGTAAAGTAGGTGGTGTTCAGGCACAGGTCCAGGATCAAGGTTCTGGTTGAGGGAACGATCTTCGTTTAGTCTTCTCCTTCAGATGTTAAAACATCAGTAATCAGTAAGTGAAACATTTCCACCTCAAGTCCAGTTGCCATGACTTAATTTTTAGGTAACTTCACCTGGATCACTGAGAATCTTCAATGACTTACTGAATACACAACCCAACTAACTGTGCAGCCACTGGTCACATGTCTTCTTGACTACTGCAATAGTAGGGCTACCAGCATGCACTATCAAACCTTTCCAGATGCCTAAAGGCGTAAAGGACACATCACTCCACTCTTTAGATCTTTGCACTGGCTTCCTGTAGCCACTGCCTACAGGGTGATCAACTGACAGCACCACCCTACCTGAAAATCCAGATCTACAATTCCTCCCGCCCACGGCACTGTGTCAACGAATGATGAGTGGTGGTTCTTTCACTACACAGCAAAAGAATCAAAGCAGCGGTCTTCAGCTCAATCCCACGATGGTGGAACAAACTATTAAACTCTGCAGAAGCCTCACTCCCAATATTCAAAAATCTGCTCTGCACCTTTGCGCTGACTCCATCAGGACCTGCAGCTTTTGTGGGGTGAAGCCTGTGCAGTTCTCTTCTCACCTGCTCAGCTGAGATTTTTAGGGTGGTGGCTGAGTTGTGTGGGGGAGGGACCGAGGAGCAGGTAGTGAACTGAAGTGGGCTCTGTGGCTCAGCCTGGAATCGAAAAATTATTCAATTCTGTTTTTCTTTTGAGTCTTCAGTTTGCCTGTCTTTTGCAGAGTTCCTTTTTGCAGAGTTTTTCCTCCTTTTGAGTTTTTTTTTTGGTTTGTTTGTTTCATTGCATTACAGTACTTCTGTTCTGCATTTACTATTACCCAAATCTGTTAATAAATCTTTTGTGGGAAATCACACTCTGCACTGTTTTTCTGTAACTGGGTTCGCTACTTAGCCCATTCGTAACAGGCTGGAGTGAGTGGAAAGAAGAGAGAGAAATTCATCTAAACCATCAACATGTCCCTTAGACCCCATCCCAGCTAGACTGCTCAAAGATGTCTAACCTTTGATCAGCATGTTCATATAAGAACAGATCTATCTATCAATATATCTTTACTAACAGGTTACGTACCCCAGGCAAGGTTGCTGTATACAAACCTCTACTCAAAAAGCCTACTCTGGACTCTGGGTTTTAGTAAATTTTAGACCAATATCCAATCTGCCCTTTATCTCCAAAATTCTCGAAAAGGTAGTTTCAAAGCAATTATGTGACCACCTGCAAAGGAATAACTTGTATGCCTTATTCCACCTGAGAAACATTGCTAAAATTGGGAGCATCCTTTCCCAAAGTCATGCTGAAAAACTAGTCAATGTATTTGTTACTTCTAGACTGGACTATTGTAATTCACTATTAGCTTCTCTCTATTGGCTCCCTGTAAAATCCAGAATTTAATTTAAAATTCTTCTCCTCACATTTAAAGCAATTCAAGGTCCATCTAATCTTAAAGACCTCATAGTTCCCTATTTTCCCAGCAGAACGTTCTGTTCTCAGAGTGCTGTTTACTTGTGGTTCCTGAAGTTTCCAAATATAGAATAGGAGGCAGACACCCTCGCTACATTTAAGACTAAGCTTAAAGCGTACCTTTTTTATAAATCTTATAGTTAGAGATGGCTATAGTGACTCTGAACCTTCTCTTAGTTATGCTGCTATAGGTTAGTCTGCTAGGGGGATCTCTGTGCTCTTCTCCCCTCTCCTCTATCCATTCAAATGCTGCCATTGCATGTTATTAACTTTGTGTCTTCTTTCTCCTGTAGTTGTGTTTCCTCCTCTCTGTCTCTCTCTCTGTACATTTCTGCAGGTATCCTCGGCCCTTAGGTGTATATCTCCAGTCCAGTTACTAGCCCTACCTACCTGCTCAATGTTTTTGCTGCTTGTTGTTGTTGCCTGCTGTTCTTTCCACTCACCCCAACCAGTCGAGGCAGATGGCGGCCAACCATGAGCCTGGTTCTGCTGGAGGTTTCTTCCTCTAAAGGGGGTTTTTCCTCATCACTGTTACCTACTGATTGCTCAAATGGGATTGTTGGGTTTTCTTTATAATTTTTTATACAAATATACACTTGTGATTTGGTGCTATACAAATAAAATTCTTGTATGTTTCAGTTTTTTGCATTGTCATTTGGTAGGCTATTAAACAGCTGAGCAAAGCACCGTGGAGTCAAAATTTATCTAGCTACGACATATTTGGTTGGACAGCCTAAAAAGTTTAAAGTTTTCAGTTTTACTACTTGCTCTTTGTCTTCATAGTGCAGACGTGAGAAGTTTGAAATGTCTGGTGTGATAGTATGGCCAGATTTTAGTTTTACAATGTATTGTTATTTATCATATGCGGGGGGAGGAGTGGGTAAAATGGTTAAAGGCTGACATAATATATTTTAATACATTCCCCAGCTCAGTAACACTTCGTTCAAGAAATCATCAACTGATAAAATAAAATAACAGATCAGTTTCTCAGTTATTTTTTAGGCTGCTCACACACATACACATACAAAAACACATGGTTAAGCCCACCATGTGTTTGAGGGATTAGGTTGTGCATCTAAAGGGGCGTGCCATACCATCTGTACAGGGTATGACTATAGAACAAACACATGCTCAAATGTAGATATTTACACTGTGAAGACAACCCTTAATTACATGATTGGCGACCACGTTAATAAGCTTTGCAGAGAAGACATAACCGCAGTAGTCAGGACTGCAGTTGAAATGTTCAATACATACCTTACTGACCATGAATGGAAAAAAGTCCTCACAAAGACACACACACACGTGTGCACTAAGAAATATATATTTGCAAGCCTGACCTTTGTCCTCTTTATTTGCATATGGCTTATTTTTTTATTCTATTTCTTTTTTTGACACCAAAACACAGTCCTTATGTAAGACTATTTTTGACATTGCAAGAGCACTGATATTGTTATGTGCTGATTTTTATTTTATTTTAATGTTTTAATGTTGCTTTGGCATAACAGTGGCATGGAAAATTTGTATTGTATGCATGCACGTCATAAGATTTGGAATAATCTTGACTGTCTTTCACAACAGTTGTTGTATGAAATGTTACATTGCAGATCTACTTCCATGCACATTTAAATGAAAAACATTTTCATTTAATTTTAATTTGAAATGATTGTGGTACTTTGAAGCCATGGCCTTGACTGCTTCATTGTTACTCACTTGTCTAAATACAGCAATGGACAAGCAAGCTGAAAAACATAACTCAGATGATAATTGCTATATGTATTTTGCCTTTCTGACATTTTCTTTTCTATTGCTCTTCATGTCTTCTTTCAACATCAATTTATGTATCACAGTACCATTGGTTGTCTTGATGCATTTCAGTCTACCAGTGATTCAGTGTCACTTACTGTGTATTTCTCTTTTTAAGCACTAAGTGTACAGCAGAGGCTGACAGGAATGCTGACATTACTTTTAGAGCTATCTTGTCATAAACTACAGAGTTGTGCAAGTTTGCTATGATGTTCCTACAGTGTGCAACTTAACTTCAACTAAATGTGAATACATGTCCTATTGAGTATGTTGTGTACATGTTGTTTTTTGTTTGTTTGTTTTATGTTTTGTTTTTTGTTATCAGATTTTTGGAAATGGTTCACAATTCAAGTGTTATTGCATTTTAGAATAAGACCCAACTTTTCTTCAGATGGGGTTTGTATAATTGAACTGAACTGAATGAACAAAGCGCTGCATTTGTTAGCAAAATCAAAGGCACACAGAGATTGCTGGATGGATGGATTACCTACTAGCTCCCAACTGTCACACTGGAGGTTCTAGACCCATGTGTGGTTGGGTTTAGGCAACAAAAACACTCTGTGAAGTCTGCAGATTCTGAAATTAGAGAAACTAGAGAAACAACAGGAAATTGGAGGAAAGAGAGATGGACAGTGACACACAACAAAGTCAAGCACCAAACAGTCTTAACCTTTGTGCAACCAAGGTACAGGACACAATAAGGAGAACTAAATCAAACTGGGGCAGTGCAGCATTTCATATAGAGCTTTCCTCAAAGTACCTTTTAGTCATGATGTCCCTGAAGGTGATTTGTTTAGGCAGAGACATTTGGAAAGTGAGCATTACTTGATTTCATTGCTAAGGAACATCACCCCTTATGGCTGATATCAAATACAGTGGCAAAAAAAAGTGTGTAAACTCTTTCATGGTTTTCTGGATTAATTTGTCATAAAATGTCGTCTGATCTTCATCTAAATTAAGAGTATTAACAAATATAATGTGCCGAAAATATGTGAACCTTAATAACTAACTAATTAACCCTGTATAATTTAGCCAGTTCTTCCAGGCAGAACTGCACTAGCTCTGACATTTTCTTTGGACGTCTTACAGTATGTGCGTGGCCCCTAAAGGTACATAGCATCTCTATGATTTAAGGTCTGAGGTCTGACTTGACTTCACTCCAAAAGGTGGATTTTGTTTTTCTAAAGCCATTCTGTTGTGGACTTCCTTCTGTGTTTTTGTTCATTGTCCTGTTGCATCACCTAGCTTTTACAGTTTCAGCGTTTCAGCTGACCTACAGACATTCTCACATTATCCGGAATAATTTTTTAGAAACTTTATCTTCCCTCAAATCACTGCAAGCTGGCCAGGCTCTGATACAGCAAAGCAGGCCCAAATCATGATGATTCCTCTACCATACTTTATGATTGGAATTATATTTTCATGATAAAATACTGTGCCCTTTTTACACCAGATGTACTGCTTTGTGTTCTTTCCAAATATTTTTTTTTTTTGACAAAGTTTTGTCAGTCCACAAACATTTTGCCAGTACTGTGGTGGAGTGTCAGTGTGCTCTTTGGATAACTTCAGGCGTGCAGCAATGTTTTTTTTTTTTTTGTTTGTTTTTGTTTTTTCAGAAAAAAGTGACTTCCTTCATGGTGTCCTGACATACAGTAGACACCTTGCTTGTTCAATGTTTTACCTACTGTAGACTCAGATGAACTCAGATGAACACAGATGTTAGCCAGTTCCAATGATGCCTTCAAGTCTTTGACTGTCACTCTTTAACTCACTGATGAGTGTTTGTTGTGCTCTTGGGCTCAATTTGACTGGCTGCCCACTTCTTGGTAGAGTATCCACAGTCACAAAGTGTCTCCATCTGTAAATTGTTTGCCTAACTCTAGACTGTACTATTTAAGTATTTTATTTTATTTTAAGTCTTTTGTGACATATTAATGTAGAAAAACATTAACCATTGCAAAAACCATTACTTCGATGAAGGCTGATTGCTGTTTTTCTGCATGATGCCTTGGTTTGGGCAAAACCGTGGCACTTGTTAGCACATATGTTCTGCACCTACACGAGGAGAAGGAACTACATACAGACTACAGCCAACAGGTGGCTGTCTGTATTCATCATTCAAGTAGGGAAAGAGAACCTACGACTGCAAATACAAACTGTAAACAAAGTGGTGTGAGCTCACCATTTGCTCATTTTTTTTTTTTTGCCATTCCTCTAATTATTCACTAAATTATGGTGTGGCTATGGCTCAGGAGAAAGAGCAGTTGTCCACCAATCACCAGGTCAGTGTTTTGTCAACCATATATTGCCAAATATGTAGACCCTTGTAATTATAAAGTCACTAGTTCTTATGTGCATGGCTGAGATCAATATTTTCACTTTTAATGTGTATTTGTTCTTTTCACCTGTTTTCGATTCAGATCTGATGAAAAGCACGGGGCGATTGAGATAAAGGCAGACAGGAAAGTAGATGTCAGACAAAGAAATAGGAGCAATGTGTGAGAGAGACAGAGGGAGGGAGGTTTGTGTGTTTGTAAATAGGTCAGTCACCAGTGAGGGACATTCATCCATCAACAGGCTATCAAAAATGCAAAAGCTGCAACTTTTCTGATTAGCACTTAGATTAAAGACACATATAGAACATCTCTGATCATCTGTCAAACTCCTCAGCCAGGGAGATGGAGCTGCAAGCTGTCAAGTAATGAGGCTGCATCTGCATGTGATTCACCACACACACACGTGACAAACATAAAATGTTTAAACACAAACTGGCTGTGACTGCCGGGCAACATCACATATAACTCACTAGTTACAATGGAAGACAGATGAGGGTCTTTGTGGCACCCCTGCGGCATCAAGCTTTAAGGTGGGTGGTGTATGTGTGTGTGTGTGTGTGGATTATTTGTGCTAATCCACAAATAAGTCTTTGTGTGCATGCATATGTGTGTGTTTGTGTGTTCACCTTGTGCATGTTTGGCTGTGAATGTGTGGAACGTCAGAAGTGAGTTAGTGTGTAAATATCAGCCGTACATAGCAGATGTTTATGTGTCTATTTATGTTTATGTGCACAAATGCCATGTTTTTTTTTCTCTTTTCTTTTTATACACAACCACCGTGTGTAAACTCATCCTGTGATTGTTCTCATATTCATGCTGGAGTCACAGTTCTCTCCACTTGGCTGTCATAACAGGTACACTAAGGTTGTGTGTGCGAGAGAGGGAGAGAGATAGAGATTAAGTGCTGGGAGAGATCTCTGCCTGAGAAGCTCTGGGGAGATGCAGTCAGGTAGCGTCTCTGCTACAATGCAGCAAAAAAACAGGCGGCAGAGAAACAGAGCGTTTGCCTAGAATCTTCTTGAGTGATACTCTGTCAACAACTCTGAACTATCTTTACCAGGAGGGATGAGTGAGGGGGTGTGTGTTTGGGGGATGGGGGGTGTAGACAAGAGGGAGGGAACAAGGGAATAAGAGAGAATAAGAATAGAAGAAGAGAAGAAAGGGCAGAGGAAGAGGGTTTTGCCAGAGGAAAAGAAAAATATAAGTTTGTGACATTTTCAACAGATGAATTTGAAAGAAACAGCAACATATCTAGACACGGAATACATTACATTAGTATGAAATGTTGTCTATACTATGTTTTGTTGTATGTTTTATTTTTGTATTTATTCATGGACAACATTCAACTCAACAAGTACTTCCTTTTTCTACTATATAGATATAATTTGGTTTCATATTCATATTTATTCATATTTGTTTGGTCATTCTTCATCGTTTTGAAAAAAATGCTTCTGTATTATTTTTGCTTTTTTGTGTGTGTGTGATGTGTGAGATGAAGTGCGATAAGGACCAGTATGTTCAGTCTACATGTGCTTTGAGTACAGATCATCAGTATGTGCAGTAGTTAGCCTGGACTGAAGGACTGGAGTCAGTGCATCTAGGTGGAGCTGTCCAAAGTGAGAAAACTACCTCAAAAGTTGACCCCATCCACAATTGTCCCCTGACTCATGGAGGACACGTGGACACTTACAGAAGTGGCTGTTTACAGAGGTGTGCAAACAAACCAGGTGCATATTTGCAAAAACCAGACACATCTTGTAAAAGCAGACTAACCACTGTGTGACAATAAAATTGGTTGCCCACTCCACTGACCACTACTGGCATAAGGAAGGACGTTTTTGCTCAGTGCATCAGAATAAGAATAAGCACATGCTATGGAAAGCCAACACTTGTTTAAGCAAACAAGACACAAACAACAGCAACACAAAGGTGTATCTTTCACAGATGGATAAAGACTGATTGCTGATGTGCAGGTTGTAGATGGGTGCATTAGAATGTTATAGTCATATAAGTACTTTCTATCTGCTAGTGAGTACCTTTTGTTTGATGCAGTCAATGCAATAAAGTTTGGGTATTTGGGTGATGCGTGTTAATTGTTTGAAAAAGGGTGTAAAAAAATATGTCTTACTAGTTTTAATCTAGTTGAATTTAGCCATATGGCTTTTAAAAACGATGCTGTAATGACTAACGACATTTATAAACACAGTTTCATGCGTCACTAAATATGCCAGCATAGGACACTACAATGTATGGTCAGAAGCAACCAGGAGTTGAAAAAAACACTAAACTAACTAACCCATAGTGGGCCCCAACAGAAGCACTAATAAGAAATGTTAAGCAAAAGATGGTGTTCATGCTGTTTATTTACACATACATAAAAAACACAGTAAAAATATCTATTTTAGGCTTTAAACTGAACTGATTTTCCATCAACACTTGGGCACTCCAAAGCTGGGATAAAATTAGGTTTCACTTCTTCCTAGCCTGTGTGCAAATACTTTATTTAGAAAAAGTCAATTATTGTGCTTTTTAAACACCATGGAATCTGCTTGGACAGGACACTACTTAATTACAGTCGTGCTATTAAAGCAAATAGGATTCTCAAAGGAAAAACCTTGAGAGTCAGTGACTGGGAGAGCGAATCAGGAGACAAGCAGGGAGAGAGAGAGGAAGGGAGGGGTAAAGGGATGTACATGTATGAGACAGAGAGAGGCTGAAAGAGGGAGGGACTTAGAGGGAAAGAGAGAGAAGAGAAGGGAAGAGAGTGAAAAGGCAGAAAGAGCATGCTTTTAGTTCAACAGGGTGAACTTACAGAGCGAGAGAGAGAGAAAGAGAGAGAGAGACATTACCTCTGAGAGTTGTGTGAAATATTTGGACTTAATCTACTCAGTGGCAGCTCGGAGGGACACTGAGAGGCTTGTGCAAGGTAACTGCTCGGCTTTTCTCCCACTGCTTCTTCATGAGAAAATGTGGATAAAGAGCAGTGATTCTACTGCAGATCTTTTTCAAATGGAAGTCTCTGTGGCACTTGCCTGTCTGTTAGTGATGGTTCGTTTCATGTGTTGTCAACTATCAAGGTTATTCCGGAAGTATTAAACGTGAGAGGTGGGACAGTAATCCAGAGAGGGTTGGGGAGCCTCTCGGCTCTCTTTAATCAATTAAAGAAGTGACAGCTACAGTACAGGATCTGCAATCAGGACATGTTGTGCATTCCTAAGCAGGAAAGCCTGTTGACTTTGTGTAGAAGCACATGCCTGTGCCTTCAGCCCTTTTATGTCTCTACAACTTTGTGATGTGATGCTTGATAAGGATTTCTTTTTCAGGGAGTTCAGCTTTTATTTAGCTGGCTGTACAGCTTGTCAATAGGTTTATAGAACAGGGGAAGTAACAATTTAGTGTAGCTGATTGATTAATGAATTAATTGTTGCACCTGTTCTTGCAATAGCAGTGGTTGATTGAAATGTTCACAGTAAATCTTGTGGAAGATGAAACTTGGTCTTTTACAGCTGTAACTGTGAAATGTCCCCAAACCAGGGGTGGACAGTAACTACAATCATTTACTTAAATACTTTAATGCATCACAATTTTGAAGGTTTTCTATTTTATTTCAACATTTATTTGATAGCTATAGTAACTTTTTAGAATCATATTGACAAATACTACAATCATAATATTTTTTTAACAGTAGAATGGAAAATAATTCAAATTCTTATTATTTGATTTAAAACAAATAATCATTCAAACAGCTAAGCTCATCAAAGTAAGCTCCATCAGTTCCAGCTGTAACATTCAAGTGATGAACAGAATAACACAACAGCAATTATTGCATTCATTCATGTGACGAGTCATTCTGCATAAAGACTAATTATACTTTGGTACTAGTCTGATTTTGTCGTTGTTACTTAGCTGATGTTTTGGTACATTTGTATAAGTTGCATTTTAAATGCATGACTTCTGCATGACTACTGTAGTATTTCTACACTGTGGGAATCATTTACTTAAGTAAATGAGTACTGAATGGGTCTTGGACTTCTTTCAGCTCTGCTCAATATTGCATTCACAATAGCTAACTACAGTAACTGTAGAAATTCCTACAGATTAATTTCAAACTTAAAACCTGGTGGACCCGCACTATTAGCAGTAACCTTTTAGCCCAGACGGAAATCAGAGCTCTCATCTTTTAAATTAGAATTATTTAGCACAGCCTCATATTGTTGCTAGGTTATATAGTTGTCTACTGTTGCAATGCTGATTCTTGCATGCTTTTTGTAAAAAAAGCATGAATACTGGTGGGTAAATAGTCAGACATTATGACTTTTGGTGTTAACAAAAAAAGTATCTCTGAAACAGTAAAATTTGACTCAGACTAATGGACACTTTTAAACAGATATTGTAGGTACTTTTAAGATTTTGTACTTCAATTGAAAAAAATCTAAATTTTAGTTTGTCTCTTTCTTGTTTGTCATCCTATACATAATGGTATTAATAAAAAGGTGGATTATTTTGGCTGTGTTTTTTTTGCTGTTTGGGTGTGATGCAGTGCAGAGGTGTTGTCTAAATTAGTTGATGACATAAACAACTGACAAGTCAGAGCAAATATGTACAACACAAATATGTAGCCCTACAAAAGTAGAAGTTGTTGTCTGTTTACAAGCTTGGTATTAGGTGGAGTTGCAGACCAGTCACGTTCTTCAGCATCTAACTGCAAAAAACATTTATTTATGAACCTGACTTTAAGTATAGGATGACAAACAGGAAAGAGGCAAACATAAAATGTGGACAGAAATTTTGAATTGAAGTATAAAATCTTAAAAGCACCTACAATATCTGTTTAAAAGCATCCATTAGTCTGAGTTAGTTTTTACTGTTTCATAGGCTGTGTTAACACCAAAGTCATAATGTCTGACTATTTACCCACTGGTATTCATGCCTTTTTACAAAAAAAGAATCAGCATTGCAACAATATGAAGGCTGTGCTAAATAGTTCTAATTTAAAAGAGGAGAGCTCTGATTTCAGTCTGGGCTAAAAGGTTACTGGTAATAGTGCGGGTCAACCAGATTTTAAGTGCGATAACAAGAAAAATACTGATAAATGTGTTTACCTTAAAATGTCAAATGTGCAATATAAAAATAAAAGCAGCTCAATGCCACTCAGAAAAAATATATACACTCCCCTTCAAAGGTATTGTAACAGTGAGACCAGTTCCTTTATTTTTGCTGTAGACTAAAAACATTTGCGTTTGACATCAGTGCAGTGTAGCTTTTGATTTTTCCCCCCCCATTTACATTCCTAAAATCATTATCACACAAACACAGTAACATTTGTCCATGGACATTTATTATCTGCCACTTATCTGGCAGTAGGTTCAGTCCAGAAGTCCTGCTCCCCAGCCACGTTTTCCTGCTTTTCAAGACCTTGCCAGACCAGATGAGATATGTAATACCTCCAGCATGTTCTGGGTCTGCCCCAAGGTCTCCTTTAGAAGGTGCCCAGGAAGCATTCTGATTAGATGCCCAAACCAACTGGCTCCTTTCGATGCCTAGAAGCAGAAGAAGCAGCACTATTTTAAGGTCACTCTGGATGTCTGCACTCAGCACCCTATCTCCAAGGCTAAGTCAGGCACCCTATGGAGGACACCCCATGTGAGTTAGAAAAATAACTCACAGAAATAAAATCCGAAGACATGAGACAACGAAAGTGATTATACTGCTCACTTGTAATAGCAACAAAACATAACACACTGTTTGTCACACATATTTAATGGAAAGACTGTGGTCACTCCTGACATGACAGCCTAGTGTTTTAGCCAGATGTTTAGCTGAGATTGTTACTTCTCTCCTTATTCCAAGTTGTTCGTTCATTATTCCAGCACCACCATCAGCAGTTAAATGTGAGGTTTTTTTTTAAATGAGTTCAGGTTCAACTGAGTGCAGGAATTTTTTAGAAAAAGCTTTGAAAAAAATGCCCATGTCTTGTCCTCTATACCATGTTGGCAAAAAAAGGAAATTTAACTAGCATGGCTTGCAGGTCTAAGATTAAAATAATCTCAGAGGAGTGTATTTTTTTTTCCACTTTGTTGAGAGGAAGCTCACGGAACTGCACGCTTGGCTTCCTCCAAAGAGGTGAAAGCTGGTCTAACTGACAGTGACCTAATCCGCATTGATTGTTACAAGTAAGTCAATTTTTAGTGAACTCACAGTAAAAACAGGATGTCATGCAATCTCAGACTGAATGCTAACCGTCCATGTGCCTTTGGAGATGACATGCTAGGCACATGAATAACTGAACAGCCTGACTGTACGAGGCAACAGACTTGAGAGCTCAGGGACCCCTTAGGCCAGAGTCTCTTATGTAGTGACTGTTTATATTTCTTGTTTTAAAATTGCAAAACTCTATTAATAAGACATAATTATCACACAAATACAAAACAACACAACCACAACTTGGACTGCCTCATATCAAGCTGGCATCCCCCTGACCCACTACATATAAAAAACGTATTTAAACTTATTACATTACTTAAAAATTATGAGAAATTCAAAACCTACCTGGGCCATGGCCCTGTTGACCCCCTTTGATGTGATTGTTCAGGTTAAGATGACTGAGCGTGACCAGACATTCCACTACATAGAAGATTAGAGTAGTGGTAGGACTTGGACTTTCGTAAGTTGTTCTTTCATGTAATGTCCCCTGTTATCGGTTTTACCATGTACTAATTTGATATCACTGTAATTCCAAGTTAGCTGTTCAGTGATAGAGCGCTGGGTTGATATAGAATGTTATATGTCTAAAAGCACACAAGCATTAATGACCCCTCAGGGCTTGCAGAGAGGCGTAGCTCTTGGAAACTTATAACAGTTTACTTGTAATCTTCCTGCCCTGTTCTTTCAGTTGTTGATATTTTGTAAATTCATTTACCTTCATTAGTCACATAGTTACACTAAAAGGACAGGTTCAAGTGTACTTCTTGTGGCTGCATGAATGGGGACATTTTTGGCAGCATGTGATGTGCCACAGAGGCACTTCACGCTTGTTTCTAATTTTTGTTTTGCTGCTTGTGAATCACAAATGTCAATGGCAAAGCCACTTGCACAGGTCACAGCTGAGATTATAACTCATACTATGGCTCGTTCTGCTGTTAAGTAGTTCTGCTGATGCTGAGGCATTGTACCATTTTGTAAGGTGTTCTTGGAGACAGAAAGTGGTGTGTCCCTGAAACGCTGACTCTGATATGTGAGAGGTGACGCAGTGCGCTTGAGTATGGCCTAGGCTCTTTTGCATTATATACTATATTATATGTGCTACACTCTCCTTATCACATCAAAAGATGAATATGGGACAAAAGATCAATATTTCAGCTTTTGTTTCCAGGTGGTTACATCTGAATCCAATATATAACAGAAGATAGCCTTTAGTTTGAACCAATTTTTCACGTATTGGAACATGTAGACTTAAAATAGATTAAAGTGAATAAGACTTAATACTAAGTTGCAAATCCAAAGTTACTCACATGACCCATTGACATCACTGTGACTCACTGACATCACCAAACTATTGCATTCTTCTTTTGTGATCATTTCATTTTATTCCCAAGCCTGATTACCTCCTTTGTTTTTTTGAAACAGTGTTTTGGGTCATTATCTAACTGCCTGATGGATTGCATCTTTCTTTAAAAGACAAAATCCTGAGAATATTGATATTTAGTTTTAAAACTAGATTTATTTATTTATTTTCATAAAGGAGCTGTTTTGAAGCATTACTGACTTGGTATGCTAGTACATTAACTAATACATAGTTAATTGATAAAAGAGGGCTGTAAGAATTGGCTGACTGGTGATAATGATTTTAATTAAAGACAATGCAAAAGTTGCTCTACACCACTGTACTGTAGTATGGTCTCAGGTGAATTTGTCATGTTGATTTGGAGCAACTCAGGGATTTCTTTCTTCCAGTGGGTTTACAGTAAGTGAACTTAGTGTTCACATAGCAAGTCACCTAAAATTTACATTTATATGTAACCAAATTCATGTGGTTTTGGATTGAGAGTAATCAGTTGTTGAATAATGTTCCAATGCAATGTATTTGTTGAGTCAATGAACACAATGAAACTAGAGTCAGACAAAGTTGATGTTATCCTGGTGTTTTGCCAGATGAGAAATACATACTCTACTAGTACCATTTTACTATGTCAAGTATCAACCTATTTGTGACTGGTCATTTATGTAAGTTAACAACATATCCTCTCTATTTTACAGAAAACTTACAGAACACTTCCTAAAGAAGATAATTATGACTGTTTTATAGTTAGAAGGTTTGCATATGTGCATCTGACAATTGCTGTAACACAGACTTAGAAAAGTGTCCTTTAATTCCCAGGCTAGAGAAGTGGCACTTCTCTCTTCATTTCTCTGGGACGTCAACTTCTCAGTTATATTTTGAAGATTTATGAAAGATTGATGGATTTCATAGGTTGATTTTTAGTGTGCTGTGAAGTTTAATAGTCACAATAAATTTGCCACAGGTGAACTTCAATATCAAGTTCTGGAGACATGTGAAAGTGAAGAAAGCAAGATTCATTAACAAAGGATACAATAAAGAGTCTGCATACACACTGCAAAGGGTCTGCACGCATACTGAGTGTACATAAGATGTTTTTGTCCTTCAAATGTGAAGTATATTTAAAGCCAGAGTCCAGATTGAAGGCCTGAAAAATCAATTTTAATCAAGGCTGCAATGCAATGAATGTGAAAATAGCAGGCCATGAATAAATAAATAAATAAAATCTGTACTTCCTGTCAAATTGCTCTTGCCATTGTGAAGGAAGCACTAGTGATAGATGGAAATGAAGGAGTAATCCGTTGGGCGGCATGAAGTGTGGCTCCTATTGGGGCAGCTCGCCTTGTTCCACCTCAGTGGAAGATTGATGACTTCTGGGTTTTGTGGGATTTGCACCTGTTTCCACTTGTTGGTCTCCCCCCGGGGTCTCCTACGCTTCTCTCCTCTGTGCAAGCTCTGCTCTTTCTCCTTCTGTTCAACCCCTGTAGTAACATTATTAAACGTTTCTGAGAAATTGTGTTAGACAATGTAACAATATTTTATTATTTATAATATAATATAATATTTAACTGCAATAACAATAATATTTTACACATTTTCTAAGTAAAACTGACCATCAATTGTTCTCTATGCTAGTCCACTAGACTTGAAGAGACCCTGGGTTGAATAGTCTTTTAGACTATGCCATTTTTTTCTATATTTTGCAACCCTGCCATCTAATGAAAAGCTTGGCTGCCATTGGTACTCCTATCTTTTCATCAAAACAAATGTGACAAAGTACACACATCCTCTAGAAAGAACCTAATCAGTTGACATTATAGCCAATCTACATGTCAGGAGAATCAGGTCTCATGTTGTGCAGAATTGTGCTGTCAGACATATAGAGACGGTCCAAGTCAGGTGCATAAACACATGGAGAGAAATTACTCTTGATTTTAGAGAGCGGTCGGGTCACCTCCTTCACTACACAGTATGACAGGTGCTGATGAGATGGAGCCTTCCCCGTTATAACAAGGGAACCAAAATACAAAGGCTCTAAACCCCATAGTTCAACCCCCATAGAGAAACACGTTACTTCATTTTTTCCCTTAACCCAGCAGGATGCTACATAGAAGAACCCGCCTGAGCCCCCCCCGACAGAGTGTAGAGAACATGAAAATGTCAGGCACCTGCTGGCATTGGAATATTTTACTGACCTACTTATGTTCACTTGTTGCTTAATCTGTTATCAATAAAGATCATTTCACCTTCTGGTAAATGTAATGAAAGTGCCTAATGAGACATCTGTTCCAGATCTCTCTCACAAACACATTGAGACACATACAGAAAGTCAAAGTTTCTGTAATACCCAACCAATTTACTTGGCAGAAGATTGTATTGGGTGAAACTAGGCATTAGGAACATGAATAAGTTGTCCTTAGACTCCTTGCTTAGTTGGATTAAATTACTTTGGGTATAATCATGATTGGTTTATGGTACAACAACAATACTTTGTCACAATGTGCTTACTGTATTCATAAATAAGACATAGGGTTTTTCCAAGCAAATAGACCTTTACTAATCCAATATTTCAGAATTGCCCGAACTCTAAAAAAAAATCAATAGCAGTGATGAATTTCATGTAGTAAAGATAACCTACCAAGTTTCCTGGTTTTGTTGTGATGATCAAAATTTGCTTTAACACTGACATTTTCCTGTGTAGCCATGAAGGAGTCATTGCTTCATGATTAGGGCATTTTCCATGTAAGCTGTTGAATCCTGTTGGGTTCTTGAGATTAAGAACTTTTTTAGACAATGGCAATAGCTAATAAATACCTCTTCTTAGCATAAAAAGGATTGCATTCCCATTATATGTATCTCCGTGGAGTTGTCCTTTGTGCAATTTGTCACTGTGACAACTGCATCTAACTAAATTCCCAATATTCTGTAAACCTTTGTAATCTCTTTCAAAAAATCAGACATGCTGTCATGTCTCCCTGATTCCAGACAGAGAGGTTTCTGATATTGTTTGAACAATATTTGTAATCAGTATACCAACAAAGATCACCCAAATATAACTAAATATGGGACAGCCAGATTTTTTTTCTGTATGTAGTTGGTTGGTGAAACAACAAAAATAAGAAAAGGCAGGCCTAGTGTTAGGTCAGGCTAGTGACATGACCTAACACCAGGATGCAGCACACGCTGCTGTACAACTCAGAGGAGTTTGGCTTCAACTCTGCCTTCTGATGATGAAGTTGACAATGGCCTTTAGCCTCCCCTCTGACTCAGAAGTCAGGTGTTCAGGAAAGTGCAGAAAATACTTTTCACTATAAAGGGCAGCAGTCTGTCTTGTTTTTGGCTTTAGAAGCGCCCTAAACCCTCAACACAAACAGCTTCCTCTATTGCAGCCTGGTCTTGGTTCTTAAATGGTTGGCTATTGGCTGTTCAGAGACTGTTACAATAAGGTGGGGTTGTCTCCAAGTCATCCCTCGCTTTATCCTTGGCTGGGTGGCTTGGGATTCAGAGGATTGTGAGAATTTTAGAGTAGGCCCTGGTTTTCTTTGAAACTACAGGTTCTTTCAGCTTTGTCTTTGTCCCATCCAAGTGGGTGAGTGTTACAGTTAAGCTCCTGCTTTGTGTTTCTTCTTGAAAAAGGCAGACTTCTTCTCAAAAACAACTGACTGAGACTTACATACAATCATGACATAAATTGTGGTAAAAGCTTACATTTTCACTATACATATTTACCCATATTATTCAGTCACATTTTGACCTGGTGAGTTTCAATATAGGAGGTGTTTTGTTTTGGTTCACCCTACTACTAATCAGTGGTGATTTACATAATTGTCCTGTTGTTGTCGTTGTTCAGTTGACAAAGGCTTTAGTAGTTGTAAGTGGCTAGTAGTAGCTAGGAGAGCAGAAGTAAGAAGTACTTATAAGTCGAATAGAAACTACTAACTAAGACTGTAGATGTGTCTCATTTAGGTTTTTCACCCTTTTGGTACCAGTTTATGTGTCACTATTTTTACCATACCTATATATAGTCACACACAAAAAAAATGTTTTTCTGGCTTAGTTAGGTTTCCATGTTTTATGGTTGTCAGAGCATCAGCTTTAGTGTCCTATTTGAAATGGAAGATTACAAACATGTTTAGATATTGTTCATAAAGACTTGCTTGTCATTTGCTGTTGCTGTTATATATACTGTACTGCACTGCTGTCATCCTATCAAAACAAAAAAAAAGAAAAAAAGAAACCTGGTTACTTTTTCACACCTGCAATGTATTTGATAAATATTTTTGCTCCAATAAATGCAATTTGCTCATGTTGCTTAGATTTTATGTTAGATTTAGCTTAAAGGTAAAACAACAAGTTTAATCTGAGGTGAAATTAGAAGCATCACGTCAGAAGCAAATGTTAAAATAATAATAATGAAAAATTGTTTCTGCACTATAGCTGCTGCAGCCTGTCATGCAAAAGCAAAGATTTGATTGCACTAAATAGCACTGGTTCACATCCCATAAGTGCTGTTGGAATGGCATGTCAGGGTAACAGTGGGCACTAGTCTGTATGAGAGTAAATATATTTCTGACTAGAAAACAGTTGTTTTTCTTTTCATGTGGTACATGAACATACAATGATTTAATGAAGCGTGGGCAGAATATAAATATAGAATGGATTGAAAATGCAGCAAAACCCAGAATGCATCTGAAAATTCAGGGAAGAGTCTATGTTATGTCTCCAGACTTACAGACACACACAACCACAATGCTTTGTCTAATCTAAAAAGTTATAAATTGCTGCTGTGGCCTGGTAGGTGGCAGCTGAGTCTGAATCATAGTGACACTGTCTGGCTCTTTAAAGATCACTGCAGTAGAAGTGGGCCTCAATATCCCTGCTACAAAAACAACAACAACAACAGCAACCACACATACACACACACACACACAACTATGTCCTACAATTGTAAAAGATTGTGTGGTAGTTTGTGGCAGGTAACAACCAAAAGAGTGTCAGTTTCTGACAAAACTAATGACAAAGTTCAAGAAGGAAAAAGGTCAGGGGGATAAGTGGGAGGGAACACGCAGGACAAAAAGACAGCAATTTGTGTCCCATTTGAAATTGATAACCAGTGCTCTAACTTGTGTCTATTTTGCTCAAACCTAACCTTATACTTGCCTGTGATACCAGGTATTCATTTTCCACAGTAAATGTTGTACCCATTCATTGTAGCTGGTGATCACAGCAATGCCACATGAGATTTCTGTGAAACTGCCTACACACACTCAAACAATAGAGCATATCAAGAAAATGCCTGCCGTTTCTCAGTATGTTGTGTACGTCACCTTCTGGAACTGCCTAAGCCCACTTGAAAAAATGGAAAACAAAGCAGGAGAGTAGAGTTGAGTTGAGTAAGTACCATGTGGTTTAATGGTTAGATGGCTGATGGTTAAAAATGGTTGGAATTGTGTAACAAAGAATCATATAAAAAGCTTATACTTGTTTATTGCTTACAGACATGTGTAAACATACAACTACATTGTAATCAACAGTATGTCTTTGTATATAAGTCAGCTGTACATAGGTATCACATTTTCCTGGGTTGAACCTTTTCCTGTCAGTGGCCAAGAAATGCTCAGCTCTGCTTTTCCCTGGGTGTTGGGTTTGATGTGTGATTGACTGGGTCATTAGTTAGCTAATTAGTGTTAAGTTGTGCATGGAATATTACAGGAGACACCTGTCTTTTTGGCACAGAGTTTTCTCCATAAAAAGTCTATGCAGCATTTTCCAGGTAACATTTCTAACATACAAATTTCTCACATGTTATTTTTGTGCTCATTCATTTAGGAAAACAAACATTCAATACCTCCATCAGCTTCTCTACACAGTTTAGATTGGTGAAGTTTATATTGCTGTGAAGCAATACACAGAACTGCCATTTTTATATACAATTATACTATCACTGTACCATGTGTCCTAGACTACACTATATGTGTCATGTTTTCCAACTAGGCATATCTTTTAATAAAATAAAAGTAGCAATATGCAGTGTTAAATTACTTACTAGGATGCATGTTGAACCTACTGACCTATCAGTCGACCAGTTGGCGGTTATCATCAATTATTATTATGGTAATTACCTAGGAAGTAGTAGGTGAACATATAATCTTCTAAAAAATAAATACAGTATAACTGGAACAGGTGTAAAAGTTGTTGAAGATCTAACAAAGCATCAAAATCTACATAGGTACAATTTATAATCATTATTTTATGCCTTGGGAAAAGCGATCCGAAATGCATAAATGCTCAGTTACATTTTGCACAACAGCGGATAATGTTAACGGATAAAAAAACAAATAAGCAAGCATGAAACAAATACTGTTGAAATTCATGTTTTAGAACTGAAAGCTAGTTCTGAAAAGTTGTAGTTTTTTATTCCAGATTTGTGATTGGGGAAGTTACCAATGTCTTTTAGCATTTAGGTCACAAGGCAGAGAAGTAATGAAACTTTCAAGTGAATTGTCTTTGAAGATTCATAATGCCTTTTTTCATCACTCCCCAGGCAGTTTCACAGTTGTTCACACTTTGTTTTAGGTGATTCCAGCAACACACATACAAGAGCAAGAACCCACAGCACATACGTGTTTGGTGTGCCAATCACTGTATTAGATATTTTTCTTGTGTTTTTTAGACTAGTTCTCATTGCACTGTATCACAGCATTCCAACTTTGCACTGACTTATTAAAACATGTTTGAGAAAAGAATGGTGAAGACCATTGGGGTTGGGGTTTCACGTCAGTGCACACATTGTAAGATTGTTTGATTTTCGCATCCAACAAATAGCTAGCACTGTTTCTAACCCTGGAAATTCAAATTCAGGGGACGGCTGGGTGCTTGACTGCATGGGTTTTCTTTAGGTAGTTTGGCTTCCTCCCAAAGTCCAGAGTCATGCAGTTAGGGTTAGGTTATGGTTATGGATAGGCTCCACTTTGACGCTTGACCTTTGAGAGCAAAAGTGGTTAATGTGGATAATGGATTGATGAATGGATGGATTGAACTACATGTTATATATATTCACCAGTCATGAGTGGGGAACAGGTCATGGACCAGGGCCAGGAATATTTAAACTCAAAACAGTACAAACCAGGGTTGGTGGTGCCAACAGTACAGTAGGCTTAAAAGATACAGGTCAGAGTGAGCTATCTGGTTTGAAGTACAACTCCACTTTCATTTTCCTTCAAAAATTAATGTAATATTCTGTTAGGTTATGTGCCTGACTAGGCTAAAGGCTCTCTGGAGACCACATCCACACATACACATGCACTCACCCCCGCATACACACACACCCACACACACGCACACACACACACTACCAAGAGGCATTTCTACCATCTCGTGTTTCAGGGAGCACTGATCCATGACAGCCTGATTGTATGATGGTGTAAGGGGCAGCAGAGCATAGACATGTCCTTCATGACCTAAAATGGAACAGAGATTTTTGGGAAACATGACAATACTGTCACAGATTTTTTTACATTCACCTTTAATTTGGCTCAGTTGAAGTTCATGTTTTTACATCACCTGACAATCTGCAATAAATGAACTGGCTTAGAAGAGCTGAAAAGAAAAAAAAAAAGCAAGACCCACCTCCTCTCAGCTGCAGCAGAAATGTTGTGCTGAACAAAGCTACTGTACTGGAAGCAAGTGACTGTCTGACTAGAACTAGAGAATTGGAGTACATCTACAGCCTGCAGCAGCAGTTAGTGTAGGCTAAACAGCAGCAGAGTGGGTATTAATATTTACGGCCTGCTGGCCTCTTACAGATAAAAACTCAAAGGCCTGTAAACACTTCAATTGGAAAGCACTTTCAGATTCAAAAGTGGGTATTTAATTTGCCAGTAGACAATTGTAAAGTAGAAAATGTTGTGTATCCTTTAGAGAGTTACAGTAAGACGGTTTTGTTGGATTTACTGTAGTTTGGCACAAAGACAAATAAAAAATGACAGTTTACTGTAAGATAGCATAAATACTTCCTGGAATGGATAAGAACGGAACAAGCAGCACTGTCTAATTCCCTGGCAAAGAGAATAGATTGACACAGGCCATTAGTTATGAATAAATGATCTTTGTAATGGGACTAAATTGCACCGAAGCACATACTTTAACATAGGTGTTCCTGGTCGTAAAAACAGATTCAGTGGCAGAACATCGCTTAAATAAAAATATTGCACCTTTATATAAGACCTACATGGAGTTTCTGCACTGCAGTTCCTATAAGTTGCCCTCAGCTGCCCTTCAAGTGCACTAAAATTAAGGTTTAGGTCCTTTAGCAACAGTAAAACCTTCAATATAGTACTAAAGAGTATGTTGTCAAGTGAGAGAAATTATTCTGTTAATATCAGAGATGACACGTCAGTGTTTCACTTCCTTCAATACTCCACGTAGACAAAATATTCCATGTAAATGCTGCTTCTGTCACGGGGACTGACATGCCCCTCTACCCATTCATATAGCTGTGTTAAAACATGTGAGTTGAGGGGAGCATGTAAAACCATTTTAGATTGTTTTAGGCGGTTTTTGAGAACCTCTGCTTTAATGCAATATAATTAAAGACAGTCTTATTCAATTGAAAATTACACAGATAATGAGGCTTTCAAAAAGCCCCTGTACAAACACACAGTCCCTTCTGCACGTGCGAGTGCCACACATCAGCTGTCAGATTAATCCAGCAAAGCTGGCAACCTTGCATGCTAAAGTCTTTTTCTAATTAGAGGTTTCTGATCTGATTTGAGAGCCTTGGTGCTTGGCCTGATGCGCCTGTGACGATAACTGCAGAGGTGATAGCAATCAGTTGGATTGGGTAAACACTTCACCTCATTGTTGCCTTGCAGCCATTATGATAATGTAGGAAGTGGTTGTTGCATCAAGATTTCCCAAACCTTTCTGTACTGCATATACAGTATTAGTAGGGAAAGAGTGTCAAACATATTTTTGTCATCACACTGAAGTTTTACACTAACACACATTATTGTCATAATTGTTTTTTCCCCCAGGTGTCATAGCTGAGGACTGACAAAAAGCAACTGCAGAAGAGACCAGGTGTCCAGCTTGGTTCCTACATAGTCACCTGCATATCACACAGCCAGACTCTAAGAAAACCTCCAACCTTTGAGGGACCTTCCTCACCCAACGGAATGATCTCTAGTAACTCACACACTTCAGCAAGGACAGTACTTTAAGAGATCTTTCATCATCTATATTGGAGTACCTGTCCTGATGCTAACCTGCAGGACAGATCCATCTTCAGATATATGTCAAACCTGGAATTACCCAGCTTTCCAACCTTTTCTCTGCCTTTTCTTTTCTTTAACTACACCACCTCTCCTCGATGATCACAAGGGAATATGTCACTCTATTTCTGGTGGGGTCCTGTTTACTGTTGGAGTGCAGCTCTCAAATTCCCTTGAAGGCTCAGCTTCAGAGCAGAATTAAGAGTGCAATGATGTCAGCCAGAGGAGACACTGGAAATAAAAGTGTGAAGTCCTCAATTGGGGAAGTGACATCACTAGAGCACAGCACAAGGCTACGGAGACATGGGAGGCTGAGGGCCCATCGTATTAAAAGAGGATGGGTGTGGAACCAGTTCTTTGTCCTCGAGGAGTACATGGGGTCTGAACCACAGTATGTTGGAAAAGTAAGTAAATGCTTATTATATCTGAAAATGAAAAGTTCTACATGTATAAAATGTTCCAGGTTTTCACTCAGTTTGAGCTGCTACTTTAACACAGAAAATGTCAGTGTTAAAGGGACATTTATAAAATAGAATTTCTACTTTGAGTAGAAATAGTTTTTTTTAGTGCACTTTTTAAAATCATAACACACACTCAAAGATACATAAAAATTAAAAATTAAAATTGAAAATTGAAAAAACTACATGTTTATGGGGCCATATTAAGGCAAAACATAGCTATATAGTGTAAAACTCTGTTGGTAATAAAATCAATTGACGTGGGTGTCGTTCTATTTCAAGATTGTGGTGCTGTTTCTGTGAACATTAGCCTGTCCTGTTTAGAATGACACCATATGTGCCCATGTTATTATATTACATTATACTATATACTGTATTACACCATGCTGTGACATGCTGTAGTGAGGCCAGAAAGTGAGAGAAGTCATGTTAGCTCATCATATTACACATAGAGGAGGAGCTGGGGGGAGTGCATAATTCTATCAAAATATTGTACTTAAATTAAAATTAAAGACCTGCTAGCTGGTTTGCATGTTCTCCCCATGCCTGCTGCGAGTTTTGTCTGGTTACTCTAGTGTCCTCCACAACCCAAGCACTTGCAGGTCAATTGGGTTTCATCTACAAACACAGTGCAGTAGCCCAAATTTGATGTTTTGTTTTTTTCCACTGACATGTAAACAAATTAAATCAGCTCTGGGAGAATTTCATTTGTGTTCCCAGATGTGATTCAAATCTGATCTCTGACTATGCAGTTGTTGTCTATTTGGCTCGGAGCAGAGGCACCTAAACCTGGTCCTCAAGGCCCACCACCTAGCCACTTTGGAAACTCCTGATTCAGAGTGCCAAAAGAAACTGAGGTGAATGAGGAGATTATAAAGTTAAGTAGTTTTTGAGTGAACACATTCAGGTCTACATCCCCTCCCGTCCACTGCGCTTGACCAGTGAACAACGTCTGGTGGTAACAGCACTACACAGTCGACACCAAGGAAAACTCTTCAGCTCAGGGATCCCCCGATGGTGGAATGAGCTGCCTATCTCTGCATGCTCAGCCACCTCACTTTAATATTTAAAAAACTGCTGAAAACAGAACTCTTCCGCATCTTCCTCTGCACAAAAAAAAAAACAAAAAACAAAAATGACTAAATGTAAATATAAAATGTAAATGTAACATTGTCTTTTTCATCTAAAAGCGGCACATTTCAATTCAATTCAATTCAATTCAGTTCAATTCAATTCAATTCAATTCAATTCAATTCAATTCAATTCAATTCAATTCAATTCAATTCAATTCAATTCAATTCAATTCAATTTTATTTATATAGCACCAAATCACACCAGAGGTCATCTCAAGGCACTCTACATAGTAAGGTTTAAGAACTTACAAAGTATAATGGTATAAAAAATATATAGAAAACCCAACAATGCCATTTGATTCCATTTGACAACAGTGGAGAGGAAACCTCCAGCAGAACCAGGCTCAGGGTGGGCGGCCAGCTGCCTCGACTGGTTGAGGTGAGTGGAAAGAGAAGAGAGAAAAGAACAGCAGGCAACAAAACACAACAACTAAAACCTTCATCCCACTTCTAACCCAGTGATAGCTGTGACTGACTCCACCCTACCACATCACTGTCTACTGTACCTGTTAAATGGTAAAGGACATGACTGGATGGACAGGGTGCTAAGACAGTAGACTTAGGAGAAACAGCAGTGACAAGTTTTGCAACTTACAACAGAAGCTCAAAGAAGTTCTAATGTTAATTTAATTGATAAGTGCTTCCAGATGAGGGTGAACCTGGGTAAAGGTGGAGATTTAATGTTGATGAAAATGTTGTTGCTAGGTGGAGGTGTGGATGAGTTCTCTCAACAGAATCCTGGATCCAGAATCAGTGTCTCAGTTGATAAGTAGCTTAAACTTGAATTAACTGTTTAAATAGGCAAAGTCACTCTTTGAAAATCAGAGCAGTGTGCACTAATGTGGCTCATACAATTGCTCCGAGGGGAGCAGTCACAGCCTTCACTTGTGAATATATATATATTAATACTTCTGAATTTTGTGTTACAGCATGGTCATGCATAATAGGATAGGAGTAATATACTGAAAGAGTAATGTATGTAAATAGCTATTTCCTGAAATACATATTAACATTATAGTACAATGTTAGGTCTTGATCAGATCATTAACATCGAACCACATAGAACTGAGGTGTAAAAATTGACAACCCGAATGACATTCCTGAAAGACGAGCTCAGGAAACTGTGGATGTGATCGCTTTGGCAGACTGACTTGCCAGCAGCTCTCTACCAGCCAGCCTACCACGGTAGACTGGCAGCCGCTTTTTCTCTGCAGGTGTCACTGAGAGCTCCAGCTGGCAGACAGACAGACAGAGAGAGAGAGAGAGCGAGAGAGGTGAAGAGAAAGTCAGAAGCATAAAAAAACAGGATTTTTGTTAGTAAATTAAATAACCTGAATTAGTGTCAAAACATGTCAGCATGAGATGTGGCTCAAAACAAAGCAAAAAAAATGAAAAATGCAATAAAGTAATACTGCGATGCTTAGAAACCTGCACACTAGTTCTTCATCATATTTTTGCACAGAGCATGGGCTGTAGAAATTTCCAGATGTATCATTTCACTCAGAGTTCTTTAGCTAGGGAGCTCTTTATAGTAATATGAACAGGATCAATAATTACATCATTGTTCACAGGAGCACTTGGCTATTGAAGACTTGGAAAGATTGAAATTTCCCTTAAAGTGTTTAAACATCACACCAAGTATCCCTGGCTGCAGACTATGGAATGGGATAGGGTTGGAATTGGGTGGGGTCAGATTTCAGACAGTTTGTTCTAATTTATGGCATACACTTTATTGTCAGTAAAGTTTTTTTTGGAAAAAAGGCAACAAAGGCAGCTTGACTTTGCTTCACTGCATTTTGTCTTAGTGATGTGGATATAAATACAAAAGACATTCGAACGTATGGATATGTGCGAGCTTGCTACCTAGCTAATTTCCATCTTGCTGTGGTGGATCTTCTTCTACACCCAGCAATTTATACCAACCAAAAAACACAGCGCCCACAAGTGTTGCAGAGTGTGTTCTTGACTCATTTGGTTAGAGTTTGACATCTGACCCTACTCAAATCTAACTCCACCTCATTCTGTTTTCTGTTTTTCGTGAGGTGTTTCTCTAACAAACGGTCTTAAGTGCTGTATTTCGAAACTCCATCATCTTAGGAAGTTTTTCACTTTAGATTGTCATGTTCATACTAATTGGATTGTAGTCTTGATCAACCTGCTCTTCTAGAACTCCTCCAGATGAAATCTCCTTACTTAGAAGCATAAAAATATTTGAATATAAGAAAAGCAGATGTTTTATGCCATTCATATGCACATTATTTTCCAAACAAAACTGAGAAAGTCACCCTTTGAGCTGCACAAATGTTAATGGCGTCTGAAGATGTTTATCAATGGTTCTGTCTCTACAAATACAATATGATGATAAGGAAGAAGGTGAGTATGATGAGGGATGTTCTTTAGTGTAACATTGGCTTAGATGGCACTGCCATCGCCATATTTGTACAGTATCAATAGAGCTTCCTACACATTTGGACCACAAATCTTACAGTAATAAAGCTGCATTTCCCACATGTATTTGCATGGATTAGTACTTAGTGCTTATTTGATAACAGTGTAGCCTCAAAGATTCCTTTTCAGAGCCATCCTTCTTCTGTCCATCTCAAGAGCTGAAGAGGGATAATTTCTAGCTTTTCTAATGATATATGTTCTTATGGAAAATCTTCTGAGCATGTACCCAGCTTCATTAGTACACATGTTGCTTCTCAAATGTTGATTCAGTTAATGATAATGATTCAGTATTAACTCTAAGGTTATTACAAAGTGGAGGTGCCACAGAAGGGTAGGAGTAATTCAGAGGCGTACAGATTAACTTGCTGACAATGCCATCCTGTAGATTCTGTGATCCGATGTCGCATGGTAGCTAGAAGTCAGTTTTAGCTGAAGCTCTCATAATCACAGTCAGTCAATAGAGCAAACACAACATAATGACCCAGCCCACAACCAACAGTCAAAAAATGTTTTTTATTTCATTAGACAGACAGGCAGTGGAAATCTAAGAAATGAAAATGAAGGCAAGCTTTCATTAAACATTTAAATCAGCATCATTATTTTGTTTGTTTGTTTGTTTTTGTTTTGTGTTATTTTGCTTTTCAATAGTGAATAGCACAGAGACAAAAAGTAGGGGGTACTTGGATTGGTGATTGTAAATAAACATACAATCAACACACAGAGAACTAAAATTCACTAAAAGAAATTCTCATTAATATGCCCACATATGACAGTTTGTGACTGTTTATGGAGGTAATACTTAAACCACTGGGGGTTCTTGTATATTTAAAACAACCAATAGGTAAAATTTGGCCATGCACCAAATTATTGCTTTAACAATGTGTATCACGGCACTGCATTTGGTTGTGTTTTTTTTATAATCTAAGCTATTTAAGTAGGCAATAGTGCTAATTGTTTGTAAAACATGATCTTAGCAAGGAAAAAGTGTAAAGCAACTTATAATTTTTTAACATTTAAGGCATGTCAGATTAATTAGCTTTATTATTATTATTATTATTATTAATAATAATAATAATAATAATAATAATAATAATAATAATAATAATAATAATAATAATAATAATATCTTATCTTATCCCATTGTGGGACTAATAAAGGTTTTCTTATCTTATCTTATCTTATCTTATCTTAATAATAATAATAATAATAATAATAATAATTGCATTGCTTTAATAGGCTTTATACAGTGGCAACATTTTCAGATTTCTGCTTTTCTGCTTAAATTTGTTGTGAATTATGTACAAATCAGCAGACCGGCCATTATGCAATCAGGCAAGTCATGTGCTCTAAAACTTTCAACAGAGGGATCCTACTGTGATTTAAAGATACTTGTGCTTCTTGGACTGAGTCTTGCAAGTGTGGGGCAGGTGCCATGTAGGGCTGTGCTACAGATTAGAAGATCAATACTGAAAAAGTGCTGGTGTCTCCCTCTTGATGAATGACCCTATTCTCCAACAAACAACTTCATAATTTATTTATATTATTGCAGAATGTGCATCTGATCCATCTGGTACATATAGCTTTATTTTGACATGGCACAACTGTCCCAATCTTCGCACTAAATAGTAAAATTGACATTATTCTGACAGTGCATGCAACACCATACCTCTGGATCACACATTAAATGTAGGGGTGTAAACACCTGGGATTATACAGCCTCAATCCTTAACTAATACATTGACACTGAACAATAAATGAAAATCTGATACACTCCTTTGTAAGAATTCTAAATCAAGAGTAGAGACATGTTTTCTCTACTTGCTCTAATTATTTTTCACATTTATTTTGTAGTTGAATCTGTAATTAATGGTCACCCTGCTTCTCTCAGTGACTCATCTATGAAAATATCTCACTTCCATTATTTATTCCACTGCCTCTTTTCTTATATGTGACATAGCATGGCAAGACATTAAGCTGTGATGTGCTGTGTCTAGCTGTAAAACACTGAATGCTGGTCTTATCAGACAACAGTTTATTGCCAGTTACAGTAATGGTCACTTTACAGTGCTAGGAATTTGTCTTGATGTTAGGTGCAGACACAGAATCAAAGATATGAAGTCAATTGGGATACTGAAAACAACAATGTGACATAATAACAAGGTACAAACAAATCATGTAGTGCAAGAGACCATGGTGCAAGATGAACATGCAATATATAAATATGAAATATGTAAACAGAAGACAAAATAGAATAAATTACACTAAAAATAGCTAAGGTTATGTACAGAACAAGTGAAGGAATCACCTGAGGGGAATTGGGGAACTGTTCAGCAGGCTGACTGCAGCAGGGAAGAAAGTGTTCCTATGGCGTGAGGTCCTGGTCCTGATAGAGCTGAGCCTCTAGCCAAAATGGAGGGACTGGAAGAGCACTTGTCAGGGGTGAGAGAGGTTGGCTGCAATCCTGACTGCATGTCTCAGAATCAGAATCAGAATCAGCTTTATTGCCAAGTTTTTCAACAAGGAATTTGACTCTGGTTTACTTCGTTCTCAGGTACAGTGTTTTTCAGGAAAGGGGAACATAATATGAAAAACTGTGTGATTATTTACAACATGTAGTGTGCTGTACTGAGTGTGTCTTTGTTGTGCATGTGCAGATGTGCAAAATTACTCGTGTGCATATACGCATATATAGATCTTCTTGTAAACATTATACCCTCAGTCCATATTGTTGTTGACACAGTTATTGGTGAGGACCTGTTGTCACTCAGTGTTCGGCAGAGCTACAGCCTGAGGGAAAAAACTGTCTTTGTGACGTGTTGTTTTTGTGTACAGTGCTCTGTACCGTTTTCCTGAGGGGAGGAGTCTGAACAGTCCATTACCGGGGTGTGTGGGGTCTGCAGAGATGTTTTTTCCTCGTTTCCTGACTCTGGACCTGTACAGGTCCAGGATAGAGGGAAGATCTGCTCCTATGATCCCCTCTGCAGACTGAATTGTCCGTTGCAGTCTGCTTTTGTCCAGTTTGGTGGCTGATCCAAACCAGACAGTGATGGAGGAACAGAGAACAGACTGTATGATGCCTGTGTAGAAGGTGACCAGCAGTTCCTGTGGCAGGTTAAACTTCCTGAGCTGCCTCAGGAAGTACAGCCTCTGCTGGGCCTTCTTCCTGATGGAGTCTATGTGTGAGGACCATTTCAGGTCCCGGGAGATTGTGGAGCCCAGAAATTTGACAGTCTCCACTGTAGGTACTGTGGTGTTGAGAATGGAGATAGGGGGCAGAGTAGGGGGGGACTTCCTGAAGTCCACTATCATCTCCACAGTTTTGAGCGGGTTCAGCTCCAGATGGTTCTGCCTGCACCAGTGAGCCAGCTGCTCTACTTCCTGTCTGTATGCAGACTCATCGTTGTTCTGGATCATTCCGATGACCGTGGTGTCATCCGCGTACTTGAGGATCCTCACAGATGGGTCTCCTGAGGTGCAGTCGTTGGTGTAGAGGGAGAAGAGTAGTGGGGAGAGTACGCACCCCTGGGGGGCGCCGGTGCTGATGGTTCTGATGCCAGATGTGATGCTTCCCAGCCTCACCTGCTGAGTCCTGTCTGTCAAGAAGCTGTTAATCCACTGACAGGTACAGTCAGGCACTGTGAGCTGGGTGAGCTTCTGGTTGAGGATTTCAGGGATGATGGTATTGAAGGCCGAGCTGTAGTCCACATACAGGATCCGGGCATAGGTGCCTGGGGAGTCAAGATGTTGTAGGATGAGGTGTAGTCCCATGTTGACTGCGTCGTCCGCTGACCTGTTTGCTCTATAGGCGAACTGCAGGGGGTCCAGCAGGGGTCCAGTGATGTCTTGGATGGTTTGTTACAGCCGATCACCAGTGGAGTGAATGACGCACTGCAGCTTGGCCTTGTCCCTGACTGTAGCCGAAGCAACCCACACTGTGATGGAGGAACTGAGAATCAATAAGATGATGGCAGTGTAGGAGCAGCATCCTCACAGAAAGGTGGAACTTCTGGAGCTATCGCAAGAAGTATAGCCTCTGCTGAGCCTTCTTGATGAGGGAGCTGATGTTCTACTCCCACTTGAGCTCCTGGGTGATGGTGGTCCCCAGGAACCAGAAAGACTTGACAGATGTCACCAGAGTGTTACGGATGATAATTGATCCGTGACAATCATGACAATACTGATATCTCATCCAGCAACCCTGCAACTTTTAGCATGGAAAGCTATTTCAGATGCTGGATGAGGAGATGGATGATTGTTGTGATTTGTTAGTTTTAATTATACATCTACTGCACTGCAGCTGCTGCATTCATGTGATTCAATTTGGATCTCTAGAACGACCTTCTATGACTATGTCCAGTTTAAGCCTCTATATCCAGCTTAAACTAAGATCACTGCAGTGAGCTTATTCAGACATGAGTGCAGTTAGCAAATGTCCTGCTGTAGGAGTAGCTTGGGGTGTATGTGTTAAACTAAAGTTAGTGTAGGCTATGGGTGCAGGTCAGGCCAAATGCTGCTCACTCGTATTGACTTATTGCTCAAAAGTAGAACCTCAGATGATCCATCTGGTACATAATGACTTTATCCAAAAACAATGTCTGAAAGTCTGAAAAAGACTTTATCGGTTGTCAGCCCGGTGGCAGTCTGTGTTTTTTCCAGTTTTCCATTTTTATCTATTATATATCCTGTGAAGATCTGATAACTTACTTCAATAATCAATCAATGTATAATCCCCTCATCTGACAACAATATCGACTTTGTGGTGACATGATGGCTGAGCCCAGTGTTCATTCATGATGTTATGCAGCTGCTTTTAAACATCAGTATCTGTTTTTCCTGTGTCATATTTGGTTAATGCACAATAAATGTGAGTAATGTTTATCTGTCCTATCCTCTGTGTAATAGGCTATTATATGGATGGCTCACTCTTGGCTCATACTGTCACAATCAATGAATTTATGTTCTTTTAATGCTTACTAGCACTTTGATCTTGTTCACTTTGTTTAAAGATAATTTTCAGTGATCCCAACTCAAGTGGACAGCCGAGACATATCACACTACTCACACCGGTCCATATACATGTATACATTTATGCACATGTGTGTATTTATGTATTGAGACCTCATGCATCTTAAGGTTCCACCACCTGGCTATATTGATGCCTTCTGTTTTTAATGTCAATGAGTTTAGGCCCAAGAGAAAAAGAACATATTTTGAACACAAAACAATGGCAAACAAGTAAATTACTACACTGTCTGTAACAGTGGCAAGAAAAAGTATGTGAAATATGTTGGAATTTTGGAATTCTTGCATTAATTTGTCATAAAATGTGATCTGATCTTAATCTAAGTCAAGAGTATTAACAAATATAATGTGCCTAAAATAATAACACCAAATGAATTCTGATCTTTCATGTCCCTATTGAGAACAACCATAAAAACCTCATAGTGCTAGTGGAAAAAGTATGTGAACCAATGGAATTAATAATTGGTTGACCCCTCCCAGTTATCATGGATTTTTTCTGAAGTTTTTCTGTTTCAGATGACATACAGACATTCAGTCTGAAGCCACAGTCCCAAAGTGTCTCCATTTGTATTTGTCTTTGCAAGCTATTAGTAAATCAACAACTATTGATTGTAGATCCTCTGTAAGCTCCTTTTGACGAGGCATGGCTCACTTATTCTTGCCATTGTACCTGTTGATCTACCTCAGTTTTTCTGAGGTAGATCTCAGGTTTTCTTTAATGAGAAATTTTTACAGATATTTTGGGTCTGCAGACCAGACTCAAAATATGACTTCTTAGGAAGCATACAAATATGCAATATATGCAATATACAATATGGGACCTCTGATGAGAGTACATTATTTTAACAAGATTATTGTGTCCAAAGATACTAGAGTCTAAAGAGTATTTAGTGATGGAGAGAATACTACAAACTGCCTTTGTTGGCCCAACTAGATGCAGCAGGGAGAGCATATGCAAGGGCTGAAGAGGCAGTCAAACTTAGTGGGCCTGGTTCAACATGCACCCACAGGCTACTGATTAATCTGCTGTTGGTCCTAATAAAAGGGTCACAGCTTTATTAGTACTAGAGAAGGCAGGGCCAGTGTGGAAGGAGGGGGGCAGAGGGAATCAGATGACCTTATGCCACTTGGAGCTTCAGCCAAAGCTTTTAATGCTAAAATGTCTGACTGGATCTGTGGAGGAAGACAGGTTTAGAGGCTTAAGGCAGACCAAAAGCCATGCTAGGATTAAATTCCAACTAAATTCATGCATGACTTATCAATTACTGTTTACCTCTAACAGGCAAACAGGACACAGGAATAAAGGAGATTTAAAGTATTACTGAGACTTCTGCTGCACTGCTTTTCCTAACATAATGCCCCCTAACACTGTGTGCATCAGGCTACATTTTAGGGTAAAGCAGCATAATAAAGTTGATGCAGTCTTTTCAAGGGACTGCTGGTTCATATTTATATTTATATTTATATTTATATTTATATTTATATTTATATTTATATTTATATTTATATTTATATTTATATTTATATTTATATAAGAGAGATTCTTATGGGGGTGGCAGTAATTAAGGAACTTTTAATGTTTGTTCTTAATAAAGACATAAAAGATCAGAATTTCTTAGTGGTAATATTTTAGGCACATTATATTTACATTTTAGCCATTCGTTGACCTGTAACATTGCTGTTTCTGTACTATGATGTACTCTAAATCCTGACTGGAAATCTTTATACAGCTTATTCCTACATAGGTGGTCACGTTATTGCTTTGAAACTACTTTTTCAAGGGTTTTAGAGAGAAAGGGGAGATTGGATATTTATCTATAATTTACTAAAACCCCTGAGTCCAGAGAAGAGGTTTGTCTACAGCAAACTTAAAAGCCTGTGGTACGTAGCCTGTTAGTAAGGATAGATTGACGAATCTAATATGGCCACCTCCTTTCCAGTGTACGTCATGTCTGCTTTAAGCTACAGATTTGAATTGTACCATGGAGCTAGCTTCCTCTGATTTACTACCTCCTTTTTCAGAGGGTCAACGGTATCAAATATTGTTTGAGGGGAGGCTGCAGTATTATCACCAAGATAGTCGACTTGTGCTGGAGTAACGTTAAGTTGACTACTCTCCTCTGTGTTGGTACATGGCTCTGAAATAAAAGATTCAATTAAAATTTTGTCAAAAGCGTTTTCAGATAAACATTTTACATCTTAGGTGAAGTATAGTTCAATATAGTAAATTCAAATGTTTTTTAAAAATGGTCAGATAAAAGAGGGTTTTGGGGAAAAACTATAAAATGATTTTCAACACGTATGTCAGAACAAGATCAAGGGTGTGATTAAAACTGTAAGTGGGTTTATTTACATTTTGGGTAAAACCAATGGAATCTAATAGTGAAATAAATGCAGTATTGTGGCAGTTATTATCAACATCTACATGGATATTGAAGTCACCCACTATAATGACTTTATCTGCACTAAGAACTAAATCAGATAGAAAGTCTGAGAATTCAGTTAAAAACTGAGGGGCCAGAGGACTCTTTCAGTTTTGGTCAGAGAGGCTAAGAATGAAGAATAAGCTTGGTTTACAAGAGTTTGAAGACTGCTGCTACTCCTCCACCCGTGCTTCTATGAACATGATAGTTGATATGACTTGGAGGGTTCGACTTGTGCAGACTGACATATTCTTCCTGCTGCAGCCAATGGTTTATGAGAATGGTTTACATTAAATACAGTAAATACAGTACAGTATATCTGTCTATTTTTGTTAGCCTGTTCAAACTCACTTGCACACTCTGCAAGTTTGAGCTAAATTGTTCCTTCCTTGTTCAGGTCTGCTTTGCATGCTTTGATACTGTAAATGAGCAAGAGCAATAGCTACTTACAGTCCGAGGCTGAATTAAGCTTTAATGTGGACTAGCACCAAAATATATTGTCTACTTGATACTTGTGCAGTTACTATTTTTAAAAGACCTGGTTCCCATGCTTGCTATCTCCTATTTCAGAAACATTTAAGAATATGATTCAAAGAAAAACCAAAGGAAAAAGCATATCAATGTACAAGTCTTTTTGATTTGAACCAGGACTAATGGTCCACAGATTTTAAAGCACTCATTGGTCTACTGATATGACAGAAAATCAGGGCTGTTATTAATTCATTCTAATGTCCACTATTCTTTGACACATACTTCTCATATGACTACTACTGCAGTGTACAGTATACAGTACGATACCATATTCGAAGCATACAGAGGGATCTTTATAGTCAAAACCAATTTCTAAAAAAATGTTTTTCTGTACAACCCAACTACAATCATAAATATGTTTTGTAAGAAATCAGGCACAGAAAATTGTCAACATAGAAATATATAAGCTATCCAGATACTGTAGGTAGTCACACCATGACGTGTTTGTACCACTGCAGAGTTGGTTGCTGTAGTCATGGTGTCTTAGAACTCGTGTGTTTGTTTGTCTTCCAGCATGATGTATGTGCAGATTTTGTGGCCTTTTGGGCAGAGATATATCACCTGGTTGCCCTCATTACACATTGCACATACACTTTCATTAGTCACTGTATAGCATGACTGCTAAACAAATTGATCACACAAGCGCAACTGCTCATCAGCATTCATCATTAGCAGGTCAGGCATAACTCAAGTTTGCAAAACTGAGTTTCAGAATCAACAACAGCAACATCTATGGTAAGAGAGAATTATGGAGAGACATTTGAATGAGAATAAATGTGATCAGTTTTACTTGATTCATTTACAATCAAATGGTCTTTATGCCAGCCCAATTAAAGACTGGTCAGAACATTACCTCTGAAATCATTTCAAACATAGGCCTCCTAATAAGTGGTGTCCTGTTCTATTATGACTGAACATTATGAAATAAAATACAAGAGAGTGATTAAAGATCAAGATGAAGTGATGAAAGTTGGTGTAAGGATACTGCTGCTGTGAGACTCTAACTCTTCTAAAGTGGCAGAGCTGCTGTTTTTGCTGATGCATAGAGATGATGTTATGATTTATTAATGCAATGATTCATTCAATTTGAAGTCAAATACTGAACATTATGCTAATTGTCTGCAGTTTTTTAAAGTGGATAAACATTGGCACTGTAAATTTGTTATGATTTGTTTTAAAGCTGCATTTCTTTCTGCCACCTAGAGTGTGCTGTAGACCGGTTGCTGCAGCAAACATATTAGAAATTACAGAGGAAACATAAGCATTCAAAGTCAATGTATGCTTGTTCTGGAGCTGTTTCAAATGATCTTTATCATCACATGCACAACTTTACTTTAAATGAAGAATTTGTTTTATTTTGCAGGTAGATTATATTACTTTAGTTTGAAAATGTTTTTGCATCAGTTTTTGTTTTAGGACACTGTGTTGCATATGGCCAATCAAATATGTTCACTTTGTAATATTTATTACACCGTATTTCTACTGTTGACAGAGCTCCTGCCTTCTGCTGATTTCTCTGTAGAATCCAACTCTGCTGTAGAAAAGTGGGAACAGGTCAAATGTCATGACCTGACTGCAGTAAAATCCATTCTCTACATGTCAAACTCATACGCGCTCCCATTTCAAGATATAACCTAATGTTATACTGTGTGCAATGTGATATAAGATGTTCTTCTGTGTCCTGTCCTCATATAGAGGACAGTATTATGTTGAGTTAATTGCATGTTTGGTTTGAACCTAGTCTTCTCTCGGCCCTTATTAACTTTCTGATCAACATTTCAGCTCAACTGGATCTTCATTAAACTACATCAATATTCAGGTGCTGTGTTCACATCAGTGTCTGGAGCCCTCTGGACCTTGTTCAGCTAGTTTCTAATGTTCACATCGATGTCTGGACCCCTTTTAGAGAAACAGAATGAATTCACTGTCGGGGTGCATCATTGAAAGTTAATGCGATTTGATCAAATTACTGCTTCTGAAACTAGTTTTTTGTGGTAAAAACAGTGAGATCACAAATATATTCAATTATTTATATCATAAAGGTTCACCTGTGATGTTGCTTCGTAAGGAACGTTTGGTTTGGCCTAGAAGTTGTGTTTAGTTGTTTTGTTCCTTTTAGAAATAACCTTGGTTATTATATGATAATTATGTTGTGTGGTCAATATATTTGATTGTAATTTAATGTGATTATATGTTGGTGTTCAGCAGACACAAGGTTCGCTACTCACAGAGACAACAATTATACATACATCTCAAGGAAAAAGCTAAATGCATGTCATACATAGTAGATAACACTGAGATATGTGTGTTTTTCTTTTCTCTTCAATGATTGATTGATTAAATGATTACTGAGTAAAGGTGTCTGCTGAAACACTGCATCAATAAATCATGTAACTGGAATTCACACAAGCTCAATATTCTAGTAAAAGTACAATTAGATGTACCACTTCAAATTCTTTATTTAAGTTAAAATATTAAGTACATACTCAAAATTGTTAAAGTTCCAGTAAAGTGCTAATAATCAACATTGAAGTATGAACAAAGTTGTGTTGCCATAGAGATGATGTTGTGGAACAAAAACGGTGTCTGCTAATGGTGCACCTGATTTTAATGATTTATGATTTTATATGTACTGACAGCAGTTTCATCCATAATTAATACATCTTTATTTTTAGTTTTGTCTTTAAGAATTTGCTAAATGTAACTAGTAACTAAAACTGGAAAAATTAAGTGGACTAACAGTACAATTACAGTACAGTAATATAAAAGGAAAATAAACTGAAGTACCTCACAATTTTACTTAAGTAAATGTACTGGTTCCTTTTTTGGAAGATGGAAGAAATACTTCCCAACACAACCAGGCTTTAGCTTGTTCTACTCTAAGTAAGGGTGCTTGTTTTTCTTGCATGCTCATACTTGTTTGTTTTATAAGGGAGAGAGAAGCTGGATAGATAGATAGATAGATAGATAGATAGATAGATAGATAGATAGATAGATAGATAGATAGATAGATAGATAGATAGATAGATAGAGATAGATAGATAGATAGATAGATAGATTGATGGATAGATAGATAGATAGATAGATAGATAGATAGATAGATAGATAGATAGATAGATAGATAGATAGACAGATAGATAGATAGATAGATAGATAGATAGACAGATAGATAGATAGATTGATGGATAGACAGATAGATAGATTGATGGATAGATAGATAGATAGATAGATAGATAGATAGATAGATAGATAGATAGATAGATAGATAGATAGATAGATAGATAGATAGATACATGGATAGATAGATGGATAGATAGAGAGATAGATAGATAGATAGATAGATAGATAGATAGATAGATAGATAGATAGATAGATAGATAGATAGATAGATAGACACAATATTGAGCTTTCCTGCTTCACCATGGTTCTAGGTGATTTGTTTTGTCCACTCATTTCAATTGCAAATACTGAAGAACTGATGGTGAACTGCTTGTGTATGCGAATGGGTAAATGAGACGCAGCGCTAAAATAACACTAATAAGTGCAGACCATTTACCATTTAGGGTCTTTGTGTGGCCCTGTGATAACCTGCGGACCTGTCTAGGGTGTACCCTACCTCTCAACTTGTGACAGCTGAGCGCCAGCTGAGCACCAGCAACCCTGGAGCGATAATTGGCTTGAAAGATAGACGGATGATATTTGTTTGTCTGTTTGTATATCAATATTTTTCTGTGTAAATCTGTATATATCTTTGATATATTTATCATACTCATGGTTAAAACAGTACAGTTTTGTTTTTTATTTATCACAAGACCACCATAATCGAAAAGTGTAAATATTTTATTAGTGAAAATTGAACTGCTTTTATTAAGCAGCTTATCTTCTGTTAAATGGCTAATGGTATTTGCATTGACAATTATTTACAGTCATGATATTTCATCTTTTTATTGAGTCACACTCATTAAATAAAGTGAACACTGGGTTTCTAATATCACTGAATGGCAACTGGACAAGTGTTTGCAAACCTGGGGTCCGATCAATATAAAGGTGATTTGGAGCTAACTTGAACTAAAAAAACAACCAAACAGTTTCACTGTGCTATTCACAAGCAGCACCAGTTGATGTGAACCCTACATTTTCTTACCACTCACTTTTTCTTGCTACTGTAGGTTTTATTATGGCTGAATGTTGCTGAGGTTCAAACATTGCATATTTCCTTCCTCCTGCAGCTCCACACAGATATGGACCATGGAGACAATGCAGTGAAGTACACTCTGTCGGGAGAGGGAGCTGGGTCCATCTTCACTATTGACCAAATAACAGGAGACATCCATGCACTGGTGGGACTTGACAGGTCAGTATTCATCAATAACAATACAGTAATACTGTCTGAAGTGCAGTTTAGAAGTTATAATTAAGAATGTATTGGTATCTACAGCAACAAACAGACAAACTACATTACAGAGATATGGTTGATTACATAATTATTTTTAAATTCAGTGGAAAAAAAACTAATAATAATCTGCTATATTTATTATTATTATTGTTGTTAAATAATAGTTATGGCAAAAGTAAATATCCCTTGAAATTGGATATTTTTGTGGGAATTATTCCACTTACAATGACTGCTTAAAAATTATACATTTACTATTTATACAAATGTTTGAGGCTATATATATGCCTTGATTGTATATATATTTATATAATGCTCTGTTCCTGCTCTAACAACTAGAGCAGTACAGAATGTGTAGAGTGCAAGCAGCTGCTGCCAGCAACCTTCTAGCTATGACAATTAATTTAGAACAATGATGAGTGAGGAAAAAATGTGATGAAGACATACTAAATTCACTGTTCAAGAGAACTTAGGCTCACAACTGTAGGATTTAAATCAATAAGGATAAAAAAAAACAGCAACTTGTTTTCTGATTAATAATAGCCGTGTGTGATAAAGCACACCTTTTATTTATGCTAATGCAACCCTATGTATCATCAAGGTAGAAAAAAGTTGACCCATGCTGCCTCGTACCTTGAATAATTGCATAACTGTGTTTGCTTGCTTCACACTGTTATTTCCTGAATTATATTTCAGTCTCACCAGTCTCACAAAGCAACTGCCCACATTCTATATTTGAAGCAGGAATTATAATTTTTTCTTTCTGTAGCAGAATGCTTAGAGCCTTTACCACACACGTTAAATAACATTTAATTGGAATGTCTTTAAGTATTAAGACTATTTTGAGGTGAATTGTACAAACCCCATTTCTGGTAAAGTTGGATCTTTTTCTAAAAAGCAATGAAACTAAAATCTATAATTTAGTTAATTTGGTTGTATTGTGTAAACATAAGCACCACCGGCGGTTAACTGATAACAGGCGAGTATATGATGATTGGGTATAAGTGGAGCATGCTATAAAGGCTCACTGTTGGCAAGCAAAGATGGGTTGTGACTGACCACATTGTGCCTTTTTTGTAGCAAAGGTACCTCACGTCTTAATAACAGCTTTTCTTTGCTGGCTTGCAAATTGAAGTTATCTGAGCATGTTAATCAAGTGTGATTTGATGTGATTCTCTCTAGTCAGATGCTGCATAATTTGGACATTATCAAGTTAATGAGGTAAAACAATGAGGGAACAGGTGATGGCATGTTTTGTCACAAGTGAGCAACAGAGGCAGAAAACTTTTGGTACATAAGCTTCATTAAGCAGCTTCATTAAGACTTTTTTTAAAAGCATTTAATACTTACTAGAAACAAATTACATATGTTACAGATAATAAGTAGTGTGTTCAGGTATTTATAATATGTGACTGTGAAATACAGCATACATTTTGGGTAAACATATGAGAATCCTATATAGGATACACAGTAATAATCTTCACTTCCACCAGTGTCCTATTAGCTAACTTTTGACCTCAGCCCACTGAAACCAAGTCTCAGATATGATAATAATAAGTAATATTAATATTGTCTCATCTGCAACACATATGTGAAATAATAAAAGTAGCTGTAAAAAGCCCACTGGATTGACATTAACTTCAGCTGATATCAAAACTTCGCTGGTATAGTGTAAAGCTGCCTGCATTGTTCACTGGGTTGTTTTTGTTGCTTGGAAGTGTCGCAGTGTATGTTCTCCTTAATGTTTTGCAGGGAGGAAAAGTCTTACTACACGCTGAAGGCCCAGGCTGTGGACATCGACACAGGTCTCCCTCTGGAGCCAGAGTCTGAGTTCATTATCAAGGTGCAGGACATCAACGACAATGAGCCACGATTCCCATATGGACCCTACTGCGCCAGTGTTCCTGAGATGTCCCCAACAGGTGAGACTTGTTTACAGAGCTTATATAAAGCCTGTATCCTTAACTTACCTAATGTCCTAATGCACTCAAAAATATCAATATATTAGTAAAATGAGGTTTTGGCCCACCATTCATTTTGTGGATGTTACGGTTTAAAGCTTAAATTCACCATTAACAAGGCATATTTCTGTACTCTTTCTTTGAACAGAACAGGGCTCATTTAACAGTTTTTCCCCAATATTAAAATCATTAATGATAAATACAAATATCCTATAATTATCTTCCTTAAGGGTGCTGTTAGCAGATGTTGTGTTTTACATTCCCAATTGTCAATGTAAGTAAGTAATGTTGTCAGTGTACTGACATAAGCAAATTTTATTGTTGTCCTGATAGAAATAATTACAACTTACTACATGGTAAATGGTCTGCACTTATATAGCGCTTTTTATACCTAGTTGGTACTCAAAGCGTTTTACACTGCGTCTCGTTCACCCATTCACACACACATTCACACACCGATGGCAGAGCTGCTATGCAGCTGACCTGACTCACCGGGGGCAACTAGGGGTTCAGTATCTTCGAACCACCAATCCTGTGATTGGCAGTCAACTGCTCTACCTATTGAGCCACAGCCACCTACAGCTTTAACTTTCCATATCTGTTCACCTGGGTTCACATATGACAGGAAATATTTGCAAATCGTTATTTGTTGCGGGAAATGGATTATACCATTGAAAGATTCCTAATTCTGGTTAACTTTTCTTTGTATTTTTGATCTTCTTTACTTTATTTTCAATGCAATGTGAGTTACCTGCAGAACAAGTATTCCAATAACTTATGTTGTGCTGAAAAAAACAATCAATTATATGATTGTACCTTTATATACCAAGAGAATTGAGACATCAGCAATAGGAAAACAAAGGGTTAAGACCCCAAAGGGTTAATTAATGCTGAGAAGAGCATCTTTAATTAATTTGTGAACAGGGCAGAGTCTTGATCCCTCAGAGTCCCACACACATCTGAATGCACCAGCTGGGTGATGAAAGCATATGCTCAGTGAGGATCTAGGTCCACTTAAACAACACTAACTTTATACAAGTATAATATCTCACCTGAGCATTACTTCCAAGAAATTGTGCCCTCGTGGCAGTCTGACATTTTTTATCCGTATTTTGTACAATGGCAGCATTAGAGCAAAGGTTGGTGTGTCACCAAAAGCATTAGGATTTATCCTTATGGAACCACAATCCAATGAATGTAACCATGTCTGGCTGTTGTTTGTTGATATCCTGATTTGGCACATGTTGGATGATTATGGAGAGATGTCTCAGATTATGATATCAGTCATAATGTGTAGTAGGCAAAATATTTTTAGTAAGTAGGTGTTTAAAAATGAGGTACTACAATGATTTGTAGTACCCCACACACACACACACACACAAACACACACACACACACACACACACACACACACACACACACACACACACACACACACACACACACACACACACACACACACACACCACTAAGCCAGATTTTGTGGCCCATCTGTCTGCTAAATACCATTACTGTGAGGTAATTTAACAGCCAAGGTCTTGAGGCCTTAAGCTGTTAATGCTTCAGCTGAGGCTTCAAATCTGAAAGGACAAACTTTTCCCCAGAGTCTCTATGCTGAATTCAAGATTCAAAAGAACTTTATTTATCCCATAGGAAAATTGTTTTGCCTTGTTACAGTTGATCTCCATTTAAACAGAAAGAAAAGGAAAAATAATAATACATAATAATATACAGATTATGTTAATATTGGTCAATTATGGTCAATTATAATAGCATATATATAATAACAAAGGGGGGAGGAGTTGTACAGTTTGATGGCCAGTGGCAGAAAAGATCTCCTGTGGTTCTCTGTGGAGCACTCAATGTTAATCAGTCTCTGGCTGAATATGCTCCTCTGTCTAGCAACACACTGTGTAGTGGGTGGGAGAGATTGTCCAGGATTGAGAGGAGTTTCTGAAGGAGTTTCTCAGACCTCTCACTCTGTCTCTACTAGACTATGCAAATGATACTAGACCAAATACTGTATTATTACAATTGTTCATTTTGAAGAAAACACATAATTAGATAACACTCTCACAAAGTGGGAAAGCATCTTCTGTAGGTAAAAAGAAGAATAAAGCTAGAATAATGTCAGGTTGAATATAAAGTAAAGGTAAAAGTTAAATAAGAAGAAATGATAGTTTTGGTAAATTTCTGGGAAATGACTACTCAATTTAATGTCATCTGAAATGTTAAAAGCATGGTTGTATATGTGTGTGTCTTTAGGAACCTATGTGACACAGGTGACTGCCACAGATGCAGATGACCCCACATACGGTAACAGTGCACGCATTGTCTACAGCATCCTTCACGGCCAGCCCTACTTCTCTGTGGACCCCAAGACAGGTGAGATGACAGCACTGTTCTACAATAAAACTAAGAGTTACCCAAACAGATCTGTGACTTTTGCATGAACCCACAGCTCACACTCCCAGCTGTATTCACTCCCTCCTCGACAGCTTGAAATTCAACTGGTCATGACACAGTGAGTGGTTATGTGAGTGAGCTTTTCTTCAGTGCTGCACCTGATGCACTGAAGGGTTGTAACGATTTTTTAGTCTTTTAACAGACATCTCAACTGAGTGGTAATTACTCTGAACGTGGAGTGTTGTGTTCCATTTTCACCCTGAGGAGCATCGTGCCTCGTCGTGCAGCCTCTTCACAAGCACAGATTGCATCAAAGATTAAGTGTTGAAACAAAGGGGTTTTAGTGGTGATATTTTCAAACTGGCAGAAGAGTGCTGGAAGAAATCAGCACCTGTGATCAGTTTTCTTTTCTAGTTCAGATTGTGAAGATTCAGAAGTGATTTTTTTAAGAATTTCATTACCATTATTTTTTTCACAAATGCAAAGTAATGCAGAAAGTTTTATTGCAACCATATCATGTTTTCCTTTTTTGTCCAAAACATATGTATCTAACAGGAGGGGGCTTTGACATACTGCCATTCAGTTTCTTCCTCCCCCCAGTTCAGCACATAACAACTCACCAAAAATAAAACATTTATTTGTGTGATTAGAAAATAATCCAACACTTTTGTTCATTAATTTACTTTGGAAAATGATCCAATCTTACATATTTGTGTGTGCTTAAGTAAGTGTACCTCTAGGATTATGAGTTAATTTGAAGAAAAAATTTGAGTCAGTTGTTTCAGTCAATGAGATGACAATAAGGCTTTGTTCTGGCCCCATTTAAACAGGAGAGACTTGGTTTATCAAGACAATATATGTAGAGTTTGGACCAGTTGACATTACACATCATTGTTACCTTCCACTGGAGTGGCAGATGAACAAAGACCACACAGAGAACAAGGTGCTTCAGGAGGTCACAAGAAAACTAAAGGTATCTCTTGCAATTCAATTCCGTTTTATTTGTATAGCACCAAATCACAACAGATATCATCTGAAGGCACCCAACAATCCCACTTGAGCACTAGGCGACAGTGGAGAGGAAAAACTCCCTTTAGTTAGTAGGGCCAGTAACTGCACTCTGGAGATGTACAGCTCCAAGGCCGAGGATACCAGCAGAAAAGTACAGAGAGAGAGACAGAGGGGAGGAAGCACAACTAAGATAGAGAGAAAACACAAAGTTAATGACATGCAACGGTAGCATTTGAATCGATAAAGGACAGGAGAGGAGCTCAATGTGTCAGTAGAAGTCCCCCAGCAGACTAACCTATAACAGCATAACTAAGAGAAGTCTAGTCTTAAATGTAGAGAGGGTGTCTGCCCTCTTAGCAATATTTTTCAGGTGGAGGAAAGGCAGTTCTAGAGATTTCTTTTATGGATGATGTAAAGGAGATTTCTTTGTCAAAGATTTGAGATTCCTCACAGTATTACTTGAGACCAATGTTAAGTTATCTAAGGTAACAATATGATTAGATATCATGTACAGTGGTTAATATCAGTGCTCATGAATTCACCATCAGGAAAACACTGAATAACAATGGTGTGGCAGAGCTACAAGGGGGAAACCACTACTCTTCAAAAACAACACTGGTGCCTGGCTACAGTTTCTAAACCTCCAATCTCATTGATTTGACTCCAACTCTTCAGAATTAGCTTTCATTGAAATCAGTAGCCTGCTTAATTATTCTACCAGCACTTTGAATATTTATTCAGTGTGTTATTAGCTTAGGCACACTGTTTTCGTCTATACTTGTTACTTAGAATAGACTAAGATTAAATGAAGTGCATATTTGTCACACTGTATCATAATGAACCACTCTTATACATCCTTTACTCACATCTTCCAGGAGTCATCAGGACAGCGCTGGCTAACATGGACCGTGAGGTGAAAGAGGAGTACCAGATTCTTCTCCAGGCCAAGGACATGGGAGGTCAACTGGGGGGGCTGGCCTCCACCACCACCATCAACATCACCCTCAGTGATGTCAATGACAACCCACCACGCTTTGCTAAGAGTAAGGACGTTTCAACAATGATGTCTGATGTCTGGACAATATTTTGAATAGATAAATAAATTGCTGATTAGCTTTTTTTTTAAATGATAAATAATTCTGTATTTAATTGTACTTATCTGCATTTCTGTCTCTTTCCTCTTTCCTCTGTCACTACCTCAGGTATTTTTCATTTGCGGGTGCCTGAGTCAGCATCTGTTGGCTCTGCAGTGGGCCGGATTCGAGCCCACGATCTGGATGCTGGAAGCAATGCAGAGGTGGATTACATTATTGTTCCAGGAGATGAGGGCAACATGTTTGACATCATCTGTGATGGCCAAAGTCAGGAGGGAGTTGTTATCTTGAAAAAGGTACACTAATTATCAGGCGTACATTCAACAAGTGTCCAACCTAAATGATTTTATAGTTAATTTGTATCTAAATACAATCAACGAATCGTAGCAGCCCTGTTTGAAATGGTCTTTATCTCATTACCATGCTAAATAGCAGGGCAACCCAGGGAAATTGTGAATATGAGGAATAGAAAATGTATGTGAAGAAATAAGCATTAATTATAATACCCACTTAACCTAACTTGATGAAATTCTAAATACGTTAGGAGTAAAAGAAACATTTGCAAACACCAGTATTTCACTACTGATTCACTATTAATGCTTTCGCTTTTGATGTGCTGTGAGTGGGGAGAATGTGCTGATCTGGCTCCGATCTCTGCCTCTTAACCTTCATTTGAACCAAGCTATTAGGCCAGAAAATGCTTAAGCAGAAACTCTCGTCCACACAAAACAGTCTTATTTTTGCTGTATCAGCCACTAGATTCCCCTGGTGAAATCTGTGGCATATGTTGTAATAGAAGGAGGAGCAAAACAGAGAACTGGGGGTGAATTGTTTATGTTAAGATGCATAGTTTTATTGTATTTTGGTGCCAATCGGCAACAGTATCCAGTTTGAACATGGTTCCAACACACTTCAAAAAAGGGCCACGTGAGGACTCAGAAATACTTGTTAAATCCTCCATCTACAATGATATCATCTCATATCACATTCACATACACACACACTCACAGAAACACACATGTCACATTACATCAAGCAGTTTAACATCAGAGGGCTGCAGAGGCTTTTATTTCTGACTATCCTCTAAATTAGAACAGACATGACAGCTACTGTCTGAGCACGAAACTTTGCCAGCTATGTCTCTTATTTTAGAAATGAGATAAATCCATGACTCTCACTGCTGACAGTTTGTGCCCTGTTGTTGTTTTAAAAGAGTGAGGTGTAGCTTAGTATTAGTTCAGACAAAATTACAAAAAATATGCATGAAAGTTTCAGCAAAGTTTTAGCCTCAAGTGCCATCATTTCTCAGAATTGCAATCTTTCTGGAACGTGCAGAAGTACATAATGCAAAGTTCTCTGAGCTACAGGCAAGGTGAGAGAAAGTTGAATCACAGTTCCTTTAAGTGAGACACATAAATTGAAATGTCAAGAATATGCCAAAAAAATATCTTAAGACTCACTCTCAAAGGTTTTACGGACTGATGAGAGGAGAGCGACATGATGGAGCTGACAGATGAACCTGTTCATGGCTGTTCATGGGCACAGGACAATAGTTCAATTTGTTATGCAATACTTTTGCAATATTATGCTAAATTGCAGGTCCATGTCAATACATTTTTATTCTAGGGCTCATCTGAAATAGTTTTTGATGTTTAACACCTAAAAACAACTGTACATTTTTTATGGCTCCACCACAGCGATATGCAGGCATTATGTTTTTGAGTTGTCCATCAAGCAAGTCTTGTGAACTCGATATCTAAGGAATGTTTCAAGGCAGTTCTATCTAATTGTCACAACGATGATCTTTGATTCATGAACTGGATGGATGAACATTTTGGTGGCTAAAGGTCAAAGTGACCACATCTTCATCCATTTCTTGCAAACTGTTATGTCAGGAATGTGCTGAGGGAGTTTCTTCAATTTTTCCTACGTAGGCTACATAAACGTAAACTGACTATAATTATTTTTTTTATTCCACATAGTTTTACTACTCATTTATTGTTTGAAATAAATTGTTGGGATTAAAGACCATTAAGCATAATTGAGATTAATGCTGATTATAATCTTATTAAATCTTGTTTGGCCAGTTTTTTGCCTATTATTTTACATACACATGCACGTGTTTTTGTGTCACATGGACATATAATTCCACATGTAAATTCCTGCATCCTTTAGGTGCACAGATAAACACAAAATGTGCACCTTAAGCCATCATTTGAAACTTCTGAAGACAATTTAAAATTGAGTTAAATTGAGAATGATGACATTAAGCTTTTTCATGTGCACTGACTTCCCGAGGAGCTTCTTGTGTGTGTTGATTCACTGTTCAGAATGTAAAATGTTCAGTGAGTGCTGAGGCTGCTGAGATTGACGTGTTAGGTTTATGATTCACAGTACAAAAGTTCCACTCTATATGGGATGCTGTAATGTTTGCAAATCTTGCATGTTTGGTTGAGTCTTGGTTTAAAAACTTGTTCCTTGTTTATCATTAATTCATGAAAAGAACACCACACGTGGCAGCAGGATGAAATTGCTTTTCAGGTCAACTTTAATAAGTTAATAAACCTTTTTAGTTTTCAGAAATCAGTGACAGGATGATGTTTATTTGGAACCTAACATATATTGTTGATGTTGCCACACAGTTAATGAACAATTATTAAATAATCATGCCTCATATCTAGTTTCCATACCTCAGGGAGGAAGTTATAATTACACATTACACTATTAAGTTACCGTAATTGTTCTCCCGTATACAGCCTTGCAAGTACAATACCCAATTGCAGCTCTATAACTGCTATTCCAGTCTCTGCTGCACAGAACACCACATTGCTTTCTGACATTTTTGCTTTTCAAAACGCATCTTGACCAGCCAAACAACAGTTGTCATTTCATGTTTTTTTCACACAAATTAGGGAACATACAGTGAAAATGCCTCTGTAGCTTCATACTGTGTGCAACTGTGCGCTGTGTATTTTTATTTCAATAAAAGTTAATCTGTGATTGTTGCCCAGCATTTATGCCCACTGCCATGACAACAGGTCCAACACATGAATTTCCTTCTTCGAGTTTATTCGGACAGTGTTTCCCTGCAGTGAAAGGGAAGTGACAAAAAGAGGAAATGTTGTACTACAAAGCTGCAACTCTGGAAGATATACTGTGACTAAATGTTCAATACAGCTTTACACAGATGGAGAGCTGTGGGTTTTGGACCCTCTATTAAAGGTATTATTTAAAAGCCTTTATTAACAAGATGGATGGTTACAGCATGTTGGGACCTACTGAATAATTGTGAACTTTTTCTACCTATAGCCAAGAACTGAACTACAGTAGCCAGAATCCATAAAGCCATCACAGGTAGATATTCATTATTCATTGTTGTTTAGATGTCTAGCTGGATGCTAGTCTCACAAAGCCACTACATATGATTGCTCCACATGGCAACACCATGCACAGAAAGACAGGTCCAGGTAACTAGAAAAAAACACAGGTTGCAAAAACAGACTAATGCAATATAGAACTTTTAATTATTATAATGTGAGCACAGCAAAGTAGCACTGCAGCTCGACTAATCTCTGGCCAGCTACTGTCCTCTCCCCTCACCTTTCCTCTTCAGTCTTTCTGTTCCTCTCTATTGCATGATGCCAAACAGTTATATCCTCCACAGCTCCCTGGCTGCCAATCAGCCCTCCAGCCTTTCTTCTCACTTAACCCTACAAGTGTGTGTGCCAGCCAAGTGAAACACTGAGTGAATTTTATTGATCCAGGACAGGTTTAAACTGTGGGCTTTTTTTTTATGTCACTGGCTGACACTAGATAAATTTCAGGTTAGTGAGGTGATGCTCTATTCCTCTGTAGCTTCACTATTTGAAACTCCACCAGAGTGAGATCTTATTTTGCCATATTCTCTCTTGTCTATCCTCCTTCTACTGCAGACCTTTCACCATTTTGTCATAGTGTTTTGTTGTTTGCCCACCATTCCCAGGGATTACTGTAATGAGTTCAGAGGGATAAACACTGGACACAAGGACAGATTAGAAATGAGAAACAACTAAAGGCTTTGTAACATTAAGTGCTTAGAAATAACAAATTCCAGAACAAAGAAGTTTGGCATTTTTGTGCTAGTTCGATTAATATGTTGGTAATGTTTTTTCTTCACTCCAACCAATGTTGGTAAGAGTGGTGATAAGGATGAATGCTAAAAACATAAATACCAACACTATCTATCAGCCTGTCCCCACCTCCCACACACAATCAATAAGAATGAGATTGGATTGTACATCTTGGTCAGGGTGACCTGTTGCTCTTCAGCAAATTCTCTGACATGTAGTGTTGCTGATTGCTGAATATACCTGGTATATTCAGATTATGCAAAAAAAGAAATGATGAGCAAATAAATTACACTGTTAAATAATCTCTTTTTAATCAGAGTTTAGCATCTAGTCAGTTAAACTTTTGGAATATTATTCTGATCAGTTAAGTAGCAGAGAGGGTTGTTAATCAGTTTCAGCTGCTTTGGTGTTAGTAAAATGAACAGGTGAACTAGAGGGACAACACTGAGACGACCCCCAAAACAGGAATGCTTTTGTAGGTTGAGGCCATTAACATTTTTTCTCTCCTCTTCTTTTCTGTCAGTTTTTTCACTAGTTTTACATTTGTTTAGGGTCAGTGGCACTACTGGTAGCACAAGGCAACAATTGCAACAGTCCAACTTCTCCAGGATGTCACGCCAATACATTCCATTGCCAGAAGGTTTTGCTGTGTCTCCCAGCAAATTCCAGGGGACAGACAGTTACTCTTGGAGAGCTAGACTGTAGAAGGTCCTGTGTCTGGTCGTGTGCAAGGAGGAACAAGATAACTGCTAACCTGCTGCATCATTTTTTTCTCTTAGATTCAGGATGTCTTTGAATTCAGCCCTCTGTAGATTGACAATTTTTATTTCTGTCAAATGACAGATCACCAAGTTATATAAAGTCAATATAAAACATTCAACATGATTTATTTCCCTATTGAGATATGATGTGCTCAAATGTTCCTTTTTTTCTTGTAGTGTACATTGTTCTGGTCAGCAGTATATAAAGCAAATAACTTGAACTACATATCAGACACAATCATAATGTAGCTGATATGACAGATCAACATGTGCTGAAATGCCTGTCAGCCTTCATTTAAAGGTTTGTTTGGAAATATTGGACTTAGAGCTATATTGATTAAATAACCCAATTTCTCAGGTTCAAAAGCATTTGACAAACTAATAGTAATACCACTGTAAAAATTTGTTTTTATTACTGTATATAGCCTGATACCTCGTCATGCTTCCTCCCCGATGCTCTGCTAGGCTTTTACCTCTACTGTGCTCAGTTCCTGTTTTGAGGATGTTTAGCCTCAGGAAGTAAAATCAGTGCTCAGCTGGATTCAGGCCAGGTAAAAACCAGGCCAGAATATTTCACTGCTTTGTTTTAAACCAAGTTGGCCAATAATTTTTGAAACATTTGGCTAAATCACAGCAGATAATATAGTCCTAAACACATCCAAATTCATCCTGCTGCTTTTTTCAGCATGAATGGTTCTCTTAGTTCTCAAAACTCTTAGATGTTAAGATATTGTTCCAGAAGTATACAGGCTTGTTTCAGACTGTCTTTTTTTTTTGGAATATTCTAATGATCTTCTTCTTTTTGGGAATTTACTGGCGATATTCATCTGGTGGTATACTTTGTTACTCACAAGACTTATCTTGATGGTCTTGTGAGGTCTTTTCTGTAAGGTCTTAAACATTGTAAAATGCCTTGAGATCACTTTTGTTGTGGATTGGCGCTACATAAATAAAATTGAATAGAATTGTTAACTTTGACACAGATATACCATGTCTACCTTCTGGAGTTGTTCTTAATCTAGCAAACTATTGTTAAAAGATTTTTCTTCACCAGAAATGCTTTTTTTGTGAATTCACCACATGACCTACGATGACATTTTAGTGTTCCTGAGCTCTTGAACCAAGTACTGTAGTTGATTTGGCATATTATTTTCAGTCTAGTGATGCTTGCTTCAATGATAGTGACTGGACTTGAAATTCCGTAAGCAAATTCTTCACTCTACACCTTTTTTTGCTTACATATAAATTAACTAAAGACAGAATAACACTCAACTAGCTGTGGAACAGCTGAGCAGGGGTTGTAATTTCAACACAGTTCACACCATACATTTTCATACATGAAAGAAATCTCTAGAACTGACTTTTTTCCACCTGAGGAGTATTGCTAAAATCATAAGCATCCTGTTTCAAAGTCATTCTGAAGGACTTCCCAAATAGTATTGACCCAAATAGTATTCCAGGGCAAATCTGAAGTATACCAGACATGTTTTGTTATTTAAACAATCATTAACACCTAGTTAGTAATTGTGGAACCTTCATGGTTTGGTTACACAGAAGTGGGTTTAGGTGAAAAGACAACTGGTTGTATTTAGGCACAAAACTACAATGCAAACCTTCTCAGACTTCTAAATTGTATTACAGGTTCTTTTTTTTTCTTATTTCTTTTTGCTTGTGTCACAATTAATGTGACTTCTAGAGGTGCCTAATTATAATATGCTACTCATGGTCAAAGAACTTGTCTCAAATTACACATGGATTTGTATTTTTACAATAGAGCAGTACACTCAATTTATGTATGTTTGCTTAAAGAACCATTATGAAAATTGTGTTATTGTCCAAACACTTGGTGGGTGGTGGACCAATACTGAAGTGTAATATAATAAGGTGTGTGATATTACTTATGGATTCATGCAACTTGGATGAGCCTGTGATTTCAAAATCTCTTTGTGATTTAAGTTTGAATGATTTTGGTGTCCATTGAAATTATACAGCGTATCTCAGGAAAGATTTTTAAATTAAATAATTATTTCATCAATATGTAATGTGTAATTTAAGAAGAAGAAATGTATACAGTCATTTTAGAAAACCCACAAAAGCAGCTGTAGACTGGTGATTATGTGAGCTTGTTTTTGAGTGCATGTGTATTGATGCTTTTCTGTCAGCTTTGAAAAGCCTCTGTGACATTTGTTGCAATCCGACGATTCAATTTCAAGTCAGCTGTTGAAATTGGTTTTATTCCAGCACAGTCAAGACATTCTTATGGTTTTCTACTGATTGTATTAGTTGAAATTTTTTTACTCTTGACTTTGTAGGAAAAGTTTGTTTGACAATAAAAAAAGTTGCAGTTGTAGTCAAATTGTAGTCCTGACACCCACAGGGCACCCAACTGTAAGCTTCATCAAAGACATGGCTAAATTTTGAATTTTCAGCTCCAAATGGTATTTTTTGGGGGAAATCTTTTGTTAGAGGGAGACGGGTTGTTGATTGGTCTACTACAAAGGTTTTGCTACTTTAATAGTATGTTCAACAACAAGCATGAATCTTACCTAATCTAGGAAGTTCGAGTGTTAAAGAAAAGGACACAGATAGTCTAATAATGAAAATACATCATCTATCTGTAAGTTAGTGTAGAGGTGAAACTTAACTAAATCCATTTATTTAAATACCACATGAGTACTAATTGTTTTAATTTGAGTTGTTTAATCCTACTACACAATTCAGATGTAAATCTTTGCAGATGAATGAAGTAGCTGTCATTGATCATTGTTCAAGTGGTTAATCAGCTCCAAAGTTATTGAAGTTTACACATTAATGCTTCAGTAATTCTAATTAAAAAATACTCTTTAGTTCTTTTACTATAAATTGCGAAGTAGCAAATCTTTTTAATAATACCTTAGCTCTTTCAATAAAGTGTTGAAGTCAGAGAAATCTTTGTTAGTGTAGGACTCGGTATTACTTTGTATTGACTTTGTGTATGCTACTTCTCAATCTTTACTGTACACTGTAGTTACCATGGTACCAGTTTCATTATTATCTTATTTCATCCATTCATGCCTTTTGCTTTCATGTTTTTGCAGACTCTTGACTATGAAACCAAAAAGTCATACACTTTCAAGGTTGAGGCATCCAACACACAACTGGACCCCCGTTTCCTCCACATGGGACCCTTCAAGGACTCAGCAACAGTCAAGGTGAACGTCCTGGACATGGAGGAGCCTCCTGTCTTCACTACACACGATTACTCTATGGACGTGTACGAGGACACTCCTCCAGGAACTATCATTGGCTCAGTGACGGCTCATGACCTGGATGCCAGCAGCAGTGCTGTCAGGTAACAAGCTCTTTATTTGTGAGAACAATGTTAAGAGCAGCCTGTTGTGTTTGTAGCCACTATTAGAGTACACAAGAGGACTCAAGATTTGGCATTAATATTTAACAATGTTTTTTCCCGAATTCATAAAATTGTAATGGTGATTATAGTCAAGACAGACAGCTTTTAACTTCCAAAATTCCCTGGACAATCTTGGGGGGTGGGTAATGCCTATAAAATCCTCTCTATTTATGTTTAGTAAAAGGTTATATACCATAAAAATACTATATTACATTGTCTTTCAGTTACCATGCTGATTATTTCAGATGGTTTAATAATTAACACAAATACAATGATTTGGATTTTTACAGCTGTACTGAACTGGACCTCAGTCAACAGAATTTCTTCCCTTCTTTCTTGCTTAAATAAAGGAAGCTTTTGTTTGTAAAGGACTGTCTTGTGTTATATGTATTTTGCCCCACTGCCACTGTAACATGTTTATTCTTCATGTCGACTGCTCTCATCTCTGTAGATATTCACTGGAATGGCACACAGAGTCTGACAGCTATTTTGACATTGACACTGTTGAGGGAACCATTTCCACTAATGAATACCTGGACAGAGAGACAGCTGTTTGGCACAATATCACTGTGGTGGCAACCAAAGTCAGTAAGTATTCCACAACAACAACAACATTCACCCAAAGAACACAGTCAAAATCTTTTTGAAATTAACCATATAATTTGTTCCATACGTTTTTTTTTTTCATTATACTAACTGAGTCAGCCACTCTTTCATGCATACCTATTGCATTTTACAATTTATGCAAATACAATCAAACCAGCAGGAAGACTAACCTGTAAACATGTAGTTCAGGCAGTTCTGAGCCTATTTTAGATCAGGTGTCCACATTAATAGATCAGATCCAGAAATTATTGAAAATTGATACTGAGCTTTAAGCTTGAGTTTGTTAAACTTGTTACTTCCATGCCTAACAAAGAGGCTGTGAATATGCTTATCTACTGTTTGTTCAAGGCCATGTGGATAAGTAAGAAGATTAATGAAAGAATGGGACTGGGTAGAACTTTTTGGTATTGGGGGTGGGAAGATTATGTTTGGCAATGACCAAACTCTGCATCCTGGCACATGTAGAAGAAACGTATGCCGTCATCACTGATGGAGCTATGAATTCTGGGTAGTACGTACCAGAAAATGTCGAATTATCTAACTGTTCAACAGAAAATGAATCATGCAGCAGGACATTGAGCCTAAATGCACCAGTTGTTCTACCAGAGAATGGTTAAAGCAGAAGAAATGCAATGTCTTTAAATGGCTTAGTTAAAGTCCTGATCTTAAAAATGTACAAATCATGTGGAAGGACCTGTGGCAGGCAGTTTATAAAATTCACATACTTGCTACACACATGTCTGCATGCTAATCATCACGTGATCCATTTAAAAGCTTTTCTGGTGCTTTTTGATCATACAAAATGACCTTTATCACCAGATGAGGAAGAATTACTGAGACCCACTGTAATGGTCATTTAATATCAGTTGCAAACACAAACTTACAGTCTATGCATTGCAGTGTACCACTTTGAATAAAATTAGGGTTCTGGGATGCATCATTACAACATATAAATATATACTACTGTAACAAGTAAACATCTTGAGCAAAGCTCAATTTGTTTCTTTCAAACTCCAGTTGCATATTCCTGGTCCCCTCTCTCCCCTCACTCCTCTGTGTGCTTGGTTGGAGTGCAGCTGCAGCTGTAGTAACTGTGGTGGAAACTAAATTTAGTAAATATGTGCAAGCATCCCATCCAGACTGTGTGCACACTATATCATTTCCTCCTGGAAGCTACTTGAGGAGTAAAAGAGCTGCTGAGTCACAAATGTGCCAACCCTCCTCATTAGCTAAAACAAAATAAACCTTCAGACTTCATCACAGTGAAAGTAAAAAACAAATCTGTGGGTTGAATAGTACGACTGTTCAAAAGGACTGTCCATGAGGTGTTTGTAATGAGTTTGAAAGATACTGAGCTGTAAATCATATAAACAAATTATGAGTGTGTGGCTCCATCTAGTGGCTGAAACTGGCTGGGATCAAGATGACAGCATTTTGGGCCACTTTAGGAACAATGGTTAAGGTTAAGAGCTAATAAAACTTGCTATGGATGGATCTGAAACATGTACCGGTAAAATTTAGTACTTTCAAGCTATAGAATCTTTAACTATATGCTGTCTCAGAATTTCACAGGTATTGCTCTGCTCTTTGTCTATACACATGGAGACCATATTTCCATGCAGCCAATCAGATCTTGCATAAAGTAGTAACATTAGAGGCAGAGACAGTAGTCCACACGTCTACACATCCTTCAATATGAATTTTTAGCCATCTCATTTACTAGGTCACTCAGGAACAGTGACCTGTGACCTATAAAATAAAACAATGCAACATTACAAACATGACTTGTCCTGCTGCTTTTTGAGCAGCCACCAAATAAATCGTGGTGGCTGCAGAGTACATGCCAATATCACTGAACTCATTCTCTTTGCGTCTTGTTCCTCTGCCGTGGCAGCCTGCAGGCTGCTATCGATCAAACACAGATACACTGTTTAAAAGGAAAACATGAGTTCAAATTCAAGGCAACAAAATTCAGCAAAGTTTTGAATTATTTAACTTTTCCCTTCTGTTAACTAATACCAAGTGATACTGGATTTAAATATATTTATTATTTTTTATATTCTTAATACATTTTACAACCTCATTAACCATCAAGGTTTACTAGAGGTTTACACCTCAGGATCATTGGTTCTCAACATGAACTCTTTAAACGTAAAAGTGTCTGAGCTCCAGATCTATTTCATCTAAGAAATAATTATGACATTAGAGAAAGATGTATAATAAAACACTGACATAATATTGTAACAAGACAATTCTGAAAATGTTATTTGTTTATTTTTTCCATATTTTATCCTTACATATATGCAAATAAGCTAATGATGTTGTTAAATTAACTAGACAATCCATAGGAAATTCTGTTAACTGAAGTCATTAACAGAATTTCTGAAATTAATAAACTCAGTTTAGATTAACTAATAGCAACAAGTTTAAAATAAAATATTGATAAATATTAATAACCTTGAAAGAATAAACACTGGGGAATTTGTGTTCCCACATTGCTTAAATTGAACTTACCAAAACCTAGCAGAGATGAAAAAGATGTAATGTAACACTTACTAAAACACTACATTACTAAAGGGTAGCTACTATGTTGTATTTTATAACACATACATATAATAATATGTAAAAAATGGTAATCCTAAAACTGGAGCTTCAGCTGCAAAATAAATACAAACAAAATCTCAAATGACTGTGAACTAGAAATCTAGAAGCACAAAATGTACAGCTTGAATTTGAGCTGAAACATTTTGCCAAATGAACTATACTACAACATTTAGCTAACTTAAACAATGTGCATGGTTCATATCAAAGACAGGTGGAAGATTCAATGCTAGTGTTTCAGTTTTTTTAACAATAAATTATAGACAGCAAAAACAGTAGTTTATGCAATTTCCCACCTTCTACCAAAAATGATCCCTTGTTACTGTTTTATATTCTGTTTATTTTGTTACCTACCAACATGTCAAAAATGATGGTCAGTGTAGCCATTATTTCTGCAGAAGTCCAGTAGTCTGTCAATATATTGGATGAAAACATTAGACCACATTAGGACACATTACTGAGTGTGTAATCACATATGACTTTATTTTGACCCGCACAGACAACCCTCTGCTGTCTGCCAAAGTGTCAGTGACAGTCAACGTCCTGGATGTGAATGAGTTCCCTCCTGAGCTGGCCGTTCCTTCAGACACCTTCGTCTGTGAGAACTCCAGAGCTGGACAGGTAAATTGAGCCGTTACGGTATCTGCATTAAAAAAACCTGCTGAATGTCCATAATGATCAAAACAGTGTGAAACACATACTGTACAATACCATTATTACAAAGTTACATTACTTTGGGATGTGGGTTGTGTCATGTCATAACTGTGATGCAGATCAACATGTTGCACCTGAAGGTGTCAGACCCTTCCTCTCCCAGCCAACAGATTTTAATCAGCAATTTTTCATTCTCAGAATGCCTTTTCCCTTCTAGCGTTGTTTGATTTGAGTAGCTTCTCACTCTGTTCTTTCCCCTGAACAGGTGATCCAGACGATCAGTGCTGTGGACAAGGACCTTCCTCCTGTCGGCCAGAGGTTCTTCTTCAAGTCTCCAAAGGAGCTCCGCAACAGAAACTTTACTGTTCGAGATTTTGGCAGTAAGTAAATGTGGGGATTAAATACAACAAAGACAGTACTTACAAAGAAGTCAATTCTTTGGAAAACACACTTGTGTGTATAAATAATATGTTTTTATTAATAAATATCAAATCATTATGTGGCAGCTGTTGCTAACCTAAATCGCCCTAATGATGCATACTATAGCTTTTGTCATCATAAAACAGTAACAATCTGGTTATGATTATGGAACCTTCACAATTTGGTTAGGTCTAGGCACAAACCCTACATGGTTGTAATAAGGGTTAGGGTTAATCAAACTGTGAAATGATCATGGATTAAAAAATAGACAATGCTTCATTTTTTCGCTAAATACAGTGCCTATAAAATAAGCTCACCTCCTTGGATGTTTTATCCTTTTATTGACATTATAAATCAGTCATGATCAATAAAGGTTTTCAAATAATTTCAAAAAAATATGTTAAAAACAATGTTTTTTACAAAGTAATGTCTATTAAATAAAATTATTTAGGTTGAAATCAGTGTTTGCAATAATATTCACCCCCTTTAAAATGACTGACCTAATCCAACAGAGGTCCAGATATTTGGTGCTAGCAATCCCACAATTAGTGAAATGGGAATCACAGTGAGTAGACAAAAGAACACTCCCAGCAACTCTGAGAACAGGTCATTGAAAAGCATAAGTCAACTATGACCATGCAAGAAGGAGACTAGTGAGAGAGGCCACTAACACACTGAGTATGAGGAAGTTACAAGCTTCAGCAACTGAGATAGAAGAGACTGCACATACAACAACTGTTGCCTGGGTTCTTACCAAGGAGAAAGCCGCTCTTGTAGAAAACACATTAAATGAAACAGTAAATCATAACTTGAGATCGCCAATAGGCATGTGAAAGACTCCATGGTCAAGTGGAAGAGGGTCCTTTGGTCTGATATAGAGAGAGATACTGTATATAAATATAGGACAATCCTGGAGGACAATCTTATTCAGTCGGCAAGACAACTATGGCTTGGGAGAAGATTTGTTTTCCAGAAATACAATGACCCGAAGCTACACATAAATGGTTTACCGACAACAAGGTGAATGTTGTGGAGCCGCAGAGTCAAAGCCCAGACCTCAATCCAAGAGATAATTTGTGAATAGACTTGAAAAGTGCTGTTCACACTCGCTCCTGGGAGCTTCTTATTAATGGTAATTTTATAATGTTATCTACATGAAGCACTTACCAGAGTATGGGAGAACATGGCAGATCATATCAAAGTGCAGCAGAGCAAAGAGAGGGAGAAGAGTGGACAGATTTTCGGGTCTTGTGCTATCGCTAGCTTACTAAACTTTGCTTTTAAAACAAACTGAGGAAGAATCAATCAATAAAAAATCAATCAATAAAAAATAAATATCTACAGAATGATAGTTAAAGCTGTAATTGAATTGAGATAATTATATTCCAAGGGACTGCACAGTGGTGTGGTGGTTAGAACTGTCGCCTCTTAGTTCGAATCCACGGGTCAGCCAGGTGCTTTTCTATGTTGAGTTGAAATTCTCTCTGTGCGGGTTCTCTCTGGGTACTCTGGCTTCCTCCCACTATTCAAACATTCATTTTAGGTTAATTGTTGACTCTAAATTGTCCATGGGTGCGAATGGTTGTCTGTCTCTGTATGTCAGCTCTGTTATAGACTGGCAACCTGTCCAGAGTGTACTCTGCCTCTCACCCAGTAACATCTGGGATAGTCCTCTGTACTGGTCACAGTATAGAGGACCAGTGGTTTGCTCTCCGTTCACTCCTCTCTGCTCTGGCAGCAAGAACAGTGGAACATTACTCGTTTTTCTCTTTTATTTCACATCAGCATCACTCACGTCTTCAGAAGTTTTTTTCATTTATCATAGCTTCATCTAATATTACACTGTATGAAGTACTTAATTCAACTTCTGGCCTTTAATGAACAACTCCACCTGTTTCACATGAACAGCAGCAGCAACAACAGCAAGAAAGCCCAGGTCACTACACTACCAACATATTAACTAGGTTACTTATGTGCATGTAAACACACTGACTGGCAAACCCATTCCTCATATTAAAGTGTCCGAGTAACAACTAACCAGTAGGAGGTACTAGTTTGATGATGATGATACAATCTTTGCCAGGCTTTGCTAGGGTTTAATCATTTTATGAAAAGAACAACAAACAAGCAAAACTGTTGACTGCTAAATAAAAAAAAAAAGGTTTGCTGCTTGTGTTGAATGTTCATCTTTAGTAAATCTCCTGTTTTCCCCTGCAACACTCCATCAACAACCATTGTGATATTTTTGTATGTTTGTGCCTATATAGTCAGCATCACATCTGATAGTCAGACACACAGGCCTGCAGCCACCAAGAGGAATTGGAGCGTGTGTGTCTGTGTGTATATGAACAAGGTGCCTTAATGGTCTCTGCCTTGTCAAGCTGCATCTCCATCCAGTGAGGGTAGAATAGATCTTTTCTGACACAAACACACACTTCAAATTGAAAAAGTGCCAAAATATGTATTATGGAAGGAAAAAAAAACATGTTTTTGAACATTGTTGCTCTCTTTATAAACCTCATCACATTGTCTTTTTCGTTATATATGCTGTGTTATCACTTGACTGACTGAAGTTATAGTCAGTGCATGTCATGAAATCCAAGTACGTTGCTTCAGTCCAATAAATGAGGCTGTGTTTCCTACAGGGAAGGCATTAGTTTGATAGATAGATACAGATACAGAACAGGGAGTAGTCTGACATTGAAATAGCACAGAGAAGAAGAAGCATGTGAGGTATAACGAATGTGTTGACCTTCAGCTCTGACAGCCAACTTTTAATCACAAGAACTTTTATACCAAAAAGGCAGTCCAACTGACGACCGTGTCTCCCAGAAGGGTCGTAACAAGACAACATCAAACCCATAGTAGCAACAGAGACTATTGTATGGCTTTACATCACCTTCATATGGCCAAAAAGAAGAAGAAAGAAAAATAGAAAAGAAACTCTCTATAGCAGCAGGTGTTAGTAGTATTTATTGAATTTAATAAGGGAAAGCAGAAGAAGACCTGCAGATACACAATACTTTACTTTACTTACTATTGTCACACCACTCTCACTCACCGCCGCTGAATCTGCTGAAAATTTGCCAACAAACTGGTGCCAACAACTAGGCTGCTCGACATTTGACAACAGCCTGACATTGGCCAACGACCAATATTATATATTTCTAAACTGATTTCACAATTATGTAGTGATCTAAAACACTGATCATTATCTATAAAACCACAGACAGTGTAAGATTATACCACAAAAACAATTTGGTTAATTTAAGGGAGAACACCCAAGTGTTGCCAGTGTCTAAAGCCATAATGTATTTCCACAAAAGCTGCTACAACTAATGAATGTAATTTTCAATGACACACGGTTGGTCTACATCAGAGGTAGAGAAAACATATCCGCTTATGCTTATACTTAGACAGTCATCGTCCACTGTGTGTCATCTGTATCTGTAATCTCTGATGTGATGTTGGTTTCCAGACAACACAGCAGGCATTGTGACTCGACACTCAGGCTTCCAGCTGCAGGATGTCTACATTCTTCCTGTTGTGGTTGAAGACAGTGGTTACCCTGCTCAGAGCAGCACCTCCTCCCTCACTATCCGCGTGTGTTCCTGTGAAGCAGGAGGCTCACTGCTAACCTGCTCTGCCGAGGCCATCTTCCTGCCTGTGGGCCTCAGCACTGGAGCTTTGATGGCTATTGTGCTGTGTGTAGCCCTGCTGATAGGTAAGCTTCACCTTTCCAAACAACAACCTTGAGTCTCCTCTGTCATCCAGCAACTGTTTTCAAAGCTGTGCACATAAAATATGTATTGTTAATGCTTCACCAAAAGCCTGTCACAATACTAACTAATGAATAATACGTATTATCTTCTCCATGTCATACCTTTAAGTAATGGTGGCAGCTGGAGTCATAGGGTAAGACAGTATATAGGGAAACACAAAATCTGATCCTGGATGTGAAGGAGTGTGTGTACGTTCTGAAATTAACAGGACATGAAAAACCAACCCCAAAGGTACTTAGGTAGGTATGTACGTACAGTAGGTACTGAACAAAGACATGGGGGGGCATGTAAACACAGAAAGGCATCCAGCTGACCGGTGGATTCAAATCGGGTTATTGTATTTGCAACAATTCAAATTATTCCAGAAATTAATTTTTACTGCTCCTTAATTGTTTATTAGTTGTTTATCACTATTTAAAAATGGGTAGAATACACAATTATTTCTTACACCAAACCATACATCACCAATCATACATAAAAACTTTATTAATAGTATACAGCAACATTTCTGTGTAACATTTCCAAATGTGCCAGCTCTGTTTGAGTGTGTGTCTCAGTCTGGTCACATGGTTCCCAGTAACTGTCCAACTGTCTCTTTTTCACATTGGTACAGTCTTTTACTTTTAAAGGTAACACTAGAGGGCACCATCAACCCATGACATATATGTAATTAACAAAGGGAGGTGGAGAAGTGTTCACTGACTTAATTACTTTTTTTTTCACTCTTATCATCTCATTTTACTTTAGCTTCTACTTCAGAGAATTATTGTTATATAATCACCCATCTAAACACAGTGGGCCATGAGTAAACAGCTCTTATTGTGTGTCCAAATGTGTGTGTGTGTGTGTGTGTGTGTGTGTGTGTGTGTGTGTGTGCACATTAAATTAAATAGGGGCAGTGTGGAAGCAGTTCTATATATACAATATCATCACTGTAAAAACATTTTTGCCAGTCCTGACTTTGTACCTTGGGCTGTTTGGAGGTTCAGTTAAGAATCAGCTTTAGGTTATAAGTGTTGTGGTTTGGCATTTAATTGTGATAGTTCAGGTGATGCTAAGGGATCAGATCAGGGAATGCATTATGTCAATGCATGTCCTCGCAAAAATAGCTATACACGTGTGTGTGTGTGTGTGTGTGTGTGTGTGTGTGTTTGTGAGTGTGTGAGACTGTGTGTGTGTGTGTGTGTGTGTGTGTGTGTGTGTGTGTGTGTGTGTGAGTGTGTGAGACTGTGTGTGTGTGTGTGTGTGTGAGAGTCTGTTTGTGTGAGTGCAAATGGGTTTGCGGATGGTCTGATAGCATGCCAGGGAAGAATTGTAGCCTCCTGAGGGCATTGTACTTTCTTTATTGGTGTCCTCTATTGAGAGGGAGGAAAACTGAAAAAGGACATAAAGGAAGAGAAGGGAGGATGGGCTAATAGCTGCTAACACAAAACATCCGCTTTGCTCTCAAACCTGACAGAAAGAGACATTTTCTCATAGATGTCTTAGTGGCAATATAGCACTTTGAAGTAATGCGGGAAGGAATTAATCCTGGCATGGTGTTAAATAATATGTTTACTATTCTAACACATAACATGTAATGTATTTAATTAAATAACATTTGATGGTTTAAAATTTATTTTAAGTTTTAATGTGTCCCTGACAAGAGATAAAGCCAAGGTGCCACCGTGTGAGCTGGTAAACAGAACAATATGAGGAATTTCAGACAACTCTGTGTCATCCTTTGAAATTGGTATTTCCTCTATTGTTTTATTCAATAAATCTTAGCTTGTGTTACCTTCAGGACAAAAATACAACAGCAACCTATGGGCAAGACAAACTAGGACAAAAAAATTCAACCAATATAGGGAAACTTGAAAGAACTAAACAGACTATTGAAGGCCATCAAGACCGGACTGAAAATTCTCAGAGCCCAAACTAACTGTTTAAAAAAAAAACACTGCTTCTCATTCACCCATTCGCACACCGAATCATCTGACTCACCGGGGACAACTTGGGGTTCAGTATCTTGCCCAAGGATACTTTGGCATGTGACATGGAAGCCGGGAATTGAATCACCAATCCTATGACTGGCAGACAACTGCTCTACCTATTGAGCCACAGCCACCCCCAAATCCAATACAAACCCAAAAAAACAAACATTTCAGGTACTCTTTGTCATCAGATTTTGCCATGATCATCCATCTATCCATCCATCCATCCATCCATTTATCCATTAACTTTATAATTTTTGTGCAATAGTGTTTGTTATGAGTGAGAGACAAGGTACACCTTTAAAGGGTCGTCCATCTAAGGGCTGCATGTGATTATCAGTTCAATTCAATTCAATTCAATTCAATTCAATTCAATTCAATTCAATTCAATTCAATTCAATTCAATGTAAGGTTTAAGACCTTACAGAGTATAATTGTATAGAAAATTACATAGAGAATCCAACAACCCCATTTGAGAAAGCTTTAGGCAACAGTGGAGAGGAAAAACTCCTCTTTAGAGGAAGAAACCTCCAGCAGAACAAGGCTCATGATGGGTGGCCATCTGCCTCGACCGGTTGGGGTGAGTGAAAAGAGGAGAGAGAAAAGAACAGCAGGCAACAAGAACAACAACAAGGAGCAAGAACATTGGGCAGGTCAACTGGATTCTGGAGATATACAGCTCAAAGACCTTGGATACCTGCAGAAAAGTACAGAGAGAGGGAGAGAGAGGAGGAAACACAACTAAAAGGTATCTGTTAGTAAGAGATAAGGTAACTATTAATGTCAAATCTATTTTGATTTGATAATTTACTGTACACAGGTAAATATTATAAAACAGAACAGAAAAAAGTCGAATATAAAAGTCAAGAAAGGTAGGATAAAATATATTACATTTATACAAAAATGAACTGATAATAATATTTTAAGCAGGGAATTAAAAAAATATATGACTGACTCTTGAGACAGGCAAGCACAGCAGCTCTGAGCGCAAAAGCCGATTAACTCACCTTTGGTTTTCTGTCAGGATCATGTGAAAGTTGTTCTTTCAAAATCTGACTGTCTCCATGTTGGGGGCATAACTTGATTGACCCCAAAGGACTAAGTACTGCACAAATTCAAAAAAGAGATTTCCTGGATAAACTTCAGTTTCGTTCACCACAGTGCCCAAAATTAAGACTCCAATGCAGCATAGGCAAAGAAAGAAACTGGATGTACAGTAAAATACAGTATGTACCTAAGGGGTTTGTTAACAACTTGTCTGGTTGCCCAGCTGCTAGTGTTTTATGACTCTTTCTACTTAATTTACAATTTTGTTTTCTGAACACAGCAATGCACGGCAATTGACCCTATAATCTTAATTTTACTGAGAGAAATGTTGAAAAGTGATGGTCATGTTAATACAGCCACACTATTAATTGTGTAAGGATATGCATAGATTAAGATTACCTAGCTTTGTGTTTTTTTCCATGACGTAATGAACCTTATTAAAGAGGATTTCTTTGATACGGTACATGAGGTTTTTAATTCAGTAGTCTGTTAAACACAAATGTTTTTAAATTCTCTAGTTTGAAACTTTGGCTTTGCACCCAAATGCATAAGGACACATTAACATTCATGCTATACTGTAGTTATGTGGTATAGTGCAACTCTGCAAGATGTCTTAGAGAGCTTATCACAGCCTGCGGTTTACAGTTCTAATTAGCACTGCCCACTAGTCATCCAAGATGCATAATAATACCAGTGTAAACGGGGTCATTGTCAGTGAATAGATTTTACACAGATTTGCAGACTGTGTCCTCTCATGCAAATACCCTCTGACCCACCGTATTGTCTGCATTGTTATTTCTAGAACTGTGCTCTGCCCTCCAGTCAGATTTCTATTAAGTTTCCCAAAGAGTTAAACAAGCTGAAACAGCAATATACCCCAGTATAGGGGAGTTAGCCCCTATACTACTAAGGTCATGGGAGTGTTTACCATGACCTTGTTTATTTTCTCTATAACGCACTCTCTTTTCTTCTCTGTGCACTGATCTACATCTCAAATAAGACTATTGGTTTTGTAAAGGTGGCTGGAACTCTATATCAGCATTTAGGGTTTCCATGACAGATGAGGGAGAAGAAAATGTTACACATAAGTAGTAAAAAAAAATAATATCAACTTCTAGTGTGTTCAAAAGACCATTATAGTTGAAATAGCAAAACGGAACAATTAAGAAATATCAGTCTTAAATGGACCAAGTTCCATTGGAATTTTAATACAAAATTAATAATAAACATTAACAACATATATAAAGCAGCATTGTGTAATCATTTGGCAAGGAGCGAGCCGTGTTTTAGAGTCTAATAAGCGTTAAACACATACATTTGTTCATCCATTCTTATTTTATTGTCTCACTGTTTATGTGAAACAACACACCCCAACCAATGCAGTTCCCTGATTTGTTTTAATGTAGGACAAATGTCTGTCTGAAAGCAGCTTTAATCCATCATCAGGGCATAATGTTTTCCTTTATGTTCTTTACTGGAGAGCTCTTTTATTTCCATAGAATGCACTTCCATTGTATGTTTTGTAGTTGTTGATTGAAAGGCACTCATAATGGCATGGTGTTTTCTCATGTGGGGACATTCAATTATTATTGAAAGAGCACACAGTTCTGCACTTCAGTATGTTCTACATACTGCAAAAGCAGTATGTAGAACATGGTATGTTAAATGGTATTTTTTCCCTTTTGCTATGCACCCATGCAGAACCTCCATCCCCTCATCACAACCCACGAGCTGCTGAGCAAATGGGTATCCTTAATTTACTGTTGTCACGTATGGGGTACATGGTGTGGGCCGACACCTTAAATAGTGGGGAAACTTTAGAAGGAAAGTTTGCTATATTTCTTTCCTTTGGTGCACCAAGGAATCCCATTCGTTTGGGGACTGGTTTGGTTCCTAAAAGTTTCCACCTCAATGGGTGCCTGCCTGCACTGAGCGGGGAGGGCGGACCCCCTTGGCATGGTAAGGTTGTGGGGGTGACTATCCTGGCTGTAGTGGTTGTTGGGCTTTGTGCCAGGGTTAGACCTTTCGTGTGCCTGCACCGAAGTGCCTTTGACGAGAGGGTAAGTGTGTCTGCAAGTGCTTTGTGGATTAATGTGTTGACTGCATGGGGGCGAGTATGAGCATGTATGTGGATGTGTATGATTTATAGTTGCTGTGATGCCCGTGTCATGGGCTCCTCATAGGTTGCGGGTGCACAGGCTAGGATCCTTGGGGGAAGTGTTTGCTCCTGCTTTCCCAGGGGTGTGCCGGCTCTTGCCAGCTGGTGGCATGACCTGGCCCCAGGGGTTTCTCTCTGTGGCTACTCCTGCTTCTCCTGGGGGGGTCAGGTGTGTTTATCTCTAGACGGCCTCCGACCTTCTGACGCATGTTTGAGTGCCCGCACACACACATCAACATTATGGTGGCTACTGTTGTGTTAGTGGGATGTGCTGTATTTGGTAATGATTGATATGCATTGTATGTTTGCACTGGATTTATTATTATTATAGTCTACCAAATTACTAAATGTAAATGTATTACTATTATTAATGTTATGATCACTGTTGCTACTGTTAATATTATTAGTATCATTATTAATTTCATTATTGATTGTTTTATGATGCTTATGTATTGAGTTTTTATTATTATTTCATTAATGTATGTATTGCTGCTGGTTGTATTCTGTTTAGCTAGATGTTTGTCTCTTTCTCTTTCTCCCCTTTGTCTCCCCCCTCTCTCCCTACTCTCTCTCTCTCTCTTAGTCCCATTTTCACTTGTCCTGATCCTGAGGCTGGTTATAACTATATGCATACTGTACCATATTAAAATAATACATAGATACTGGACCATATAAAAATAAATACCAAAAGACTGGTGAGTTTACTCTTCACCAATCAATAGGAATAAACTACCCCCTAATTATACCTGGATAAAAACACATCCTCCACTTGAAAAAGCAAAACCGTCCAGCACCACAAGGCATCCAGAAATTGTCTGGATTACAATGATACAGAAAGGTTCAGAAGATAGCATAGTCATCTACCAATTGTGGGATTGCTGGTTCGATTCCCAGCTCCTCCTGTCACATGTCGAAGTGTCCTTGGGAAAGATACTGAACCCCAAGTAGCCCCCGGTGAGTCAGCTCAGCTCTGTGTGAGAGTGTGCGTGAGTTGGTAAATGAGAAGAAGTGTAAAAGTGCTTTGAGGGCCAGTTAGGTAGAATAGTGCTATATAAGAGAAAGCTGGCAAAAAGTGGACGGTCATTTAAAAACAATAATAAAAACATTAAATAAAATTAAAAGTTGAAAAAAAGGTACCTCAGTCTGGCCTCTCTCCAAAAGGACAATCTCCAAAACATCTGACATGGGCTGTCTCTCTGATGTAAAAATCTTCTTTAAGCTACATCAGAAACTACATCTTCAGCTCTGCCTCTGCCTGTCTTTTATTTAGTGCCACTGACTCTAAGCCATACAGCATCACTGATCTCGGCACTGTCTTGAACACCTTTCTCTTCATTCTTGCTAATACTGTTTTATCATTTACCTGACACTTTCCTCCACCTGCTCCATCCTGCTTGCACACTGCTCTTCACCTCTTTTCCACACTGTCCATTGTGCTAAACTGATGACACTAAGTACTCCTGCACCTTTCTTACCTCCTGTAACCTCACCCGTTCCATATGGTTGAATCCATATTCACACACGTGTATTCTGTCTTGCTGCAGCTAACCTTCATTCTCCGCTTTCCAGAGCACACCTCCTGCTCTTGCAACATGTCATCAGAACCAACTGCCTTTCCACTCTTCATCCACTTTAATGCCCTCCTAACTTCACTCTTGCTAATCTTTCCTGCTTCACAACAGTCACCTCTTCTACTCTTTGTTCTCTTTCACTTTCCTTATTCATCAACTACTGTACTGCTTTCATCTTCCCATCACATTCCTGGCACCTGTCAATACATTTCCATCCCTTTTTTTAAATACCTTAACCTGCTGCTCGTCCTTCCCATCCCTATCTCTTTCCCACGCCAACCTGTACAAATCCACCTCTCCCTCTTTACTGTCCAACCTAGCATACAAGTCCTCATATGCCCTTTGTTTGGGCTCAGCCACCTCTATCTTCACCTTAACTCTCCCGCTTAGGACACTGCAGGATTATATGTAGTAGACCTCTCTGTTTCACAGAGTCCCACTACAATATGTTGACGTATACTTGGTCATTTGGCAAAAGTTTATTATACAAAGAAACTTACAAGTAAGGCACAAAGCAAGCAGGAAGGCTAAGTCAGGATGACCCTGCTAGCAGAAAGTAGTGTAGACACCACCAGACAGGAAAAGATGTTCCCCTGCTAGGCCCAGTCGGTGAGCAGGGGGTTGTAGACATGGATGGTGGTGCTCAGCTAGGAAGGTGTAGTTGAGTTGACCACTCTCTAAGTGAGTGTCAAAGCTTTGAATGTGATGTAGACTGCCACTGAAAGCCAGTGCTATAACTATATAACTATTATTATTATAAATACTTACAATACAAGTTTATAAAGTTGTAAGATTTTTTTTTATTATGCATTTCAACCAAACATATGGAATATTTTACCAGTAGTGCTGTGGAACATCCAGGTGCTCTTTTGCAAACTTCAAACATGCATGTTTTCCTTATTGTAGATGTGTTAACAAAAATGTTAGCATGTGCCAGAGATTTCTGTAAATCTTTAGCTGACACTTCTTTACCTCGTTCAGCATTCTGTGCTGTGCTCTTGCAGTCATCTCTACAGGACAACCACACCTAGGGAGAGTAGCAACAGTGCTGCAACAGTAAACCCAAAACTGGTGTGTGTTTTTAAAGGGCAGGACAGCTTTCAGCAACACATCCAATATCATCACACTGATTGGACTCAAGGTTGGCTCACTCCTGGCTCCAATTACTCATTGGACGAAGTACATTAGGCGAGGGGTTGCACATACTTTTTCCAGAACCCAGCACTGTGAATGTTTCCACATTTGATCATGGTCCATAACAAACATGGAAAACAGATAATGTTTGTGTTACTATTAAGTTCAGTAGACGGTGTGACATTTTTGTTGATATTGCTGTTTGATCATCGAGGGTTGGTCGGATCGTAACCCATCGATAGTGATTGCAGTATCAGCGGAGATCAACGCTGTTACAATAGTTGGTGTGTACTCCGTCAGATGGGTCTAGCATAGCTCTTGAGAAGCATAGCTGCTCACAACTTTTTCCACCCTGCACTGTGAATGTTACATTTTGTTCCAAAAAACAAACGTTGTGTACAAATTTCAGTACGTGTTTTTTATTGTTGTCTAGATAAAGGGAGCACATTTTATGACTTGGTTCACATCTTACCTGCACTAGTGCTTTGTCAGCCTGTAAACTAGAGTGGAAGAGCTAAAAAAAGAATATCTCACCCTAGTTTCAAAGATGTATTGACTTCAGAATTTAATATCAAATGGGGACTAGAAAGAGATTTAGCCTGTATTATCATACATATATTATTATTTTTCAACTAACCTATCACTTCATTCTCTTTTTGCCTTGCAGTTATGGCAGCATTGTACATGAGTCAGAGGCGCCACAAAGAGAAAGAGACTCTGATGACATCAAAAGAAGACATTCGTGATAACGTCATTCACTACGACGATGAGGGCGGGGGTGAGGCGGACACTCATGCCTTTGACATGGGCACTCTGCGTAACACACATTCACAGCGCACCAACGCTCACAGCATCATCTCCAAGAGGGAGAAAAATGGCTATGGTGATGGGATCCTGCTGCATCTCACCAGTCGCTGTAATGATGTCAGATCACCTGACATCCATCGCCAAACAGCCAGCACCATTACAGCTGTGAACAGTAAGACCCCCCTCTCTTCCAATGGCAAGCTGATTGAGGGTAATGCTGCAATGATCAGGGAGTTTATCGAACACCAGCTGGAGGAGAGCCAGCAGGGTTATGCTGCTCCACCCTATGATTCTCTGGCAACATACGCCTACGAGGGTGATGGCTCGGTGGCTGGCTCACTGAGCTCCATAGAGGAGCCATGGGTAATTGATGACTCAGGGGATTTCAGCTCCCTTGGTGATTGGGGATTGCCCTTCAAAACACTGGCTAGTATACTGGACAGACAGCCACCTACTCTGTCTGAGAAGAGCTGAGAGCAAGTTGGACAGCAGACAGACTTTGGGCAGCCATGTGGATATTAGTTTACTTTTCTAGGCTTTCTTTTTTACTGTGACAGGCACTAGCTAGTATGACGTGAGGACATTGTAGAAAGCTGCCCATGTGAGGTAAAATGGTTAGCGAGAGAGGAGAGAACCTATCTGCAGGTTTGTGAAAAGTTGATAGCTCCTCTAAGTGCCTGAGGTACTATATGTTTACATGTCTTTTAACTCATGTTTTAATAAAAAAGTATTCAACTGATGTTTTGCTTCAATCCTTAAGTTTCAAATCATTTCATAACAATGATTCAGGCAGTCCAGCATGAGTCTAGAGCATCTCTCAGATATCTCAACAACAAGCTCATTTGGAAACTCTAGGAACCACAAATAATCCGGCATTCTGAGAAAGAAGAGTTCTGCTGGGAAAATATGAAAATAAGAGGTTTTTAAGATAAGAAGTAGCCTGATTATTAAGTGCTTTATATGTGAGGACAAGTGTTTTAACCTCTATTCTGGATTTTACAGGGAGCCAATGGAGAGAAGCTAACATAGGAGAAATATGATCTCTCTTGCTAATTCCAGTCAGAACTCTGGCTGCAGCATTTTAGATTAACTGGAGGGTTTTCATTGGAGTTCCTGTGACATCCTACTAATAGTTAATTATAATAGTCCTTTTTGGAACTAATAATTGGACTAGATTTTCAGAATCACTTTGAGACAGGATGCTACTAATTTTAGCAATATTCCTCAGGTGGAAGAAGGCAGTTCTAAAGATTTATTTTATGTATAATGTAAAGGAACCCTAAGATTCCTCACAGTATTACTTGAGGTTCAAGCACAGAACCCTGGTGAACTCTATAACTAATATTTGTGTCCATGGAAGACTCATCATTAACATGCACTGGAACTGGAATCTATCTGATAGATGTGATTTAAACCAGCCTAGTGCTTTTTCTTTAACACCAATGACATGTTCCAGTCTGTGTAATAAAATGATGTGATCTATAGTGTTGAATGCAGCACTAAGATCTAACAAAACAAGCGGTCAGACTCTGTAGTCTGACCCTATGAGAAGCTCAGTAGTGACCTGCAAGGATGTTGTGTAAATATCACATGGTCACATGCAATAACCCAGCTGATTCTAATTAGCATAGGTAAGAGGTGTACAAAGCCTTTTTTCCTTCATCTTTGTTTTAAATAACATTCACTGAGTAGAAAGCCATGAGCACCACACAGTGGTATGCCTCCATTCTTTTGCTTCTCTAGTCCCCGCAGTAGTTTCCTTTACATTGATTTCATTTGTCATAATCTTTCCCCCAGCTTTTTCACTTTATGTGAGTGAGTCTAGTATGTATCTTGATAGGAGCACAGAGCATCACTTTACATTTAATTGCAAATGAAGAGAGCAGATAGAGGCAATATATACTTAGTATACACCCAAAATATTAAACTTATTTAATTTCATAACATATAAATAAAACACATTCAAAACATGTGCTAAAAATAAATATTACATAACATAAATATTGTAGCTGACATTAAATAAGCTAGCTATGTAACAGCATAATTTAGTATGTAAAGCTATTTGACAGATCAGGCCAATGCAAGTGTCCCCTGTAGTGAGATTACCCAACATGTTATTATGAAGAAGCTGACTGAGTGCAGTTAAAGTATTAGTGGAAGTCAACCAACTATAAAGAGGGGACCCAGGTACTGTATCTTTAACACTTGACCTGTTCAATTGTCTGGCACTTAAAGGAAATCGATTTTCTAAGTTAAACCTATTTTCTTAAAACAAGTCTTGTTTAAAATGGTTTCCCAACACTACAATAGTGAAATTACAATTTAAATTACCCAATAGCATAATATGACCTGTGTTAATTGTTTGAGTAACACTTGTACTTGAACATGTAATGCAGTTCCTCTTCAGGAACTGATTAAGCCTTCTTGATAGAAGAAAACCTAAAACAAGTTCAGTTGATACTGAACAGCATGGTTTAGCATAACCATGACCTGGGTAACTGAGAATCTTCACAGACATGTTAACCAAGCTGAACATGTGCGGGAGAAATTCCTTAAAAAAACAAATCTCGCACCTCAATCTGCCTGCTCTATATACATTATTGCAAGGCTTTCTCATAACTTTATTTTTTCACCTTGCTTCCTTGTTAGAAGACATAAAGCTCCCCTGTAAATCCATAAAGGGACCTCTGTTTCCTAAGCACAGAGATTAGGTGAATGAACATTGTCTGCCAGATCTGATTCCTGCTCAAATATGTATTTCTGGATTTTGAAAGGCATATAGAATGATGAGTGAGTAAAACTGCTGAATGAATGGAATTCACAGTATATGCCTATACGCCATAGTGTTGAGCTGCTCTGAGTAGCTGGCTTGCAGTTATTAATTCAAAGGATTTAAACTGTTTTTTTCTGGAAAACATTTTTTTCTACTTTATTGCACTAATACTGCAGCTCACAGATACTGTAATTTATCTAACCAGGAGAAGAAACTACATGGAGACAAATAAAAACAGTTAAACAGTTAGAAGGCCATTTTGTTTGTCCTTTGGAAATTGCCAAATCAATACCTGTCTATAGACATTGAATTCATCTTCTCCTCTACAGCTACTGTGATGAAGAATAGATTTTGTTGATTGCTACAGCATAACAGATAGTCTCAGACAGTGGGGATGACCTTCACTACATCAAGCCTTGATCTCAGCTGTGAGAATGGATATCATTCAGCTTGGCAGCATAGGGTCAATTCACTTCTGAGTTCATTTTGATTTAGAAGGTAAATTATTGTCACTGTATGATTGTACCAATCAGGACATGCCAGGATGGGAAAAAGATTGATTTATGAGATGAGAAATGTGTTTTGATTTAAAATGAAAAATTGGAAAATCTATTTCCTAGTTGACTTATTTGAGGAGTTGATGAAGCACAGGGCGTTCTGCTGCACAAAATGTGTAGGGTGAAACAAAGCTACTGCAGTCTTGTCAATACATGGGGGCAGGGTAGCATTCAGGTTTATTGGCTGATACAGTGTATCAGAGCTCCCAATCATTTGGTATTCTGCTTATTAAGCAATGTCTTATGAAGTAAGATGCCGCTGCTGCGATTCACCATATCCAGAAATAACCTCAGCGTTATGTAAATTGCCAGTCTTACAAAATACAGGCAGCATAAACAGCAACATTCATAAGATGTCTAAAACCTCTGAGGAGTCGCACTACTGCTACTGCTGCTGCTACTGGATGATGCTTTTTTGTAAAAAAAAAACTGTTGCAGTAGATATGGTGTGTTTAAACATAAAGAATATGCATCACTGACAAAATTCCATCCTGCAGTAACCTGTAGCTCTGTAATTAGAGCAACACAAAAGTTTATTCATGACTAAACTGAGATCTGTCTGTAAGAATAATTAGTGACTTCCCTCTGGATTAGCTAGTTCCCTCCATCACCATAATCAATGAGTTTGACATTACACACCAAGCAGTCCAATTCTCTTCACAGTGTGAAAGGGAATGTTCTACAATATAATACCCAGAATCCAAGGCATTATCCTCTTCGGAAAGGTACAGGCCAGAAGCAGAGCAAAGAGAGTTCTTGATCCAATATCCACTAGCAATCCAAAAACAGAAAAACACAGTCTAGGTCCAGAGCCAGAAAAGCAGTCTGACAGAGGCAGAGTCAGAGGTCCAGGAGCAGAAACAGAGGTCCAGAGCCAGAGCACTGTACGATAATGTCTTGCATCTACAATTACAAAAGCTCGCACTCTAGTGGTGCTTTACACTGTCCATACAATAGTTTTCTCCTTTTCAAGGTGTTCTTTGTGCTCTTTGTAAATTAAATACTTCAAATGTACACAGTACACAGAGATCTTTCAGGGCACTTTATTTTCATGGTTGGGCCCTGAAATTCTAAATCAACAGATGTAATTTCTGACATTGTAGTGAAATAAAAGAGCAAAATGGTTTCTTGTGTGGGAATAAAATACATGATTTGTTTTTCATTTCCAAAGTAATAATATGATATGATTCGCTTTATAAATTGTGACCTGTCAAGAGAACAAGAGAACATCAGCACCTTAGATGGCACTGCACAACACAGCATATGACAGCATATGCTCCTTTAAGGATCCATGTCTTTTCAGCCCCTTTTTCAACATGCAACTTGCATGATGAACACAATATAAGGGTTTAAAAATTTCAATTAAAACATTGGCACATCAATTAATGTCACTAACTATAGTGTCAAGTTTGATTTTGATTTCTTAAAATGTTAAAATCTTTGTGGGACAGCTGGACATATAAGATGCCACTTCTACAGGGTATCTTGTAATCTCATCAAGTGGCCAGCAGGAACTGAATAAACCACTGACTCAGCATTTTATGGACGGCTCTAAAAATGCTTGAATCTAGAGCCCAATGGGTGGTAAGGTTTAAGCACAAAAAAAGCACTTTGGTTAAGGTTAGAGATAGACCATGAATCTAAGCAGTACTTGATCCTGATCACCATCACAATCAAGTGCTGAATGTTGTACTGCATAATTTTGATGGAAACTAAATATGTTGTTTTATCAACATTGCTCCAACTTACCATCTATGTTGCAAGTACACCATCTTTTACACAAAAGCTTATTTGTTGATGTTGTAGTTGCAGGGAAATTTAACTTTTAGTAGACAGAGTCGCCTTGCAGCTGTTCTTGTCTGTTTAAATAAGGATGTCCCACTTCCCAGGCCTGCTGAATGACTAACACTGCTGCCATTTCTGGATAAACATTCTTCACCGGAGAAGCATGACTGACTATCCAGCTGCTGCCTCACTGCATCATCTTTTATTTTCTCTGCTATTCTTAAACTAAACCTCCATTTTTCATCTATCTTTATTCTCTCTTCAGTATGTATGTGGTTTCCTAGTATACAGTAGTATATGTAAGGATAGGGTTTGATGAAGTGTTACCCTCCAGAAAGGTAATGGAGAGCCTGAACTTTCTTTGTTCATTAGGAATTACAGAATACATACAATGTATGAATAAAAAAATTGCACTTACATGCAAATATGGAAGGAGAAATTGAGAATATAACGACATTCTATGCTTATATAGCTTTACTGAGCATCAGTCACTTTGGGATTAACTGTAATCATCAAAGATTGTAAATTTGTACCTACATGTACAGTATATTTAACAGAAGGAAAAAAAAATATGAAAATTATATAATATATTTGCAGTTTATTAAAATAACAAAGCAGTGGCCCTTTGGCCCGTTTGATTCTACCTTGCCTTACCTTGCGTAAGTCTCCCTACGTTTTGATTGGTTGTGCTATTACTTTCTCTCCCACACTTTCACTCTGGCTGAATAGTGTAGTTGTAAGATCACTGCCCTCCATGTGGGAGACAAGGATTCGAATCCTAATACTTACCCTGCCTTTGCCTTACACCTTGTAAACGTATTGATTATCAATGAGAAACTGTTGTTGGACAGAGTATTGGTGAGGCCAGTTCCTTTTTATTATTATTATTTTTTATTATCATTATTTTTGCTGTAGATTGAAAACATTTGGGTTTGACAAAAGATCAACATTTCAGCTTTCAGCTAGTGGATCCAACAAACAACTTAGAAGATAGCTAATATTTGGTTGCAAATCTTTTTGCAGTAGACCCATTGATGTCCCCTCACCGGTGAACATAGAGGGAACAGATATTAAGAGAGTGGACTCTTATAAGTATCTGGGTGTTCACCTAAACAATAAACTAGACTGGACTCATAACATGGATGCACTGTTCAGGAAGGATCACAGCAGGTTGGAGGTCTTTTGAAATGAAGGGAGCACTCCTGAAGACCTTCAATGACTCTGTAGTGGCATCAGCCCTCCTGTACGGTGTGGTCTGCTGGAGCAGCAGCATCACAGAGAGAGAGAGGAAGAGGCTGGACAAAGTAATCAAGAAGTCCAGCTCTGTCCTGGGCTGTCCCTTGGACCCAGTGCGAGAGGTGGGTGAGAGAAGGGTCCTGGCAAAACTGAAATCCATGCTGGACCACGAGTCTCACCCACTCCAGGACGCCCTGTCTGCTCTGGGGAGCAGCTTCAGTGACAGACTGATCCACCCTCGCTGTGCGAAAGAGAGATTACGCAGATCTTTTCTCCCTGCTGCAGTCAGACTGTACAATGAACACTGCTGATACTCATATTACACCTGTGCAGGACGGAGAGTCTGTGCCAAAATGGTTCTAGGTTGAGGAAGGTAGAAAGAAAGGTAAGTTATGGGGAAACTGGAAAATAATAATAATCACTAAAAAGGAATGTGGAATTCCAAGGTATTTGTAGCTATCCTCAATCTGCTATCTTGCCTACTGGTAGTTCTATCCCCTCAGTTCTGACTACCTTCCCTCTCCTTGCTACCATCCGACCACACTTATCCGGTCCGAATGACATTCCGATGTCTTGGCTGTAAATCCTGGTGGTATTTATCAGCGAGTTGATGTCTCGTTCACTCTTGGCATACAGCTTGATGTCATCCATGTAGAGGAGTTGGTTGATAGTTTTGGCATTCCATAGTCGGTATACATAACCAGTCTTGGTGATAATCTGCCTGAGGGGGTTCAGGTCTATGCAGAACAGCAGTGGGGACAGAGCATGTCCTTGGTATATGCCGCACTTGATGTTGACTTTGGCAATTGGCTTGAAGTTGGCCTCTAGGGTTGTTTTCCACTTTCCCATTGAGTTCTGGATGAAAATTCTTAGAGTCCTATAATAATGAGCCAAGCAACCCATGTAATGAGCGATAAAAAAAAATTATAGATATAAATAAATTAATGTTTTTTAAGGAAGACCCAAAAAGGCCAGTCACAAATGAAAAACAATTTACTGCGTTTACTGAAAAAAAATTATCATGTAGTTGTACATGAACTTTAGGGAAAACAGGGACTGTCTTGTGGCAGGGAACAAAGACATAAAGTAACAAAAGAACACAGCTGGAATCAAACAGACACTAAACATACAAAGTAACAACTAAACTAGAAATGTGGTGGAGCGCAAAATAATAATAAAAAAAAAAACAAGAGAAAACACTACCAAAAAAAGCAAGCAAAAACACTGATGCAAAACATCACAAAGGAGGAAGTACTAGGTCCAATAAAACAAGAAACATGAAACAAGTCAAAAGTACAAGGTAACAAACAGGGAACAAACTAACAAGTTGAGAGCTGGAGAGTAGGAGTAAATTAACCAAATAAGGGCATGGCAGGAAGTGGCTAGGAAACGGAGAGACAGGAGTGAGGCCAGGTGAGCATGAGTGAGAAACAGACAAAGAGTGCACAGACAGGAAAACAAACCAAGAGGAGCAGCATTGTAACATATTTCTATTTTTTCTTTTTCAAATTTCTTAAAAATCAAATACTGAACTATAAAAATATATCCTATTGTTCTTGCAGTTTCTATAACTTGGTTGGAGTTCACATGTGGCTAACTGAATTGATTAAATTCTCTTTGGGTAAGTCTCTACAAGCTTTGCACACCTGGAGTTAGGCAGTTTATCATCCTTATACATACTCTCAATCCATCAGTCATAATCATTGGAATGAGAAGTGTCTGTGAGCTGCCGCCTTTTAAGAACCTCTTTGTATTTGGCTACATTTATCCTTTGCTCTCCATTGTGTAAATGTAAAATGGCATTAGCAACACATGTGATACAGATCACATAGTATTAATATTCAGCATTAATATTCATGTTGCCTAGATATTTCCTAATGCTAATACCGAAAATTTTCATTTTGTGTACTGTCAGTTACCGGCACTTTGATCAATAAAATAAAAATAAAAATAAAAATGACCAGTTTTAATTCATTTCAACATGTTTAGGCTATTAATAATAAAGCAGCACACTTATTCTCTCTGCCTCCATCTTCCTAGATTTGCATTTCATCTCTCCTATTCTGCTCCTCATCACTCACATCTTACTCATTTACTCATTTCCTAGCCTCCCAGCTCTTTCTCAGTGGGGCATTTCTCTCTCTAATCCTTTTTCTTTTTTGATCATTACTCTCCTGTGACTCGCTCTGCTCACCCATCCCCATTTTTTATGCACCTACTTCTTCTTTCTTAAACATATCTGAACTAAGATCAAACCTTACTAAGCTCAGATGCACAGTTCCTTATAAATGTCACACCTACATATTCAGAGGTAGCATTTTGTTGTGAAGTCATCTTAACATTTTTCTTGACAGTAAATATCTGTTGAATATCTCTCTCAGCAATTTTATGGAATACCTTTTGACCAGAAAAGAATCTTGTTGAAATTAAACCTTAGCACTTGATTGCCATTCACCCTTTTTAAGATTTAAGTCAAAACATAAATGCAGACCATACCTCTGAAATTATAATGAAATACATCCCCTCAATGAAACATAGGTTTCTGTGAGGAATGTACATTTATTGTAACTGATTCAATTGCAATACAATTATGCTTTCTATTAAGATACTGATTACATGTTACCAATCAACAGAAACAATGCTTATACACAGCAATAAAATGTACCCAGATAACATATTTTCAATAGAAACACTGAGGAAAATTCTTCAAATTTGGTGCAAACATCCAGTTGGACTCAAATATGAGCTGATTTTGATGCTCAAAGCTCAAGGCCATTGACACCTCACAATGCTCTTGACCCATGTTTCTCAATGTAATTTAATTGGTTTTATATATAACTCTATATACAGTTATATTTTGTAAGGTCTTAAACCTTACACTGTAAAGTGACTTGAGATTACTTCTAGTGTGATTTGAAACTACTTGAATGTGATTTGAATTAAATTAAATTAAATTGAATTTGAATTTAAATTTAAATTAGAAAATGGGGCTGCAGTGGAATGCAGTAAATGTGCATTAATGTTACACATTAATATTTGGAGCTAACCTTTATTAAAATTGCAGCTCTAGTCTTATTTACCTTTTGCCATCGCTCTAATGACAATGACTGCAGGTAAACAACCAAACACTGAGCTCCCTACGTCAGGGTTAATTAACTCAGACTACAGGGTTCAATAAACAATAGACAACAAACAGTCTGTTAAACCTGTGGTCTACAGCTTTGTAATTACTACAAATATGGTATGGCATGGACCATGCAAGTAACTGTATTGTGCAGCAATGTTTTTACTTGGTCCTGGATGTCTCTCTTCCTCACATTGGCAAAGAATTATTGGCACCCTTTTCTTAAAGAAAAAAAAAACCCACAAAAGTCACTGAAATAACTTGAAACTGACAAAAGTAATAATAAATGAGAATTTATTAAAAATGAACTCATTAGAAACAGACATTACAGACAAAATAAAACCTTTTGAGGCAATCACTGAGAGCAAGCTATTTCTGTAACTCTCAATAAGGGTTGGGGTTCATAAGACTTCTGCACCTATTGAAAGGTATTTTGGTCCTTTCATGAAGAAACTGAGCCAGCTGTCTCGGGTTTGAAGAGTACTTTTTTCAGAGTGCATGTTTCAGCTCGTTCCACAGATGTTTAATATGATTTAGATTAGAACTCGTAGAAGGCAACTTCAGAATGGTCCAGTGATTCGTTCTTAGTCATATTTTGGGTGTTTTGGGTTATTATCCTGTTGGACCATGACGGTGACAAAGACCAAGCTTTCTTAAGAATATCTTGATAGTATTTCGGGACTCAGACACAATCTCAGTGTTTAAGTCTAGGCTGAAAACCTATTTATTTAGTCAAGCATTTTGTAAATAGATTTGGGAAGGACTCATGGACGTAGAGCATTATGGTGAACTGGTATGTTTAGATGCTGTCTTCCCAACTCTCACTGATCACTCAGGTTTGTTGATGGTGAAGTGTTCGGTTGCTCTACATCCCAGGGAGCCCTCATTGTCTGTGTTTCCTTCTGAACCCACCCTTTTAGTTAGGCTGTCATAATTAGTCCTGCCGGAGTCCCTGCTGCACTATTCTACATATACATTCACCTCAAACTTTACCCGACTGTGAATACAACTAACTGCCATCTCTCTCTTTCTCTCCCTGTCTATTTCCCTCTTCCTGTCTCTCTGTCGAGCTACACGTCATTCCACCCTCTGTCCTCTGGACCTGTCTGACTCGTCCTGATGCCCAACTTCTGGCTGGAGATCTCGTCGCCTGGATCCACCGTCTGCCCTATGGGATGCGTTTGGAGACTGGAGTTGGTCACACTCAACTATGAAGTCGGTCTTGGCCTCGGCGGACGTCGGCAGCTGTTTCTCGGAGGTCTCGACTCAACGCTCGATAGTCCAGGAATGGAATAAGTCTGCCTGCAATTAACTAACTGGACTCCACATTAACTTAAAGACATCAACTGTTATACTGAACTGCTGCCTACATAGCATGTAATCACCCATATGAGGATGGGTTCCCTGTTGAGTCTGGTTCCTCTCAAGGTTTCTTCCTGTTGCCTTCTCAGGGAGTTTTTCCTTGCCACCGTCGCCCTCGGCTTGCTCATCAGGGACAATCTCATTTCATGATTCATACACATTCACTGTTCATGTACTGTTCTTTGGTTGTGTAAAGCTGCTTTGTGACAATGTCAATTGTAAAAAGCGCTCTACAAATAAAATTGAATTGAATATTGAGATTTCATTGTGACATGCAGGTCGCCGCCGACATCATTGCCACCGCCTCCCCAGACTCCTGTTCCTTTCGTGGCTGCTGCACTTGCTGCTCCTGTTACTGTTGCAGCTGCTGCTGGTCTGGCGCTTCCGGGCCCTCCTTCAGCCCTGCTTCCAGCCCCACTTCCAGCCATCCTCCTCTGCCCTGTTCCCTACCCTTGGATACCCTGGACTTTGCCCCTCTGAATTATGGACTCCTGTTCCCGTGACTTGCTTGCCTGCCCCTGTGCAGTGATTCTTTGTTGTTCTTGTACCACTAGTTTTTCGTTGTTACTTTTCTTGTTTGTTACTTTATCTCCCGCCATATTCTGGTAGTTTTATGTTGTACCTTTGTTTTTGTACTTTGCCAGTTGTGTGTTGTGTCCTTTGACACCTCCCCTTAGTTTCCAGTTTTGGAGTCTATTTGTTAATAAACCTGTTTTTGCTTTCACCCCTGCCTGGAACCTTACTTTTTTTGTGACAGTAGGTGCATAGAGATGATGTGACTTGCCAAAAATTTTCAAGTTTTGTCTCATTTGTCTAAAGGACATTCCCCCAGAACCTTTGTGGTTTGCTAATATGCATTTAAAATGTTTTTTATTATTATTTGTTTTCAACAGTGGAGTCCACTTTGGCAAAAAACTTTGATTAATGGTGTGATCGGATGCTGATGTACCTTAAACTTGGATTTCATCTTTTAATGTCTTTGGAAGTTGTTTTGGTTACCATTCGTATTATTTGTGTCTAAATCGTGTCTATCAGATAGTTTTCAGTTTGTGCATGTTAATGACAAGTCTTCCATGCACACAAAAGCTAGTTATGGAGTTCTGCAGGGTTCTATGCTTGGGTCAATTGTTTTTAATCTATATATGTTCCCATTAGGCAATATGATTAGGAAACACTATAAACTTGTATTGCTATGCAGATGATACTCAGCTGTATTTATCTTTGAAAGCAGAATAAACTAATCAATTATTCAAAATTTGAATATGCTTAAGACAGAGAAACACTACACTATGTCTAATCACATTCTTACCCTAGATGACTTAGCATTGGCCTCAAGTAACACTGTGAGAAATCTCAAAGTTATCTTTGATAACCCTTTTCTCTCCCATAGTTGTGCTTTCTCCTCTCCACTGTTGCCTAATGCTTACTCAAATGCGAAATCACAAGAGAAGTCATCTCAAAGCACTTTACAGTGTAAGCTTTAAGACCTTAGAAAATATAACTGTAAACAGAACAAAACTTGACTATACTATGATAACTATAACTTGAATGTACAAGTCTAGTTCAGATATATTTCACATGTGCCTCATAAATATAGTCTCTGCAGAAATTTTAAATTTTCACATCCTAAGTTCACTTTATGAATATAATTTTTATAGTTTTACTTAATAGTGAATTGCAATAGTCCAGTCTGTAAGTAATGAATGCATGGACTAGTTTTTCACCATTACTTTGAGACAGATGCTCCTAATTTTTGCAATATTCCTCAGGTGGAAAAAAAACAGGTCTAGAAATTTCTTTAATGTATGAAGTAAAGGAGATATCATGGTCAAAGATAAATATCATGTCTCGGAAGTTTTTAGGACCAAAACTTTTTCTGAATTTAGGAGTAGAAAATTAGAGGACATCCTAGGGTTGTTCTTATTTGCCACTATTACTGAGGAATAATATGTGGTTCTAGCATTACATAACGTTGCACACGCAGTCCAACTCCTCTAAGATGGCACATCAATACATGCCATTGCCAGAAGCTCTGCTGTGTCTCCCAGCAGCTGTCCAGAGATGTCTGGTTTTATGTAAAAAAGTAAACATAATAACTGGTGGTTCCACCTTGGCAGCAACAACTCCTATGAAGCATTTTTAGAGTCTTTGTGTTCTTTTGATTAGCTATGGCTTTTGTCTTGGAACTCTTCCATGGGTGCCACTTTTGGCTAGTCTTGTCCTGCTTTTGCATGGTACTTTGTAAGCTGCTTGGGATAGCATCTACTAAATGTAAGTGAGGTCTGCAGTTCTTTAGATGTTGTTCTGGGTTAATTTATGATCTCCTCCCTAGTCTTCCTTGTAGTCTAGTTTCTCATCTGTTCTTGAATGTCTTGAATGTCTTTGTCAGACAGCTTCTATTTAAGTTATTTCTAGCCACAGTGTTTACATAGCCTAGGTTCCTAAAAGAGTTTGTTACCAGGGAGGCAGACAAGCTGAGACCAAGGACAGGTCTAGTGATCCACATTTCATGCACAAGAGTTCTTAACAAGTTCAAAGAAAAAGGGCAGACAAAGTCCATGTCTAAAACAAACAAGCGCGTATTAAATAGGCAGTCAGAAGAAGACCACTGAGAGCCACAAGGCTAAGTTCAACAAAGAAGTAGGTGGTGTGTTCAGCAGATACAGTAGGAGACAAGGGCATGCAGGTGGAGACATGCAGCTCAGGCAGGGCTGGGTCTAAAACTGATTTCAGTCACCCAACAAATAAAGT